>NC_140961.1:85660384-85740384 GCF_056783735.1 Eptatretus burgeri | reverse complement strand
AGGTCAGGTCAGGTATGGGAGCATGTGGCGGAGCAGCGCGGTCCTGCATTGAGATTCTGCCGGTACTCCAAGGGCCGGGACTCCAGTACTCCCATCCCCACCTCCTTGAGATGTTGATCAATCTGCTGCAACCACGAGGCATGTGGTCGGTCCATTGGCCTCCTCCACTCATGAGGCTCCCTCTCTGAGAGAGTGTGGTGAGCAGGATCAGCGTCAGGAAAACGAGCCACTTGTCCATAAAGCCGCAGCTGATGCTCACGGACTGTGCAGGTACAAATCTCATTTGAGTCTCTCTTAGCAACTGCTCGTTGGACACAAAGTCCGAACAGCGATAGCCAAGGATTCTCGGAAAAGACTTGGTGCCAAAGGAATTAAGTCTCCATCTCCGATCCCTGGTCAGAGTCCAAGTCTCACATCCAGAGAGCAAGACTGGAAGTAACAAGGACCTGAAGACTCGGACTTCCATCCTCCCTCACAGGTACCGGCAGTGCCACGCCCCATGATCCAGTGAATCCATGACTCCCCAGGCCCGACCCAGATGTATGTTGACCCCTGTATCACAGCCAGCAGAAAAATAAATATCACTGCCAAGGTAAGTGAATCTCTCTGGGACCTCAACATCCTCACCATAAATAGGTACAATAGGATAGTAGCATCTAAGATGTCATTAAAAGCCTGGATCTTAGTTTTGACCCAGGAAACCCATAATCCCAGCAGCTTTGACTCCTCATTCAGCACCATGAGGGCCCTCAAAAGGATATCCAGAGTCTCCGCAAAGATGACTGCATCATCTGCGAAATCAAGGTCCAAGATCTTGACATTCCCAAACAATGCACCACGACTTGATCTCTCCAACATGCTCCCCAGAATCCAGTCCATACAAGTGCTGAAAAGTGTGTGGGCCAGTACACACTCCTGACGGACTCCAGTAACAACTGCATATAAGTCAGAGATGGAATCATAACATCTCACAGCACTCTCAAGCTTGGTGTTTACTTAGTAGTTCGGGAGGCGGCTTGGGATCCGAGGTCGCTGAGTTCAAGCCCCGTTGGCCGCTGGATTAAATACATCAGGAGGTTGACTCAGCCTGTCATCCTTTCGAGGTCGGCAAAATGAGTACCAGTGTACTGACTGGTAAGGGGGACACTGCATCAGTGGTATAGCCGCGTCCCAACCAATGATGCAACCAGCAGCCACAGGCTGCACTCGATAGAGAGAACATCACTCTCAGTACTAGAGTATAGTTCAAACATCAGATTCATCAGTGGTGTTGGCACCTCAGTAAGACCAAAATCCTCCAGAGGGCATCCTGATTCACTGAATCAAACACTTTACAGAGATCAACATAGGCTGCAAGCAGCCCCTGCCAAAACTCTCATCTGCATTCGGTGAAGACCCAAAGAACAAGGATACGAACAATCGTTGACCTCTTTTATGTAAAGCCTAACAGCTTTGGACGCTGGTGCTCAAGAAGATGGTGGCAAATAATTATCAGAGTAATGACTTTGCCCGGCACTGAGTGCAGCGTCACCCCTCGGTAGTTGTTGCAGTCTTGGTGATCACCCTTCCCTTTCCAGAGAGACAACAAGGCCCCTCTTCCAGTCAGTGGGGATGATGCCTGTGTTCAGGCAGAGCACAAAACTGCATGAAACGACATGAGTACAGCATTTCCACCAGGCTTGAGAAGTGCAGCATGGTTACCACAAGTCCCAGGAGCTTTACCCCATTTCAACCAGTTCACCGCAGTCTGTGTTTTGACAAACGAAGGTGGCCCACAGTTGATTGGAAGGTCAGCCATAGGAATAGTCACACCCCTGACATCCAGCTCGACAGCTGGTGGATCAGCCTCATACAGCTGCTCAAAGTAACTGGCTCAGCGGGTCTTCACTTCGGACTCCTCTGTCAAGATCACACCACCCTCTGCTCTAACTGCAGTACACCAAGGGATGGGCTTGGAAGAACACAATGTGCAAATTCCCCTGTAAGCAGGCCGAGAATCACCTGTCCACAGGTGATGCTCTACCCTCTCACAGATTCCTTGCAAATAGGCCTCCTTGTCCACCCTTAGTGCATGTACAGTTTTACGTTTCAGCTCCCTGTACAGCTCAGCTCTGCTATTCAGCCTGGCCCTGCTACTCTGGGCAATGGTATCCTGTGTCCCTTGAGAGACAAAATTATCTTTCAACCAAAGGTGAGATACAAGATATCCAGCAGCAACATCAAGCATGGTGGTATTGAAGGCACTCCACAACTCTTCAGGAACCCCCAAAGCACCCAGATCCCGCCCCACTCCACCTCAAATCTCCACTCAGCCTGTTTGCAAACTCCTCAGCTGCCCTCTCATCCTTGAGCTTGCCAACATCCAGCCGAGGCTGAGATAGTACCGTTCTCCCAGATTGAAGTTGTAACTTCAGAGTTGCTACAACAAGCCTGTGGTCAGTATTGAGGAACTGAGCACTCCAGTAGACCCTGCAGTTCTAGATTATCCTCCAGCGGCCATCAATGAGCACATGGTCAATCTCCTTTGCCACACTACCAGTGTTGGAATACCAAGTCCAGCGATGAGCCTGTGGGTGCTGAAACCATGAACAGCCACCCTAAGTCCTCCACTACTTGCTTAATCAAGGAACTTCGTGCTATTCTGGTTCACAGTTCCAGACCAATGGGGATGAACACATGTCTCATAACCATCCATACTAGTTCCAATCGATTAATTGAAATCCCCCAAGACTAGAAGAGTATCTCGCATGGGGCACTGATCAACTACAGACTCGAGCATGGTATAGAATGCATCCTTCACGGAGAGATCACTCGCCTCAGTCGGAGCATAGAATGAGACCAGGGAAATGTCACCCGAGGAGTGACGAATCCTTCGTCTCATAATACGCTCGTTTACCGGTGTTACATCAATTATCATTGGAGTCAGCTTATTGGACACAGCTACAGCAACTCCTTGGGAATGGTAACAATCAGTGCGACCAGACCAAGAATACATGTAATTACCCACCATGAACTCGCTGCAATCCAGTCTCCGGACTTCAGAGAGTGCTGCAATACCAATGTTGAAACGTTTGAGCTCAGATGATAACAGAGACAGGTGATCGTCCTCTCTTAGGTACAGTACATTCCTGGCACCCACCCGAAGGCACCCACACCAGAAGGGACGCAAATTCTCTGTGTATGTGTATCGTGTAGCACTGCCTTCTCATGGGGGAGGGTATTACAAGTCTCCATCATTTACTGCACCCTATTCCTGTTCCCACGTTTTCCAGGGCATTGAGGTATTTTGAATTATAAGCAGTAGGAATGTTTTTGCTTAATTAACCTAACCCGCAATATATATATATATATATATATATATATATATATATATATATATATATATATATATATATTATGCATAATCATGATTGATGTGCATTAACAATCACAACCATCCATGAATGTGTGTGTATAACATGTAAAATAATGTACAATATAATAAGAATGCAATCATTCATGTACATGTCTATGTGCACAATCATGACGTGTGTGTGTGTTTGTGTGTCCCATCTGTCACCACCAGGCGTCATCTCCACATGTGGTCCCCAAGACTGAACTGAGCCTTCCCTGGTTTTGAATGACCCATCAAGACCCCAACAATGAACCATGACTCATGGACCAAACCGTCTCCTCATTCAAGCTCTTCATTTCCCCCCTTCCATCTCCTTAGTGGAGACAAATTCACTCTGCATGACCTCCCATGTGACCTCAGGGGATTCGCCCGATCCCACTCGGGAACACCATCGCTTCCCCGGACATTGCACACCACTGCCACTCATCGCCATCTCCACATGCGGTCCATTCTGAAGCTCGGTTGCATTCATTCTCAGTGGAAGGGAGTTGACAAATTTCACCGCGGGAGGGAATCGGCAAAAGGGAATTGTCTATCACGGGAGGGAGTCACCAAAGCACTCAAAGCTACATGGCCAGGCCTCATCCCAAACGCATGTCAATTGGCGTGATATTGGGCACCACATGCGCAGCCCTCAGGGCTCAGACAATGCCTCATAGAAGACATTCTATTTCACTGCTGGTCCATTATAATGCTGTCTCCAAAGTGTGTGTGTGTGTGTGTGTGTGTGTGTGTGTGTGTGTGTGTGTGTGTGTGTGTGTGTGTGTGTGTGTGTGTGTGTGTGTGTGTGTGTGTGTGTGTTACATCCATTTCCACCACTCACTTATACAAACAGGAAAGTCTAGGAACCTGATACCTCCCATCCACGGATATTTTTCGTCTTTTGTATATTTCCGTGAGTTTAATTTGCATCCAGGAACACAACAATTATGGTTAACAACTCTGAAATTGCCACTCTTTCTTTTAAATGTTGAAAAATGTTTCAGAAAACTACTTAGATTTCACTCCAGCAATGGCAAGTTAAAAGTACCAACGTTCGCAGAAGTGTCGCTAAAAATACACACACAGCGCTTGGGCAAAACGTCTCGTTAGCACTCATACATCATTACTAAAATCCCGTATTGTAGGATACTTTCGCATATTCATGCATTTTACATTAACAAGCAATTTCTAGTGGCATCTGGTTGTACAACCACATCGTCGTTTCGAGTCGTTTATGCAGGGAGGGATATTCACAAGTTTTCTTGGATTGAGCATATAAATGTTATGAGAGAGAGAGAGAGAGAGAGAGAGAGAGAGAGAGAGAGAGAGAGAGAGAGAGAGAGAGAGAGAGAGAGAGAGAGAGAGAGAGAGAGAGAGAGAGAGAGAAAAGAAAAAGAAAAAGAAAAAGAAAAAGAAAAAGAGAAAGAAAAAGAGAAAGAAAAGAAAAGAAAAAGAAAAAGAAAAAGAAAAAGAAAAAGAAAAAGAAAAAGAAAAAGAAAAAAAAAGTCAAGAGTCAAGACCCAGTCATCAATTGCTTTGCTGTGGGCAGCGCCATGCCTGTGTGTCCTTGTATCGTTATCGTGGTTTATGTCCGAAATAAACGCGTTTGAACTAATCCCAACTCCTGGTTGGACATTGATTGATCAAAGATTCTTGGTTTTTGTGACACTCACTACTGACCATCAAAGAGGGGATCATCTTCCTGTCATGCTTGGTCGAGTCCACATGTGATTCCACTCCACACACTATGATTAATTCTTAATGTCCTTAGGGCAACCTGGGATGAGCTCTCCAAATCGCCCGAATGGAAGAGAAAAGAAAAAGATCATAAAATAAATAATTACATCTATGAACTTCCACTGGGAAGGCAATGGCATACAATTCAGTGTCACAGCAAACATTCATGAATGAGGACATATCCTCCAATCATTAATATTGCCAAAGCTGATAGATGTGTGTACCGGTGGCACCATCTATGAACACAGGTGCAAATTAGGATCATATTCTTAAGTGACTGGTTCTGTGATCATGGGGCACACAAAGTCACTCACTCCTGCCCTGCTCCTTCTTCATTACCTGTGCTCCACTTCAACCTGACAAGTTTCCTTGAGCATAACAGCCATTCTCGTTTTACCTGCCACTTTCCTGGATGTCCAGTTCATTTCCAGGTCAGTCAATCTCGTGGTGTGATCTATGTAATACCTTTTGAGCATCATCTTCAAAACATCATTTCTATGCTCACAATGTGATCTCCAAGAGCATGCAAGCTGACCATATAAGACATGCTTTCAAAGTCGGACATTGCAAATTCAAACAAAGTGGAACTCTCATGTCAGTTTAAACATCCCAGCAATTATTGCCTCAAAGCTAGTAATGGAAGCTTGGACAAGAGCAGCAAGCAGCCTTAGTAATTTCATCTTCTCGTTTATCCAGTGCATTCCTTTCCCAGGAAACTGCTTCGACAACACCAACTCCTTTATGGGACATATCAGGTCATTTGTCTTGAGCGCAGGATACTGATCTATATGATTCTTAACCCATCTTACGATTTCTGTCTGTCGTTGCTGGTCTCATCTCTTCCAGCAGGAGACCAGATATGTGCTCTCATTGTCTGTCCCGATCATATGCGTTGCTGAAACTTCGAACAGTAATGCATTTTATTATTACATTTTTGTTTTAGTATTCTCATAAAGCTTGAACAGAAATAAACTTGCTGGAAAGGCAGGAATGTGATCATTTTTGCTTGCACTGCAAACTTGGAACCCTCTGGGGTGACACAGATGAACCCATGGCTTCCTGGCTTCGACCTTATGCTATACTAATCAGGAGGGCATGCCAAGAACGGACGTGCATCTCTGGGTTGTTCTGCTGCTGCGGCAAGCATGCGGACGCTCCCATGGATAATGAGCAGTATCTGAAGATCACCCTGGCACTGGATCGAGACATAACCGAGTGACGAGCCCATTTGCATGTTCGCTCTCTGGTTCGTGACACGCTGTAATCACATCATTTCGTTCATTTTGTGGGGCCGAATGTAAATCAGGTCTCCAGAGAGTGTGGGAGAGATATAGACTTTGCATCGGTTCTGTCTCTCACATGAAAATGGAGGCACCTTTGGGTACCTTTTTATCATGCAGGTACATTAGTCTTGCCTTCATATTCACAAGGTTAGTTTTTTTTATTATACACTTAATGAATGTATTATCACTTGACAGTCCATCAATGCAAGGGGTTTTATTTCGGTTTCAAAGTAAATAATATAATTTATACATTTATATTAATATTTTCGGTATTTCGTACATTCCTTGTTTCGTTCGAAGAGTAAGCCTCATGAACGATCAACGTAGAACTGACAATGGGACAAACATCGAGAATAAATAAACAAACAGAAGAGAAGGAGGAAAGACTGAAACTAGTTATTAAGACGGTTGGTTGGGAAAGGCGAATGGGGGTAACAAAGATCATGGGTGGAATTTGGGATGACAGGAGATGGAGGTGCATTGCTTGTCTTGGAGTGAAAAAAAGAGTCAGAACAGCCTCTGGAATGTGGTTCCATAGACGAGAGAAGTGATGACTAAATAGTTTAGGTATGCAGTCAGCTTGTGAAAGCATAACCAGGAGGCAGTTTATTGGAAACATGCATGCATCCTGGAGTAGATAGAGATGGTTGGAGGACTGACAGAGAAGTGGAAGCAATATCGGAAAATAGACTGCTGGTCTCATCCCTTCCAGAAGAATATATTTGACCTGCCTGTGATGTGAGAGCAACAGAGCAGGTGATTCAGCCTCATCATGCAAGACTATAATAATATTGAGAGCTTTACAATCCACAGAATCCAGGAGGGACAAATGTGATGCTGGGGTGCCAGCCCAGAGCAGAGAACAGTACTCCATTGTGATGTGGACAAAGGCCTTATAGACTGTGAGTAGCTCTGATTTTCCAAGGAAAGACTTGAATCGATGGCCAAGGCCCAGTCTCTGGCTGGCTTTGGAGGCCAGCTTTGCTATATGGTCGACCCAGGAAAGGTTATCGCTGATAATGAGGCCTAGCTGTTCAAGAGAATGAACTCTTCCAGCAGATGGCCAAGGAAATAGACAGGTTGGTTAATTTGATGATACTTCTGCAGTGATAGAGTGAGATGATGAGATTTTCCAAGACTGAAGGATATATTCCATTTATCAAAGCACTTGTCTCATCATTTCCAGATCAGCAGAGAGAAAGAGAGATTTTTGAAATATTTATTACAAAAATATAAATGTATATTTATTTATATAGAGTAAGTAAACAAACCATTCAACTCAGTTATAAGGAAAGAAAGATTATGGAAATAAACGGATACAATGAAATAAAACTGAAATCACAAAGCACAGAGAAAAGAAAACAATTAATACAATTCATGCAAGAAAATATTATGCATAAATTATATAGACATTACAAGCTTATCCCGAATTCCCCTGAACCCAAAAATAATCCTTCAAAACACCATGTTAATGAATCCATCAACCCATTTTTATTTTTAGAAAAACAAAATTTAAGTTTTAATCTTGCTGACATTAACCAGGACATTTTGCTGATCAGGGCATGAAAAAAACATTGCATTGTATTTCCCGATAGGCTTTCCATTTAACTTTTTTTTTCTTAATAAATATATTGCAAGTTTGGTTGTGGCTATTAATAACCCTAAGAACATAAGCACCTGTTTTCGCTTTGCAGTAATCCTGAAAATAAAAGACTGCAAATAGAAGGAAACTTTCATTCTCCATGATATATAATGCCTTTAGAAGGTATACCCTCTTTCAAAATTTTCACATTTTGTTGCCTTATAGCCTGAAATTAAATTTCATTAAACAAGACTTTTTCCACCTTTGGTTAAACATCGTAACCCAAAATTTCAAAACGAAAAACAAATTCCACAAATTTCAGAAAATTAATTAAAAATACAAACGAGAATATCTCAGTTGGATAAGTGTCCAGCCCCTGACTCCTCCTCCCCCACCCCCAGGTAATACTTGGCAGAAGCACCTTTTCCAGCAATTACAGCTGTGAGAGGGACAGGTCTCCACCAACTTTGCACACCTTGACTGGGCAATATTCGCCCATTCTTCTGCACAAACCTTTTCAAGCTCATGGGAATCCGACTCCGAATCGGGGATTCCGACTGGGAATCCTCCATCATGCGAAGTCCTTCCTCAGCCCACCTGAGCTCCTGACCACATATAAAGCTTTTTTCTGCAGCCTGATGGAGTACTGTTCTCCCCTCTGGGCTGGTGCTCCTGCCTCTCACCTTTCTTGGCTTCACGCTGAGGAAACCAAGGGATTTAGGATCATTGGTATCTCTCACGGTGTGGCTGTCTTTGGGCCTCTCATTCTCTCACCGAAGGCAGGTCAGTCCTCTTTCTGTCTTCTACCATCTCCTCTCCGGTCTTGCCCCCCCCCACTCTGTCTGCAATATGTCCCCCCCCCCATATTTCTGCAGTGCGCTCACGGTCCGTCAACAACACCCTTCTGGTATAACTACCAAAATCACAAATGACTGCTCACCTGCACTCTTCCATTCCTCTTTTTCCCTGCCTATGGAATAAACTCCCATGCACCCTTCAATCCCATTCTTCCCTCCAGCTCTTCCAAACATTTGTTCACCACCACCTCTTATCTTCCCTCATCCAAAACCACAATCTTTTCTACCCCCGTTAATCCACTCCAAACCCTCCTCCTTAATATTCCATGCCTTCCTTCCCGAAAGTTCCTTGTCTTGCAAGGCCATGAAAGTCCCTTTGGTGTCCATCTTGCTTACCCTGTGTTCCCTGCCCCATCCCTCTCCCTTCCACAGATCTCCCAATGTTTCTGTTCCCCACTGTTTTGTCCTTCCCTCTCCCACCACTCTCGTCAGACCACAATACTTTTTGCCATAAGGCTTCAGAATCTCTGAAGTGTTTTTTTTTTTTTTTTTGCATTACCCAAACGGGACTCAATGTGGGGTTTTTTGAGGAAAGGCTTCCTTCTTTCCACCCTGCCGTACAGGCCAGACTTGTGGAGTGCTTGGTATATTGTTGTCACATGCACACAGTGACCAATCTTTAATATAAAGGCTTGTAACTCTTTCAATGTTGCCATTGGCCTCGAGTAGTGGGGCAACTTAGCATAGCAATTGTGCATTTTGTGAGGAAAGCAGCAAATTTGGCACACTGGTAGCCTATCATATTATGAACAGATTTGGATATTGGGCCATCTCAAATTCAGAGGCTGATGGCTGTGGCAGCCATTTTCCACTGCCATCAAAAATTTGAGATGGCCCAATATCCAAATCTGTTCATAATATGATAGGCTACTAGTGTGCCAAATTTGGTGCTTTCCTCACAAAATGCACCATTGTTATGCTATATTTAGCTAAGTTGCCCCACGAAAGGTGGAATCACTGATCAGTATCTCTTTGCTTGATCATCAAGTTTGGAGGGACAGCCTGATCTCAGCAGGGTCTTGGTGGTACCATACACATTACACTTCTTAATGATTGTCTTGACTGTGCTTCAATGGATATTCAAGGCCTTTGAAATATATGTATACCCATCCTCTGATCTGTGCCTTTCCACAAATTTAGCCTGGGGGTCTTTTGAAAGCTCCTTGGGTTTCATGGTTGAGTCTTTGCTGTGAAATGCACTACCCAGCAGAGGAAACCTTCATGAAGAGCTGATTTTATTCTGAAATAATCACAATCACTGCAATTTAACACAGGTGGAGGCCAATTATCTTGGTGTGTGATTTTGAAGGTGATTGGTTACACCTTAGCTAATTTACTATTGCTATCATAAAGGGGGTAGACACTTATCCAACCAAGATATTCCAGTTTTGTATTTTGAATTAATTTTCTGAAATTTGTAGAATTTGTTTTTCACTTGGAAGTTGTGGGTTATGATGTCAAACTAAAGGTGGAAAACGTCTGATTTCATGTAATTCAATTGCAGGATATAAGCCTATAAGGCAACAAATGGTGAAAAATTTGAAAGGGTTTGTCTTCTATCTTTTGGCACTGTACAATTCAACAAATGAAATAAGGGAACAAATCTTGTACATTTGATAAATGCATGAAACAGGTCTTTAGTACGTTGACACAGTGACATCTCTATGCAGGAGAAAATCAATTAATTCATATCTTTAATTGAACAATCCGGTGTACTGACCGGTACTGGAGATCACCTGTCCTTTTGCTTATGAGCTTACCATATGTCGATTCTATATAGGCTCAGAAGGGGATCCACAAGGCATCAGTCCTTTCCACCGGGTCACTCCAAACAATGGTAAAAATCCCAATCAATAACTTAACACATGATCTTATATAAGTGTTTGCTCTTCCTAATATTTTGAAAAGATATTTCATCCCACACCAATGGGGGCAAGTTATTGGAGTTAAACTGTACAATTAACTTGTGAAGAAGCCTGGTGTTAGCGAAATGGTTAAGGTGGTTGGCTTATGATCTTAGGCTCTTGAGTTTGAACTCAGCTTAACAACTCAGTTATAGTGTGACGGCTTTGGAAGCCTGCTGCACACCGACAGTCAGCAGTCCCCGCAGTTCAGTTATTTCGAGAAGTAAGTGTTTATAGTCAGGGACCTGTCCTTCTGTCTAAGGGTTAATTAAGTGTATGTGCACCTCGAGTTATTTTATAGTTAGAATTTATACATCAACCACAATAACATATTGTTACGAAGTTGGAAGTTTACTGCACTCAACATACAGGTCCTATAGATCAGGTATATCGGTAAGTATGTGTTGCCAGTTAGGGTCCTGTCCCTGATATAATGGGCAATTAAATGTTCATGAGCTGTGGAGTTATTTTAAGTCAGGTTTTCTTTTTATTTTACACCACCAACGATAACAACAACACCAACGATGACAACAACACTAACGATAACTACAACACCAACGAAAACCCTCTGCTCCCGGCATTCTCCGCGTGCTCGCTGAAATGCGGGTGTGTTCAGAATGCATTCGCCAACTGAATTCCATTCCCAAATATGGACATGAATCGGCTCGCTTGGGCACTCCAAGGGGTGGGATGCGACAGCCCCCACCCAACGATGAGCGAACTGAGTTCCATTCCCTAATATGGACATGAATCAGCTCGCTTGGGCACTCCAAGGGGTGGTATGTGACAGCCCCCACCCAACGATGAGAGAACTGAATTCCATTCCATAATATGGACATGAATCGGCTCACTTGGGCACTCCAAGGGGTGGGATGTGACAGCCCTAACCCAACGATGAGCGAACTGAATTCCATTCCCTAATATGGACATGAATCGGCTCGCTTTGGGACTCCGAGAAATGGGAGGCGACAGCCCCCACCGACGGTGAACGTGTCACGCCGGAAGTGAGCAGCACAGCAGAGGGATAAAAAGGGAATGGAGAGACATAAGTGAAGTTGTTCTTTGCTCTTCTTGGTTGGTGGTTCTGGCTCTTCTGGGTTCTTTGTGCTTTGCTCTTCTTGGTTGGTGGTTCTGGCTCTTCTGGGTTCTTGTTCTAGGTTTTTGGTTGGTGGTTCTTCAATTGAATTGACTCAGCGGATTGTGAAGGATCGGCGCCTCATCTTCACCAGCGCATATTCTGGAGCGCGAGAAGATCCGCCGGAGCTCGGGAAGCTGATCGCGGTTCGCCGGTGTCTGGATTCAGCTCGCCCTCGCTGGTGCCCAGTTCGAACAACGCAAAGACCACATGAGGTGGACAGGTATGAGGCAGAATCTGGTATTCAGCTTGTCCTTTCCATCTGGGCTGGAGGCCTCAATAAAGACTATTTTTGTCTGATTCTTTGGGTATGTGCGTATGTATGTTTGTGGCGCCATTATAGTAAGTAATGAATTAAGTGCCTTGCTGTACATATGTGCATATTAATATTCGGATAACTCTGCTCTTCTGTGTTCCCCTCCCTGCCTATTGTTAAATAAACATCCCCATTTGTGAAATGTATCCACTCATTTGTGTCCTTTCCTCCATTGGCTTAGCGTGCTGCGTGTTGTGAAATTAGCCAGGCTGTTGCCACTGTAATGGGATATTTGGACCGACGGATCTCGGTGATAAACCGTTTGGGTCGCATGCGGTTCGAGTACGCTAAGCAGCTCGTTCCATGCGGGTGCCGTCAAGGGTGTGGAGACTCGGTAAATCGCCACGTGGAAATCTAGGTATTTTGAAAATTGGCAAATTACCCTGTACCACGTGGCAGAAAAATTGACGCTTCACGGTCTGATAAGGGACCCGTACTTTTTCGGAGTTTTCCCAAAAGGTATGACCTAAATTCCGGGCGCTCAGTCTAGCCGACTCTACTGCCTCATCTAGCGGTCGTACCCGCAGCCGATAGCCGGCCCCGCAACAATATATCTTCGCTTCTTCCACCATCGCCCTCCCTCATGCGCATGTGTGAAGAACGCAAACGTGGGCAGAGCCCACTCCTCTTTAGCCAATCGGTAAGGAGCGGGCATCTCACCTGCCCATCCCTCACTCAACCCGGTCGCCATTACGCACGTGGTCTTAGGTGAGGAGGTCGGCGGAGCTACAATCGCCTCAGATCCGGACACCACCCAGAACGGTGGGAGTTGCCCCACCTACCATGGGCCTGTCCAATTAGGGACGGCCAGCAAATCGCGCGACGCAACCATCCAATCAGGAGGCGAGTGGCCAGGGAACAAATTCTCCCACCTCACGAGAGGAATGAAGAGTGGTTGGGGCGATGATTCTGGCTGGGTCTGCCTCACCTGGTGTCGCCTGATCCGTGAAAGCTTTTTCGGCCTTGATCACCTGTCGCTTCATCGTCTCTCGCCTCGTCTGCCTTCGTGCTGGCTGGCGTCCGTCGCTCTATCCCTCGTCCCTGGTGCTTGGTGCTGCGTTGAGGCGGTGGGTTCGAGTCCAGCTGAACCAGCTCAACCAGACCGCATGAGGCGGACAGGTGCAAGTGCTGACTCTTGCCCTCAGCTCGCCTTCCCTCCCAAGTTGAAGGGCCAAATAAAGGCCGCGGCCACCATTTCTTTTGGGTGTGTGGATGTGTGTCTGTGGGCCCAATCTATAAGTAACAACTGTTTAAATGCCTTGTACTTTACTTGCATTCCTTCTTGATAGTCGGTTTAACTCTGCTTTTTTGTGCTCCCTTGCCCCATTATAATTAAACCCCGATTGTTCAATGTACCAGCTCGTTGTCTGTCACTTTCTTTCATTGGTTTAGCATGGTGCGAATTGGGAATTTGGGAGGCCGTCGTGCCGTAATTGTTCATTTGGACCGACAGACCTTGGTAATCCCTGCTCGGTTTACACTCGGATCAGTCTCGTTAAATGGCCCGTTCCGTCCGAGGTCCGTTGAGGGTGTGGTTTTCCACGGTAGTTAGACGACGTGGGTACTTAGGTATATTGAAATTAGGAAATTAACCCTACCCCAAGCCATCGAAATATTGGCGACTACGGTCCGCTTAGGGACGAGTTATCCAAAGGTGATGACCTTTCAATTCCGGGTACTCGGTGGAGACGACCCTATTGCTCCTCCTAGCTATCGCTCCTCGCCACCGACCACCGGCCAACAACAATAATTCAGCTCACACCATTGTGGGCATGTCATTGGAGTTTATCTGTCCAATTAACTTGTGAAGAAGCCTGGTGTTGGCTTCATGGTTAAGGTGGTTGGCTTATGATCTTAGGCTCCTGAGTTAGAACTCAGGTCAACAACTCAGTCATTTGAGCTTGACTCAGCCAGTCATTCTTCCAAAGTCAGAAAAATGAAACATACCCATCAGATATGGGGAATCCCCACCATTGAAAAAGGTCATACATATTCCAGATAATGAGGGAGGTGAATTGGAAACAAGACACCATTTGGTCATCATGTCTTTCGAGCTATACAGCAAAAAGTTTAAATTGGACCGAAAAGATATTGTTTATGGTGTGCTTCGCATAGGAGTACATACATGGTATAGACTGTTATAAAAATAAGTTAAGAATTGTGTCTTACCAGCAGCATACAGCTAGAGGTGCGATGATATGGTGATGACTGGGAATGATCTTGTAGTGCTTTCTGGAGGTGCGATGATATAGCGATGATTGGGAATGATGTTGTCGTGCTTTCAGGAGGTGTGATGATATGGTGATGATTGGGAATTCTTTTGTAGTGCTTCACAGGTCTGTTGTAATGTTGGTTAGGATGCACATGTTGTTCAATTGATTTTCAGAACAAAAATGTTCATAACTTCAATAGCAACAGTCTTACAGCTTTATATAGTGTGAGTCAAGAATTAGATGTCCATTGCAATCCACACTGCCTTATGATAGCTCCAATATGTCTCAAGGACACCACAATGGAAGATTTGAGGTTAGAGGTTGGAAAATATGAGGTCAATCTCTGTTTGATTATCTGTTGTGTATTGCTTTAATTGCTGTGTGAGACCGAGGCTGAGCATCAAATTATGCAGTTGTCTTTTGGAGCTTGTTTCCTGCAGCCAATTGATATTGAAGTCTCCCAGGACAATGAGGTTCTCAGTACTGGTACATGGAAGAGTCTTTAAAGTTTCATCAAAAAAGAAAAAAATTAGAGCCTATATCGCAATAACGTCGTTTTTTTTTAACATGGCTATCTGGCGGCCATATTGGATGTCCGACGGGGCAAAAATTCAACATAAACCTACTTCGTCCAATTAATTATCTCCCCTCCCAGCAAGTTTCGCTGGAAAATAAATTTTTTAGGGCCTATTTCACGATAATGTTATTTTTCAAGATGGCTGCCTGGCGGTCATATTGGATGTTCGACGTGGCCGAAATTCAACAGCAACCTACTTCGTCCCGTTACCTACCTTACCAGCAAGTTTCATCAGAAAATAAAAAAAATTAGAGCCAATAATCGCGATAACGTCGTTTTTTTCAACATGGCTGCCTGGCGTCCATATTGGATGGCCAAACGGGCCGAAACCATGTTGGAAAAAGTTCCCCAAGAGGGACGAATGTAGTAACCAAAAATAATTGAAATCAGATAAGTGGTTTTCCATTTATTACAACAAACATTTTTTTCAAAATAGCCGCCCAAGTCGGCCATCTTTGATCCGGCCACGCCTAAAATCAAAAGGGTTCTTCCTTTTCAGGTGGTACATGTGTGACCCAAATTTCAAATCGATATGGCGAACAGTTTATGAGTTATCGCACTCACAGATATAAAAGTTGACGCGCAGCCAGCCGACGGACGGACGGAAGGACGGACGACCCGGGTGACAACAATATCCCCCTTCCGCCACGCGGCGGGGGATAATAACAGCCAACTGGAAACGGGGGAGGAGGTGCTGCATTAGCAGCACAGCTGTGCTCCAAGCAATGTCGCAACCATTTGCCTCAGGCTGCATATAAAATAATAAATATTTGGGAAAAACAACTGATTTTGTTCCACTTTTTGGGTCCAATGTAGTCCAACTTTGAAACCCTTTCCATATCACAATTTTTTTTAACTTTTCCTATCACCCTGTTGTATCATATTCCTGTTAAATCTGCTTCCTCTTGTGACGATTTCCATCCCATCCTGAATCATGCCACAGGTGCCAACATTTGTAATGCCCGCTGCTCTAAAATGCTGACAGAAGTCATGACTTTTGGGGATACCAGAAAAAAGTGGGCTTTGTAAAAGTGGCTCCTGAACCAACATTTTTGTGATATAGGCCTCCTTCTGGCAGGCCACCAAAAGGCTGATGTGCAGAGCTGTGGAAATTTCAGAGGGATAAAGTTGTTTAGCCATACCATGAAGTTGTGGGAAAGAGTAGTGGAAGCTAGGTTGAGAGGAGAGGTGACGATCTGTGAGCAGCAATATGGGTTTATGCCAGGAAAGAGCACCACTGATGCAATGTTTGCTTTGAGAATGTTGATGGAGAAGTATAGGGAAGGCCAGAAGGAGTTACATTGTGTGTTTGTGGATTTAGAGAAAGCTTATGATAGGGTGCCAAGAGAGGAGTTGTGGCATTGTATGAGGAAGTCGGGAGTGGTGGAGAAGTATGTGAGGATCGTGCAGGATATGTATGAGGACAGTGTGACAGCGGTGAGGTGTGCGGTAGGAATGACGGACCGGTTTAAGGTAAAAGTGGGATTGCACCAAGGATCGACTCTGAGCCCTTTCCTGTTTGCAATGGTGATGGACAGGTTGACGGACGAGATCAGACTGGAGTCCCCATGGACTATGATGTTCGCAGATGACATCATGATCTGTAGGGAGAGTAGGGAGCAGGCTGAGGCGAGCCTCGAGCGGTGGAGGTACGCACTGGAGAGAAGGGGAATGATAGTCAGTCGGAGTAAGACGGAGTACATGTGCATAAATGAGAGGGAGGGTGGTGGTCTGGTGCGGTTGCAAGGAGTTGAGGTGGGGAAGGTGGATGGGTTTAAATACTTGGGATCAACTGTCCAAAGTAACGGAGAGTGTGGGAGAGAAGTGAAAAAGAGAGTGCAGGCAGGATGGAGTGGGTGGAGAAGAGTTGCAGGAGTGATTTGTGACAGAAGGGTAGCTGCAAGAGTGAAGGGGAAAGTATATAAGACGGTAGTGAGACCATCTATGTTGTATGGTTTGGAGGCGGTGACACTAACAAAAAGACAGGAAGCGGAGCTGGAGGTGGCAGAGTTAAAGATGCTGCGATTCTCGTTGGGAGTGACGAGGATGGATGGGATAAGAAATGAGTATATTAGAGGGACAGCGCAGGAAGGACGGTTTGGAGACAAAGTGAGAGAGGCGAGATTGAGATGGTTTGGACATGTGCACAGGAGGGAAGTGGAGTATATCGGGAGAAGGATGTTGAAGATGGAGCCACCAGGCAGGAGGAGAAGAGGAAGGCCAAATAAGAGGTTCATGGATCTGGTGAGGGCGGACATGCGGGTGGTTGGAGTGTCAATGGAAGATGTGGAGGATAGAGCGAAATGGAGACGGTTGATCCACTGTGGTGACCCCTAACGGGAGCAAGCCGAAAGAGGAAGAAGAAGAAGAAGAAGAAGAAGAAGAGGCCTTCTTCTGGCAGGCCACCAAAAGGCTTTGCCAGGCATTCAAGAGAGTGGTAAAAGTGGGGAGAGGTATTGAATCAACATGTTGGAGCTCGATCAAGAATAATTCAAAGCCATGTCCAAGCCAACTTTCTTTCCGCAAAATGTGACTGGCCAAAAGTTGGCTTGGCAGTCATGCTTCAAATAACAATTGTTGAATTAGAGCACAGCCGATAGGCCGTTATATGGCTTTTAATATTAATGAAATAGTGTTGTGGTTTTGGACACCCAGGGAGGAAGAAACACACATACATAGACTAAAGTTTGTAATCTCGTAGTATTCTGTTTAGCTTTCTAATGCAAGCCAATAATACAATAACAGGTTCAATTAATATTCTCCCAATGGTATGGGGCTACGTGTGTTCAAACTACAAATCCTATGTCAATCAGCTCAATTCCCTTTGTGGATACAGAATCACCCCCAATAAAACGGTATTGTCAATAGGCAAACTCTTTGGTTAATCCCACCTCAGACACTTTTGCACCACTCCCTCATCATCCCCAAGATCTTCCTTTGGTTCTGGTAAATCTAGTATTTCTAAATCATCATGAAAATGTATTTTATTCAACTGAAGTAATTCTTGCTGAATTCTTGCTTCTTGTGGAAGTAAACTGAAGTAAAGACAGCATAAATCACAGCACTCATTTTGATCCAGTTGAGCATGCCTTGGTTCCCCAGATCGATTCATGGTATTCACAAGCAATTTCACATTCGTCTGTACCATCCTTGTGCTAATTACCTTCCACAAGCAAATGTTAATGAGAACCTTGAAACAAAAGATAAAAGCAAATATGGCAATAACAATCATCAGACCTATAAACAACCAGTGGATAATCCAAACTCCCCAGCTGCCATATATGCTTTTCAGCCATGACCCCATCGACCATCCTTTATGATAATCATGGTACTTTTACCCTTCTGCCCGAATCTTGACAGCCAGATCATTCTGTTCTGAGTTATCCAGGATGTAGGTACAATATTCAGACCCCATCACTGCACATGTTCCCCCATGCGCCATCAATAAAATATCAAGGGCAATGCAATTATGCATGGCTACCATTCTCATGGCAACCATTTCAGCATTTACTTTCATAAAACCATCAGCAGTCTCGTTAGCTAATTTCTCTGAAGAAGCTATCATGTTAATAATTTCTCTAGCAGCTTTGGCAGTGCAACACTGAGGAAAAGTAATCATGAAGAATATTTCTATTTCTGAAATAGACCTTTTCTGTCTATCCAGTAGTATAAAAGGTGATTAAAAAAAAGTTTTAGTTTTAATTTTCGAGGCTCGTATGAGAGCTAACATACAGAACACACAAGGGAGCAGGAGACAAGAGGGGCTGGAGAGGGAAGGACAAAACAGTGCAGAACAGACACATTAGGAGATCTGTGAAAGGGAGAGGGATGGGATGGGGGTACACGGGGTAAACTAGATGGACACCACAGGGACTTTCAGGACCTTACATGACGGAGCTTTTAGGAAGGAAAGCAGGGAATTTGAAGGAAGTGGGTTTGGGGTGGATTAACGGGAGTAGAAAAGATCGTGGTTTTGGATGGGTGAAGACAAGAGATGGTGGTGAACAGCTGTTTTGATGACCTGGAGGGAATTGTGGGATTGCACAGTGTATGTGAGTTTGTTCCAAAGGTGGGAAAAAGATGAATGAAAGAGTGAAGGTGAGCAGTGATTCATGATTTTGGTAGTTTTACCAGAAGGGGATTGCTGGCAGACACTGAGCGCCCTGCAGAAATATGGGAGGGGGGGGCAAACATCGCACACAGCAGGGGGGCGAGACCAGAGAGGAGACAGTAGAAGACAGAAAGACCACTAACCTGCCTGCAGTGAGAGAGTGAGAGGCCCATAGACTCAGCCTCATCGCTGGAGATACCAAAGATCCTAAATGCCTTGGTTTCCACCGCGTGAAGCTGAGAAGGGTGAGAGGCGGGAGCACCAACCCAGAGGGCACAGGAGTGCACCATCAAGCTTTGGATGAAAGCTTTGTATGTGGTCAGGAGCTCAGGTGGGCTGAGGAAGAACTTTGCATGATCGATGATGCCCAGTCGGCGACTGGCTTTTGAGGCCAGTTTGGAAATGTGGATTTCCCAAAAAAGATCATGGCAGATAGTAAGACCCAGAAGCTTGAATGAAAGGACTTCTTCAAGAGGATTGTTGAGAAAATAGATGGAAGCTTTTTCCAGACAGTCCTTTTGGAGAGACAGTGAAAGTGTGAGATTTGTCATGATTGAAAGATATGTTCCATGTGTTGGAACAGTTTGTGATTTTTTTTCAGATCTGCAGAGAGCGAAGAAGCTGACGCTTACCGATCTGAGGGAAGACAGATGGTATGGCAGAGGGTGGAGTCATCAGCAAATAAATAAAGAGAACATTCAGAGAGTCGGAAAGAATTATTGATGAAAAACAGAAAAAGAAACAGGGCCCAGAACACTGGCTTGAGGAACTCCAGCCTGGACAGGAAGAGGGGATGAGAGAACTCCATTTCGAGCTCCACGTTGGCTGCAACAGGAGAGGAAGTCTGTGAGCCATGAGTGGAGAGGGCCTTTGATTCCATAGGAAGTGATTGGCCAATAATGCAGATTTGAAGTATTACTTATTCCAAATAACAGGACTCTTTTCACCCCACTGGCAACAATGAATATGCCTTATACCCACATACGAAATAAATAATTGCCATTCAGAGGTGCCTGGGGTTCCACAAGATTATGTACCCATATTTTTATCTCTGTATATATTTTGTCTATGGTGTCTATGGTGTCTGTATATATCTTTGTCCCATTAATTCGTCTCTCAATCGTTACCTTTTCTTCCCCATGCTTGGCATTGTTTTGGCATGTTGAGTTACCCAAGTAATGTCCATTACCTTTCCTACGGACTTGACAAAATAGCCCTATTTCTCAATTCATCACCGCAAAATGCGGTGGGTATTGTTCCGATCCTTCCCCCTTAGACAGTGCAGCAAAATTTGTCATACAAAGTGCCAGGGTTGTCTTCTTCTCCCTCGTATAGGTCGTTATGTACACTCAGATACTTCAGATAAAACCAATATCTATAGTCAGTACAATTGTACCCAACTTTGTCCATTTTATTTTGGTTAGAGTTCGATGATTTTGCCTATGAACTAAGTCCCACATACTCTATGTTTTCTGCTGGGAATAAGACTACTGCAAGAGGCAGTCCGAGCTTGGATGAGTGAGGAAGTTGCGAGCAAACCCAACACTTACTCTTGTTCATATTTTAGCAAGCTGCAAGGCGAGTGCCAGGAAAGTGTTTAGTGGGTGTCCAGTTATCCTTACATGTAAAACTATGCCTTATTTCAAATATGACCATGGTTGTCCCGTGCTTACATCACCCTCATTCCACATCACATCGGGTACATAATCCATTTAGTGGTGTGGTACTTGTGTATGAGAGTTATTCTTTTCCTTTTGACTATAGTCTGGCAGATATGGGAATGGATTGTGCCTTTGATGATACAAGCATGAGCTTTGGCACACTGTTAGAGCATGCTCTAAGGAAGATATTTAGCTATAGCACCATCACAGAATTGTCCTGTGGCCAAAATGGCCACCACCGGTTGTTATTTTACCAGTAGCTCAGGTTCTAAACTAGCTAGGATATTGATTCTGGTGGCTAATCATACATTTTCAAAGATGAAGAATGCAGTGGTACTATTTACAACATGCTATAACTACTCTAACAACTACCTAACTACATATATCTAGCTTTCAGGGAAATAAATAATAGTAAAATTATAAACGCATTTAATAGTGCTGGAGTTATACATGTACATGTTTTGAAACTGTGACACATTCATGAGAGTACAATGCAGTCTTCGCAATGTTTCCTTTGTAATATTTGGTAGTTTATTTATATGAGCACACAGTTCATGAGATGATGCTGTATCTTGCAAATCAATAGTGCATGTCCCATTGTTGTTTGACATGTTAGGGGTGAGGGCAAGTCTACGAACAGTCCTCCATTATTAACCAGGCAAGGCCTTCCATGGTAATATTACAGGTTTTCAATGAAATGTAATGTTAGTTTCGAGAACACAGTCCACCACAGTGGCAAAGGGCAGTGCACTGAAGTGTTGCCTTGACACATTTGCACCGTCCTCTGCACCCCTTTTTGCATCCACAGAGGATGAGTTCTCGACAGGCCTGGTTCGCTTCCAGCAGTGTGGTCCAGTGAACTTCCCATCCACCTGTGTCCTTCTTCTTCCACCCTCAGTCACCTGGGGATGGGAGTTCTGGGACTGCAACCATCATCTGTCCCCAGCAGTGACCAGCTTGGTAGGCAGCCCTCTTTATGTGCTGAATCAGTGCTGCTTGTGTTGGAGGGAGTCCTTCAATGTCTCTACTTTTTCTGGGTGAACAGCTGATTGTGTGCCTGATTGACTGATTCCAGGCTGCTAGTGCGGTCAGAGAGCAACACCACGAATCGCTCCAGAGACTCCATCCAGTTTTCTATGGTGTCTGGGGTGGCAGCCAAGGCACAGAAGGCTCTCGTGATGTCATCAAAGGCTAGATGATCAAAGCTCTGGCTGGATGAACTGCATCATTGTCAGCATCATGCTCACATGCTTTCCCTAATGCAGCACCAACATCCTCATTGCACACGAGCACCACATCACGACCTTGCTTGTGAGCGTCCATGTCTGTGAAGTTACCCAGTATTCTGTTCTTGAGTTTAGTGGAGTGTAGAAGCCCCGTCACGTGTTTCCCCAGTTGTTCCAGCCTGGTACTGTACAGATTCACCATGTCTGTTCGCTTGAACACTAATGCAACCATATTGTCCGTGCGCAATTCCTCAATATCAATATATCGGTGACAAGTCCAGCTAATGCAATTCCATGGTTAACAGTGTCTACATTAGATTATTGTATCTTTGTGTCCCTTGCTTTATTGTACAGAGAGGCAAGACACTGAGCATGGTACTTAGCCTCTTGGGCAATGACATCTCCAACAATGAGTTTGGATAGGAGGTGTTTGTCCTGTAGTTTGATGGCACACTGCCTTACACGAATGTCAAGTTCGAATGTTGATGCATTACGCAAAACATCTCTTGCTGCTGAGTTGCCACAGAAGAAGCATGTGCTGTTGAATGAGTTTCACGTTCAATGCTCTGACGGGTGATCTTGTGGGTTTCTGGGTCATCATCGTGGTGTGTTTTCCTCTATTCAGCCCTCTGAAGTTTTGTTTTGTTATACTGCAGTCTGCAGGAGTCATGCCATTTGGCTTTGTGAAGCCGGAATGCTGCCTCAATGCCCTGACCCTCATCCAGTTGTGACAGTTTTAGTGTTCTTGGCAGGCAATTGATCTTGTCGAATGCTACAAGATGCTCAGCTATGGTCCTGTATCCTGCCCCATCTGTGACACGTGCTGAATTATATGGACATGTCAGCATCTCATCTGTGTCTTCCTGACACAGAACACATTTGTTCCAATCTGTGGTCGGGCACTTTTTACCTGATGATCTCGGCTCATCAGGGTCCACCACCTTGTATAGTTTGGCAATTATCCCTTTGCACTATGCTACTTTGGAACAGTATCTACTAGTTATAACATGAGAACAGTATGTACGAGTTATACCACCACCACTCTACCATAAGCTGAAATCTCCAGGAAAATATGTTGGCTGCCACCACAGTCACAGTCCAGGTCAACTGAAAGCACACAGATATACATGCAGGTTAGGCGTTGTTACGAGGTGTACACAAGTACACAAAAGCTGCACTAACAACATCGATTATTATCATTGTGACGTTGTTATGATGTTCTGTGTGAAAATGCAGCAAAATATATGAATACACATAAACATAATTATGAGGTCAGCACACAACTCATGGGCTGATTCTGAAATTCCGGAAAATGTGCATAACTTCGCTAATATTTGATGGTTTTACTATTATTTAATTCCCTAAATGCTAGATATATGTAGTTTGGTAGTTGCAAGCATGTTATAAATATTACACTGCATTCCTCATCCTTGAAAATGTACGATTAGCCACCAGAATTAATATCCTATCTGGTCTAGAACCTGAGAAACTGGTAAAATAACAACCCGTGGTGGCCATTTTGGAAAATGGCCGCCATTTTGGCCACAAGAAAAATTCTGCGATGGCCCTATAGCTAAATATCTTCCTTAGGGCATGATCTAACAATGTGCCAAAGTTCATGCTTGTATCATCACAGGCACAATTCCCCAAACTATTTCACTTAGGCCAAAAAAAAAAATGTTGCATTGGCGTAACGGGTCACTGAAAAATAGGGTAGGTCGGTCGGGATCTTTTTTTTTTTTTTTTTCCTAATAAATCCCTCCCAAAATCTCCCCCGGCTCGAGTACCACCCTTTTTGTCGGCGGGTTCTGTCCGAAACACTTCCGGGTTTTTGCGATCGCGATCGCAATCAACAAGATACTTGAAAACGATAGCAAAACAACAAAAATAGCAATAAAATAGGGTCGGCAAAATTTTTCGTTTTTTTTTTTTTTTGCTATATTGCAAAAAAAACAAAAAAAAAACGTAGGGTCGGCGGAATTTTTAGGGTCGGGCGGGTTACGCCAATGCAACATTTTTTTTTTTGGCCTTATCTGCCGGACTACTATGTGGCGAAGCATTTATGTACTCCATTCTTCCTTTAGCAATGGTGAATAGAAGGCTTTTACAGTATTTGTTGGCGCAACACAATAAGTCAACCACGCTTCACACATGAAGTGTACATCCAGTTGTTTGGTCGTCAATGGCGGCGAGGATGGTAATCTTATTGGTCTTCCCAATAGAATTTCATGTGGTAACAATCCCGTTTTCCTATTTGGTGTTGACCCCATTGCCATTTGTGCCAGTGGAATCACATCTAGCCACTTGATTGCCATTTGTTCGCATATTTTTGCCAATTTGTTTTTCAAGATGCCATTGTATCTTTCCACCACTCCCACTGATTGTGGGTGGTATGGGAAATGCAATCTATGATTTAGTTGCAGCACTTTACATAGTTCCTTAACCACTTTCCTTGTAAAGTGTGGTCCTTGGTCACTGGATAATTTGCAAGATATGTTATTCGACTTGTCAACTCCACCAATGTGACCTCAACACTTGACCCGCTCAAATTACACCACATACTAGGCTCTCTTTCTCTTTTCTACAGATATTACTTCGGATTCTGCTAGCAAGAACTTGCTGCTTGTGTACCTCCACCATTACCGAGACCAAGGAACACTTGACAAACCACGACGTCACATGATTATTGTGTGGCTATTGGCAAGTCAAGGGTGGGCCGTTACGATGTTTGTTTCTTCCCCTCCAATGCCAAACTCTTGAACTCTTTACCTTCTCATGTTTTCCCAAACGCATATGACCTTCCCCTTTTCAAAAAGCATATTTTTTTTTCTTTCTCAAAAACTCTTAGACTATTCTCTCTTTTCTTACATTTCTATTCATGCAGTTCATTCATTTAAGGCTTGGCCTCGATGAGGACTATTCAGTCAGAGTCTGTAGCTTTCAACATTTTAAAAAAAATAATTAAATCTGCATTTCAATTGTTTCATCAGAATTTTGACTACTGTACTCGCATCTGGCTTTCGGCATGGAAATGCTTCTATCCATTTTGTGAACATGTCTACTATTACTAAAACATATTCATAACCATCACTTTTTGGCATTTGAGTGAAGTGCATTTTCATGTGTATAAAGGGTCCCTCTGGTTTTGGGTGTGCCCCTTTGTCAAAAATTTTAGCCTTTCCCAGCATTATATTTGTAACACGTTAAGAAATTGTGGAAAAGGTGTTCTACAATTTGTGAAAACTGGTGCATACCACTGTTGTGTTACTATGGCACACATTCCCCACTTGCTCACATGGCTCACTCCATAAGCCATGTGAGCCAGCCAAGGGCACAATGCTGGCATGGTGAATAGACTCCTCTATTATCCGCACCAGAGGTCCACCGGGAGATACCCATAAGTTATTATCAGGATCATACTTACATCCGTTCTTGTGGCATTTTGCGTTTTCCTGGTCACTAGCTGCTTTCTGCATGTCAATAACGTCTTCAAAAGTTATGGCCTGTTCTATGACTGAAACCATGTTGGTCACGGTTTCACTTAGAGCATCGGCTCTTGCAGCTTCCTTTGCCGTAGCATCAGCTGCAGCATTTCCTTTTGAAATCGGAACCTCTCCCTCTGTATGTGCACTGCATTTGATTACTGCTATCGCCGTTGGCAGTAAAATGGCTGCAAGCAAATCAGCAACTTGTTGTCCATTCTTTTCCGGCATACCTCATGACGTCATGAACCTCATGTTTCTCCAGAGCATTCTAAAATCATGTACTGCTCCATGCACATACTTCGAATCTGAACAGATAGTCACTGTTTTGTGCTTTGTGATGTGACATGCCCTAGTCAATATGAATATCTCTGCTTGCTGTGCTAATAAATTATCATTATTAATTTTTTTTTATTTTGTATACATTATCGAGACTCGTATGAGAGTTAACACACAACGCACAGCAAGGGAGGGGGTGGGGGGGCATGAGAGAAGATTGGCGGGAGAGGGGAGAACAAAACAGTGGGGAACAGAGACATTAGGAGATCTATGGAAGAGAGAGGGTTTGGGCGGGGAACACGGGGTATACAAGATGGACATTACAAGGACTTTCAGGAAAGAAAGCAAGGAATTTTAAGGAGTTGGGTTTGGGGTAGATTAACGGGGGTAGAAAATATTGAGGTTTTGGATGGGGAAAGATAAGAGGTGGTGGTGAACAATTGTTTTGAAGACCTGGAGGGAAGAATGGGATTGAAGAGAGTGTGAGAGTTTATTCCAAAGGTAGTAAAAAAGAGGAATGAAAGAGTGAAGGTGAGCAGTGATTCCTGATTTTGGTAATTTTACCAGAGGGGGGTTGTTGGCAGTTTTCCACTTTCCAATACTTCCGTGCCAGTACACACTGCATATCCTGAGAATAGCGAACCGTCCAGAGCTCACGATGATGAGCCATCTACATGAAACACTAAATCAGGGTTCTGAAGCAGTACTCACTTCAGCTAAATTCATGGCATTAGGGAATGCATTAGCACTTCCTCACAATTGTGTGGTTCTCCATCCTCTGCTGTTGGGAGAATTGAGGCTAGATTCAGTGGAGGACATCACTGAATAGTCAAATTATTGGGAGAGAGAAGTCCTAGTTCATAGGAGGTAGCCCTTGAAACTGACAAATGTTGCATTTCATCTCTTTTCAGCACCACTGCTACATCATGTGGAATTCGCCAAATTACTTGTGATTCCAAAACAATCATCACGGTTGCCAGCACAGCATATGAGGCTGGTACTACCATTCATACACAAGGCGGAAACCCTTATGCTTCCAGATCAAGTTTTTTGCTGTGGTATGCAATCGGTTGCATTTTCCCTCCATGTGGCTGTGTCACTACAGACTGTGCAAATCCCTTTGTCTCATGTGAGTAAAGTTAAAAATCTTTCTCATAGTCGAGTGGTCCCAATGCTGGCATATAGGTCAGTGCATTTTTTTAATGCTGTGAAGGCTTCATCTGCTTCCTTCGACCATCCAATCGGTTTAGGCTTGATATAGTACTAATTTCAAGCAGGGGTCATGATAGCATGGCATAGTCAATGATCCATTGTCGTCAGTAGCCAGCAGTTTGTAAGAATGACTAAATTTGCTTCCTGCTCAGGTGAGAGTACGCATGTGTTACCTTTTAAAATGTGTCCCAAGTATTTCACTTTCTCCTTACAAAATTGCAATTATTCTTTCGAAGCCTTCTGTCTCTTCTCCTCCAGTGCCGTTAGCAACACTACAGTGTGCTGCTTGCAGGCTTACTCTGACATTGAACACACCGATAGGTCATCTCCATACTGTACAAATGTCAAGTTCCCCAGAAACTTTGTGCTGTTCAAGTCTTCATGTAAGGCATGAGAGAATAACATGGGGCTATCCGCATATCCCTGCAGCAGCATAATCGATGTATCCTCCTTGTTTCTGGATGTAAATGCTAACAGGAACAAAGAATCTGGGTGGACCGGTATTGAAAATAAGGCGGAGCAGAAATCAACCACTGAGTAGTGGGTGGTATTATTGGCAAGGGTTTAGTTTCATCCCGTGTTATTTTGATAGGTTGTACTCCTTTTATTATGCCTCTATCATTTGGGTGTTTCATCCACAAACAGTCTTGCAATTTGTTTATTGAATCCACGACTGAACTTGTTTCTACTTGTGGTGGTCAGATAATATCCTCATTCATCATTGGTGTAACCAAAGGCTTTCTTTCCCAAACACAGCCTTCTCCATCTAGTCACCATAGCTTCGCATCATGGTAGTCGCCTATGAACTGTCTCGCCATTGTCTTTAGCGTTGTGATCATCGGGCCTATTTCCTTCGATCGGTGGCCAGCAGCCACTGTTAAAGGTAGGTGAGGCGTAACTGCTGCCGCTTGATTTCACAGTACTATTTGTTCCTTTGCCAGCTTATCTTCCATTCCCATTCCTTCCTGTCATACCCACATTGACAATATTGTGGTATCATATGTGTTGCCTAGGGAAGTCTCGGCCCTTTCTGCATATGCATTGTCATCCATGGTTGAATCATAAAATGCTCTACTGTTTAACGGATCCTTCTACAATTGCGGTTGAATTCCTTTGTTCACCATCCAGTCTCCTCATTATTCTACCTCATTTGCCAACGCTCCAAATTCTGCTTGTAACTTAACCATCATTTCCGGCTCGGTTAATTTCCACCAGTACATAATTAGTCCCTGCTTTCTTTGCAACATTTCTGTAACTAGTTCTTCCTTATCCTCCGGAATCTCAATGAACATTCCTTTTGGAGAGCATTTAACATTGCACCCTAGTTGATATAATAAATCCCGTCCTCGGAAATTTACAGGAGAGTTTGTCACTAGTTGGAAAGCATGATGTTCTTCCAGTGGTCCAAGTTTGACCTTTAATTTTTCTGTCAATGGCGTTTTAACTGTTGCTCGTTATTCCTACCACTTTAATTTGCCACAAGGACAACAGAGCATCAGGAAGTCCTGTTTCCTTTTTGTTGAATGAGTTGTGCCAGTGTCTAGTAAAAATGGTAAAGTTCATCCATTTAACTTCAGACTTAAGCTTGGCTCATTGGAAGGTTTGGAGGTCAGCAATGGTAGCACTGATGTCTCATTCATGCCCCAGCACTGCTGGTTTCCCTGGTTTGCTTTTGTCTGGACTGGCGTTGGGGCTGCCTTTGCTTCCCTCTGGGACAGTCCTTAGACCAATGTCCTTCCCCCCACACGAAAAGCACATGTCCTGCCTCTGTGGTTGGTACAAGTCCAGTCACAGTCTCCATTCCCGCTCCCTCTTTTGTTGTCAACTTCCTTGTCCTTGAGTTTCGGGGTTTTCCTTTTCAGACTTTTCTTTCATTTTATTTTATTTTACTCCTGCATGTGCTGAAGTTACAATTTCACAAGCACTGTAGCAGCATCTTGCTCTGTCTGTACGGCCTGCCCACTGCAGTGTATCACTGCAGTGAGGATGTCATTAAGAGCCCTTGATTCCCATGCCACACATAGTTTCTTTACATGGGTCTGCAATTTTGGTATCAACACACTTACAAATGTATGGGCTAATGGTATCTCGACTCCATTTCCTTGCACTCCTGAATATCGGACAAACAATGTCCACAACCTTTCCAGATACTCTATCGGATCCTCCCCTGCTTTCTGTTTGAAATGGTGTATTTTCACCCAATCTAACTTTTGTGGTACCGCGTCCTCTATCGCTTGCAACATTATTTTATGTAATTCTGTGCACCGTCGTATGTCTGATACTCCACTCATATTTCAACGGCCAGTGCATTTTCCTTTTTAATTCCGCTAACAATCCCTCTCATATAAAGACTTCTAGCAGTACGTCCATATGCATAAGCATCGGGTTATCTTGACGTATCTCTACCGCCAGCTTTTTGCAAAACCTTTTTGGATCGTCTCGTAACCTTTGGCATTTTGTCTTTGATGCTTCTCAATTCCTGAGAACTCCATGGCCGGTACACATTGGTTATTTTGTCCCAGAAGAAACTCTCTTTGTGGAATGTAGACATCCTCCTCTTCCTCACTATATAACATTTGTCCACATATTGATATGCTTCTTTCCTGTATCCCCACTTCCAACCTTCCGTTTCCTCCCTTTTTAGTTTTGCTTCTCATGTGCAACTCCACTGGGGTTTCTCTCGGCCCTTCCATTCTTCCCTTAAAACTCCAAACTAATTCCTGTAGCTCCTCTATTATTCCTGTGTGAGCATTTAAAAGCATTTGAAAACATAATCAATACAGAAACACCAAGCCTGGTGACAGTCCTGTGATTCACGGAGCTTTATGATAACCTTACATGGCCATACATTGTTAATTCAGACTATTCTGCACATTTTATAAGATGAGATTTATTTTTCACTTTCACAGACATATATCTTTTCACATATCTCTTTGAGTTGGACAGGCATCCACGATGGGCCATGACCTGGTCATGGGCTGATATCCTTTCCACATATCTCACGGGATTGTAAGTTGGGCAGGCGACTGTGATGGGTAGGGAAGGAGTTTGAAGGATTGGAGTGGGGAAAGGATTGATGTCTTAGGGTTGGGAGGGAGGGTGAGGACTTGGGGCTGGGAGGTGGAGAGTGAGGATTGGGGTTGGGAGGTGGAGAGTGAGGATTGGGGTTGGGAGGTGGAGGTTGAGGACTTGAATATATATCTTACATTACGTGGTTTTTCCATGGGTCCCTGCTTGTGATAATAATAAAAATCCCACGACTACTTATTTGAAGATCCCACTTAATTCCTCCTTGTGGGGTCAACGACAGGAAGTAAATTGACCCAGGTATTTTACGAACCAGCCTGCGAGGTCTGATATTCCAATCTAGCATGAGGCCATTTAATTCAACAGGCACCATAGTCGGTGGTTAAGGCAATGATTTATCAGGATTAGCATCCACTGTTGACGAAAGACACCAGGGGATATTTTATGTCCACCGACTATACTGTTAGCATATGGGACACCAAGCTTAATGTCGACCTGTAGAATTGTTCACCCAGTGATGCAACGCACTGTCTGAAAATGAGGACCAATCTGGCAGTTTGTTGCCGAGCTGGGAATCAAACCCACATGAGACAGCTGAAAGGAAAATGTTGTGAAATAATATCGATACTCACATCTACACCTACAAAAGGAAAAAAAAATGACAATCTCTGTCTCTGTCTCTGTCTCTTGCACAGCAATATATTTTAACATACAAACTCCAAGCTCTGGGTATAAATATAACTTTATGTGTGGGGATGATGTAGGCTATGTGGCTATGGGGGTGCGGGGGTGAGGTGGGAGTGGGGGGGGCCCAACTAGTGGGCCCATATCTAGTGTGTCCATATCTAGTGCCCAACTGTGTCTGCGGACGTCCTCCTGCAGTTTGGAAACTTCTTTTTAGGAGGTTGGTGGCAGGATTTGCACTCCGGCCACCGTAAAACCCTTCATTCTGCAAAACGCAAAAACGCAAAAAAATCTGAAAACCCACTCCGTGGGAGTACCTCCTGTGCAGCTTCCCTTTGCAGGGCAGCTCACCGGATGACGGGATTGGGGCAAAGCCTTCGGGACCCCCAATCTTTGAGAGGAGGGAAACCACGGGGTAACATCCCTGGGTCAGATTGCGGGAGAGTGTGTCGGAGTGGTGCTGAGGTGTCGTCCAGCAAACGGCGGTCTCCTTGGGTTAACCTGAGGCGGTTCCTTCGGGTGGGTGCCTGGAATGTCCTATCCCTAAGAGAGGATGATCACCTGTCTCTGTATCATCTGAGCTCAAGCGTTTGGACATCGGGATTGCAGCTCTCTCTGAGGTTCGGAGACCGGATTGCAGCGAGATAATGGTGGGTGGTTACACCTACTATTGGTCTGGTCGCTCTGATGGTTACCATACCCAAGGAGTTGCTATAGCTGTGTCCAATAAGCTGACCCCAATGATAATTGAGGTAACACCGGTCAACGAGCGTATTATGAGATTAAGGATTCGTCACTCCTTTGGTGTCATTTCCCTGGTCTCTGTTTATGCTCCGACTGAGGCGAGTGATCTCACCGTGAAAGACACATTCTACGCCACACTCGAGTCTGTGGTTGATCAGTGCCCCAGACGAGATGCACTTCTAGGCTTGGGGGATTTCAATGCATCGACTGGAACTGATAGGGATGGTTATGAGGTGTGTGTTGGTCCCCATGGGTCAGGAACTATGAACCAGAATAGCACTAAGTTCCTTGACTTTGCAAGAAGTCATGGACTTAGGGTGGCTGGTTCATGGTTTCAGCGCCCACAAGCTCATCGCTGGACTTGGTATTTCAACGCTGGCGGTGTGGCAAAGGAGATTGACCATGTCCTCATTGACGGTCGTTGGAGGATGATCCAGAACTGCAGGGTCTACCGGAGTGCTCAGTTCCTCAATACTGACCACAGGCTTGTTGTAGCAACTCTAAAGCTGCAACTTAAGTCCTGGAGAATGGTACCATCCCAGCCAAGACTGGATGTTGCCAAGCTCAGGGATGAGAGAGTAGCTGAGGAATTTGCGAACAGGCTGAGTGGACACTTGGGGGGTCTGGGTGCTTTGGGGTCCTGAAGAGTTGTGGAACGCCTTCAAGACCACTGTCCTTGATGTTGCCGGTGGATGCATTGGAGCTCACCGCAGGGCAAAGAAGAATTTTGTCTCTCAAGGGACATTGGATACCATTGACCAGAGTCGCAGGGCCAGGCTGAATGGCAGAGCTGAGCTGTTCAGGGAGCTGAGGCGTAAAACTGTACGTGCACTGAGGGTGGACAAGGAGGCCTATGTGCGAGGAATCTGTGAGGGGGTAGAGCATCACCTGTGGACAGGTGATTCTCGTCCCGCTTACAGGGGAATTCGCGCATTACGTTCATCCAAGCCCATCCCTCAGAGCACTGCAGTTCGAGAAGAGAGTGGTAGGCTCTTGACAGAGGAGTCTGAAGTGAAGGACCGCTGGGCTGGTTACTTTGAGCGGTTGTACCGGGCTGATCCCCCAGCTGTCGAGTTGGACGTCAAGGGTGTTACAATCCCTGTTGCTGATACTCAAATCAACTGTGGTCCACCTTCGCTTGTGGAAACACGGGCTGCGGTGAACCAGTTGAAACGGGGCAAAGCTCCAGGGATCTGTGGCATCCATGCCGAACTTCTCAAGGCTGGTGGAAATGCTGCACTCGTGTCGTTGCATGCAGTTTTGTGCTCTGCCTGGAACACAGGCATCATCCCAACTGACTGGAAGAGGGGCCTTGTTGTCCCTCTCTGGAAAGGGAAGGGTGATCGCCAAGACTGCAACAACTGCCGAGGGGTGACGCTGCTCTCAGTGCCGGGCAAGGTCTTTGCTCGGATAATTCTTGATAGGGTTCGCCACCATCTGCTTGAGCACCAGCGTCCAGAGCAGTCAGGCTTTACACCAAAGAGGTCAACGATTGACCGTATCCTTGTACTTCGTGTCCTCACCAAACGCAGACAAGAGTTTCGGCAGGGGCTGCTTGCAGCCTATGTTGATCTCTGTAAAGCGTTCGATTCAGTGAATCGGGATGTCCTCTGGAGGATTCTTGGTCTTCGTGGGGTGCCACCAAAACTGATCGATCTGATGTCTGAACTCTACTCTGGTACTGAGAGTGCTGTGAAGTGTGGTGGTGCCATCTCTGACTTATTTCCAGTTTTTACTGGAGTTCGTCAGGGATGTGTACTTGCCCCCACACTTCTCAGCACTTGTATGGACTGGATTTTAGGGAGGATGTCGGAGAGATCAAGTTGCGGTGCATCGTTTGGGAATGTCAAGATCTCGGACCTTGATTTTGCAGATGATGCAGTCATCTTTGCGGAGACTTTAGACATCCTCTTGGGGGCCCTCGAGGTGCTGAATGAGGAGTCGGAGCCGTTGGGATTATGGGTTTCTTGGGTCAAAACCAAGATCCAGGCTTTCGGTGACATCTTGGATGCTGCTGTCCTGTCTGTGTCTGTTTGTGGTGAGGATGTTGAGGTCGTGGAGAGATTCACTTACCTTGGCAATGATATTCATGTCTCTGCTGGCTGCGAGTCAGAGGTCAATAGACATCTGGGTCGGGCCTGGGGAGTCATGGATTCACTGGTCATGGGGTGTGGCGCTGCCGGTATCTGTGCGGGAGGACGAAAGTCCGAGTCTTCAGGTCCTTGGTACTTCCAGTCTTGCTCTATGGGTGCGAGACTTGGACTCTGACCAAGGATCTGAGACGGAGACTTAATTCCTTTGGTACCAGGTCTCTTCGGAGAATCCTTGGCTATCGCTGGTCGGATTTTGTGTCCAACAAGCGGTTGCTGAGAGAGACTCGGATGAGATTTGTTACCTGCATAGTCCGTGAGCGTCAGTTGCGGCTGTATGGACATGTTGCTCGTTTTCCTGACGCTGATCCTGCTCACCAGATTCTCTCAGCGAGGGAGTCTCATGAGTGGAGGAGGCCAGTGGGCCGACCACGTTCCTCATGGTTGCAACAGGTTGACCATCATCTCAAGGAGATGGGGATGTGCCTGGCATCTGCCTGGGGGATGGCCAGACGGAGGCCCCTGGAGTACCGGCGCAAAGTGGACGCAGCGACGCGCTGTTCTGGCACATGCTCCCATACCTGACCTGACCTGATGATGTAGGCTATGTGGCTATGGGGGTGCGGGGGTGAGGTGGGAGTGGGGGTGCCGTAACTTATCTATACAAACGTGCACTGTATAGTTCCACCTGGTGGTGGGGGCACAAGGTATTACAGTTTCCATATTTCCTTTGGCTACAAAATGTTACTTCGTCGCATTTCCCTTCCCACGCAAAGTCTGGTAAATCTGCAAGTATAATATAAGACCCATTGTCTGTGTGTCTTTGTGCACGTCCTCTTAAACCAATAGTCACACAAAGTTGAAAATAGTAGTTTCAAAATCAATAAGGACCCAGCCAATGCAGCTTCAAAAAAACTTATTTGAACAAAAACATTTTAATTATTCAGATTGTTATCGATATTAAAATGCCCAGACAAAGAATGCATTTACAATTTGTAGATGCGTATGCAATATGTAGACGTTCACCAATAAGTTTCCCATAATTACCCTTTAGAATAATCCTTTAGAATTACCCCATGGAAGGTATCTGCGACGTACTGAAGCATTTGCTCTCTGGCATTTAAGCATGTCTGTATGTGTTAAATAGTTTCCTAAGGAACTTGGAGGTAGGAGTATGTCACTTGGCCCATCAAACCTGTGTGACCCCATGGAGACGTGATGTAAATGGCGGCAAGAAAAGCAAGGATTTGGGACTCACAAATCTAGTATTTGCAGTTTGAATTGACACTTGGTGGACAATCAACTTCCCCTTCCACATCTGAAGAAAAGGAAATGGAATGAGCCTTTTGCTTTTTGCAGAGCGGGAACACTTGAATGGATATTTGACTCCGTTTTACACACAGTTGATTCATTGATCCAGGAATGGCGGCCCACAGATGCCACACTTTCACTTCTTGCCGACATATCTAACAACTAGTTTTCTTCACACAATGTTATAAACTTTCTCTGCCTTTTGGCACGATTAATTTTGTCCATTGTTTTATGTTTGGGCACTAATATCAACTGTTGTGTATCAAGATCTAGGATTACAGGATCTCTGTATGTGGTTTCTTGTTCAATGACGATTCATTATTCATCATAGCTTCGTTCACGGATGCTGGTCCGATTACTGCAATTAATGGTGTGAAAGAAACAAGAAAATGCTCATCATGGGAGGTAATCATACATGCGGATGCAGTTTGGGCACCATTATTAACTGTCGTGGCTCTACTAGATATTGTATATCTAGTATTACAAGATCTCCGTATCTCATTTCTGTTTGATGACAATTCATTATTAAATTTAGCTTCTTTTCCGTCAACTGATCTGATTACTGCAACAAACGGTGCGCGAGAAACAAGAAAAGGCTCATAATTGGAGTTAATTGTACATGCGGGCACAAAGGATGACTCATCTCAGCTCAAAAACTGTGATTAGCCAAAATTAAATACCGCGATAATCAAATCGGAACACAATAACTGCCTGCGATTGGTAGAAACCCGCGACATTGGATCATGTGATATTTGAGGGTTTACTGTATCATACTATATATCATTTTTGGTCCCATCTTTCAATGGTGAAGAATCACCAAAAAATAAAAGTTCTCCATTTCGGATCCAGAGCAGCATCTTCACAAAAATCAAATCTATTCATCCTTGTCACACACCCAATCTCCCACCAAGATTCATCGGAATCCATCCAGAATTTTTTGAGATATTGTGTCATTTATCATTTTTAGGCCTACATTTGAGATAACCTGTTCACAGACAAACAGACAGGTAGGTGTCAAAACATAACCTTTATCCACCTTCGGTTACAGAGGTAAATAAATAAAGATACAAATTGCACCCATGTCCAAAGAAAGCGGTTGACTTTGGCATTTTAAAGCTGTAAAGCTGCTTCAATATTTGGTATATCCTTCCTTCCTTTCTTCTGACATAAATGAAGAAGAAGAACCTTTTTACCCAACCCTGCGGGGATAACCAGAGTCGCAAGGTGGCTTTGCGGTTTCACCACGTGTGTAAGCGAACTCATGCACTAAAACAGACCTTTATTTATTTATTTATTTTAAACTGCACCATTTACTTCGGACACGGGTGTGATTTTTAAATTGAAATCGGCAAAGCCTAGAAACAAATGAAACCCATAAGAATTACCCTTTGGAATTATACCTTAAAATCAACTTTGGAATTACCCTTTCCTTTAGAACTACCCTTTCGAATAAATAATAATACCATTCCTTTCACACTGTAAAGGCACATAGGTCTGCCAAGGCAGTTTAATTGGCAAATAGTACAGTCCTGGGCAGGTGTCTACGCCGATGCAGGTTACCCCAAACGGTTATTACGCAGTACACAAGTACTCATTTCTCTGACCTCAGAAGGATGACAGGCTGAGTCAACCCTGCAGGTGTTAATTCAACAGCAGACATGGGCACAAACTCAGGTCCCAAGCCATCCACCTTAATCGCTCAGCCAACACCAGGCGACCTGTTCAAATTACCATTTACAATTACCCTTTAGAACCCTCTATAATTACACTTTCGAATGACACTCCAGAACTACCCTTTAGAACTACACTTTAGAACTAACCTTTAGAATTACCCTTTAGAATTGTTCTTTAAAACACTTATGAATCACTCCTTTGAATTACCCTTTAGAATTACCCGTTAAAATTATTCAGATTTACTCCTTAGAATTACTCTTTCGAATGACCCATTAGAATTACGCTTTGGAACCCTGAGAATTACACTTTAGAATTATCTTTTTAAACGCCGAGGATGAAACTTAACTTAACCTTGAGCATTACCCTTTAGAATTATCCTTTATAACTACCCTTTCGAATAGCACTTCAGAATTACACTTTAGAATTACCCTTTCGAATGATCCTTTAGAATCACCCTTTAGAATTACTCTTTAGGATTACCATTTCAAATTACCCATAAAAACTCTTTGGAATTACCCCTTAGAATTACTCTTTAGAATTACCCTTTAAAACTATTTAGAATTACTCTTTAGAATTACCCTTTAGAATCACCCCTTGGAATTACCCCTTAGAATTACACTTTAAAATTACCCTTTGGAAACCTGAGAATTACACTTTTAAATTATCTATCTATAATTCCAGCAATCTGTGTGTGTGTGAGTGTGTGTGTGTGTGTCTGTCTGTCTGTCTGCGACCGCCGTTTCTCGACGACCGCCGGTCCGATCTGATTGAAACTTGCCAGGAATATTGCTGGGGCCCCGCAGATGTGCCTTTTCGAGGTTTGATGTCAATCGGACGAGCGGTTCCCAAGTTATGGCCATTTTACTGCTTTTTCAGTGTTGAAAAAGTGTATATATGGCAGCTGAGGGTGTCGGTCCACCTTATCACCTTATCATGCCAATTTTTTCCCAAATTATTAATAACGGAACGATCACCGGTTCGATCGGATTGAAACTTGCCAGGAATATTTCTGGGGACCCGCTGATATGCCTTTTCAAGGTTTGATATTAATCGGACAAGCGGTTCCCAAGTTACGGCCATTTATCTGTCGACCAATGACAAGACACGGTGCTATGACGTCACGAATGACGTCACAATTAATGTTTATTTATTTATTTATTTATTTTTTGCACGATTGATGGTCCGATCTGATCGAAACTTGCCAGGGATATTGCTGGGGACTGGCGGATGTGCCTTTTCGAGGTTTGATATTAATCGGACGAGCAGTTCCCAAGTTACGGCCATTTATCTGTCGACCAATATCTGCGAGAGAAGTGGATGGGAAAGGGGTGGATGAGAGTGGGGGCGAGAGAGGAGGGGGGAGAGAGGAAGGGCGAGACTAGGGGGATAGAGGGGGTGAGAGAGGGGGATGAGAGTGGGGGCGAGAGATGGGGGATGATAGTGGGGGCGAGAGAGGGGGGATGAGAGTGGGGGGCGAGAGAGGGGCGAGAGAAGAGGGGCGAGAGAGAGGAGGCGAGAGAGAGGGGCATGAGAGAGGGGGCATGAGAGAGGGGGCAAGAGAGGGCTGCACATTCTGGCACTCACCTACGGGCACGCACCTACCGGCCCGCACTAGCGCTTTTAAACCCTTTGGATTTCACTTAACATTAACCTTTAGAATTACCTGTCACAATTACACTTAAGAATTACACTTTAGAATTACCCTTCAGAATTCCCCTTTCGAACCATTAGAATTAAACTTCATAATTCCCCTTTAGAAACCTTGAGAATTACCCTTTATAACCCATTACAAGGAAATACAAGGACATCAGACAGGTGGAGGCCATTCAGCCCATCATGCCGGCATGATATCAACACCACAATCATTTATCAACACAAGATCCAAAGAAGAAAATGAAAATTTTATTGTAATTTTTTCAATCGTGTTTTTGTGGTTTATTTATTTATTTGTTTATTTATTCATTTGAAGTTTTTGCATTTTTTTTTTCTTCTCCTCATGGGAAGGGGGCATGGGCTTGGTTAAAAAACACAAATCAACCACACAACCCCTTTGTGAGAACTCCACCAACAGCACCCCATGCACATGCACACAATCAAACATCAATGCTCAAGCTACCTAAAAGTCCTGACAACATCCCAACACCCCTCTATCTCCATAACTTCCAGGTACCTATCTGATTGTAATTTAAACTTATCTACTGTTTCAGCAGCCACTGCCTTTCCAGGGAGACAATTCCATGCATTAACTACTCTTTGAGTAAAAGTCCCCTGCCTTACTACCATCTTAACTCTCCTGTTCTTTACTCTCAGCTATGCCACCTCATCCTATCACTGTCCACTCTGTTGAATATTTCATCTGCATACTTTATTTATACCTTTCATTATATTAAACATCTCTATCATATCCCCCTCATTACCGCGTCTTTTCTCGTGAAGAAAGCCCTGTCGACTCCACCCGCTCCTCCAAGCTAAGTCTAGCTCGGCCCAGAATCAATCTAGTAGCCCTACACTGAACCCTCTCAATGGCATCTTTCCTGAATTGTGGTGACCAAAGCTGCACACAATATTCTCCATGTGTCCTCACTAAATTCCTGTACAATATCAACACCACCTCTTTTGATTTATAAATGATCCTCCTCCAAATAGAACCTAAAACCCTATTTACTTTGCCTACAGCTGCCTGGCACTGTGCTGCCAGCTTACCTCCCATATGTATTACCACCCCTAAATCCTTCTCCTGTGTGACATGCCCCCAAATTACCCCTTGCATCCTGTAATCTCTATTTTCATTCTTATTTCCCATCCCCACCACCTTATACTTGCTCAGGTAAAATTGCATCTGCCAAGGTTTTGCCCAATCTCGGCAAGTATCAATCCTTTCCTGAATCTGATCAACACCCCCTCTGTGATCCACCTTTCTTCAAGCGTGTCATCTGCAAATTTGGAAAGGTTACTCTTCAAAACACTTTCCAAATCGTTGTGCAAATAATGAATAATAATGGTCCGAGTACTGATCGCTGAGGTACCCCACAACTTACATCCTTCCAGCAAGACATCCTCCCACTCACAGCCACTCTTTGCTTCCTATTACTAAGCCAGTTTGCAATCCAATTATCTACCTGACAAGCCACTCCAGAAGCCCTCACTTTGGCTATCAATCTCCAATGTGGAACATTATCAAATGCCTTCATAAAGTCTAGATATACTATATCCACTGCCTTTCCCTCATCCACCCAGACACTGCTTCAAATAACTCTAAAAGATTTGATAGACAGGAACTACCATTGGTAAATCCATGTTGACTACATTTAATTAGCTTGTATTTATTTAAATGGTTCCTCATCTGGTCCTTAATTAATGTCGCCAACACCTTCCCCACAACTGGTCAGACTAACAGGTCTATAGTTTCCCAATTATCCTCTGGATCCTTTCTTAAGTAATGCTGTTACATTTATTACTGTCCAATCCTCTGGGACCTGTCCTGACTCCAGTGAACTATTGAAAATATCCGGCAATATCTCGCTTCTCTGCGCAGCCACCTCCATCAATATTCTCGGGTGCATATTATCTGGCCCGGAGCCTTGTCTACTCTTAGATTTCCAAGCTGTTCCTTTACTTCCTCCACTCCAACCTGGATCTTCTACAAAAAGCCCTTTCTCACCTCCTTGATAAATACTCTCAGCTATTGGCAATTTTTCTGACTGTTCTTGTGTAAAAGTTGAAGCAAAATACCTGTTTAGTAAGCTGCCATCTCACTTTCATCACAAAGCACTCTCCAGGTGCCAATCTTCAATTGGCCCAGACTGATGCTAACCTGTTATTTTCCCATGATATACTTAAAAAAGCCTTGCTATTATGTTTAGTATTCTTAGCCATGTCCTTCTCATAGTATCTTTTGCCTTGCCTTGTTATTTTCTTGACATTCCTCTGTTTACAATGAAAGTGATATAAATCTCACTCCAGTCCTGTTATTTTAAAACTAATAAATGCCTTGTGCTTCTCCTTAATAGCATTCCTTATCTCATTACTCAACCAGCCTGGCCTCTTTCTGCTTCTAGTTTTACACCTCATTGGAATATACTTACTCTGCACTCTACACATTTGGTCCTTGAAGGTTTCCCATTTTTTTGATGCCGATTGTCCTATTTTTAGCTTCTCCCAATCTGCATCACCCAACTCTCTCCTCATACCCTCAAAGTTTGCCTTCCTGAAATCTAATAGCCTGAACTTTAACCCTTAAAAGAGTCTTTGCACACACATTGTTATGGTCACTTACTCCTAAATGCTCCTCGACCTCTACCTCCTCCACCATTTTGGGATTGTTACTTAAAAGGTCCAATGCTGCACTTTCCCTCGGGGCTTATCTACAAACTGGGTTAAAAAGCAATCCTGGAATAAAACTAGGAAATCCTCATCTGGTCTGCCTGTTTCTGGACCCAATTTATCCCTGGCAAGTTAAAATCCCCCATAATCAATACTCTTCCCTTAATACATGCCCTTTTGAATTCTGCATGTACTCCTCCTTTCTCCTCTTCCTTCACACCCAGAGCCCAAGGAAAGCGTCATACGAGTATCTTACTGTTACTCTACCGATAAAGAGTGCTTGACATTAATTCCCTCCTTATTATCACCTCTTTCTCTTGATGCAATGCTGTCTTTTACCCAAATTGGTAGGTCAGGTCAGGTATGGGAGCATGTGCCAGAACAGTGCGTCGCTGCGTCCACTTTCTGCCGGTACTCCAGGGGCCTCCGTCTGGCCATCCCCCAGGCAGATGCCAGGCCCATCCCCATCTCCTTGAGATGATGGTCAACCTGCTGCAACCATGAGGCATGTGGTCGGCCCACTGGCCTCCTCCACTCATGAGACTCCCTCGCTGAGAGAATCTGGTGAGCAGGAACAGCGTAAGGAAAATGAGCCACATGTCCATACAGCCGCAACTGACGCTCACGGACTATGCAGGTAACAAATCTCATCCGAGTCTCTCTCAGCAACCGCTCCTTGGACACAAAGTCCGACCAGCGATAACCAAGGATTCTCCGAAGACACCTGGTACCAAAGGAATTAACTCTCCGTCTCAGATCCTCAGTCAGAGTCCAAGTCTCGCACCCAAAGAGCAAGAATGGAAGTACCAAGGACCTGAAGACTCGGACTTTCGTCCTCCCGCACAGGTACCGGCAGCGCCACACCCCATGATCCAGTGAATCCATGACTCCCCAGGCCCGACCCAGATGTCTATTGACCTCTGACTCGCAGCCAGCAGAGACATGAATATCACTGCCAAGGTAAGTGAATCTCTCCACGACCTCAACATCCTCACCACAAACAGACACAGACAGGACAGCAGCATCCAAGATGTCACCGAAAGCCTGGATCTTAGTTTTGACCTAAGAAACCCGTAATCCCAGCGGCTCCGACTCCTCATTCAGCACCTCGAGGGCCCCCAAGAGGATGTCTAAAGTCTCCGCAAAGATGACTGCATCATCTGCAAAATCAAAGTCCGAGATCTTGACATTTCCAAACGATGCACCGCAACTTGATCTCTCCGACATCCTCCCTAAAATCGATCAGTTTTGGGCCACCCCACGAAGACCAAGAATCCTCCAGAGGACATCCCGATTCACTGAATCGAACACTTTACAGAGATCAACATAGGCTGCAAGCAGCCCCTGCCGAAACTCTCGCCTGCGTTCGGTGAGGACACGAAGGGCAAGGATACGGTCAATCGTTGACCTCTTTGGTGTAAAGCCTGACTGCTCTGGACGCTGGTGCTCAAGCAGATGGTGGCGAACCCTATCGAGAATTATCCGAGCAAAGACCTTGCCCGGCACTGAGAGCAGCGTCACCCCTCGGTAGTTGTTGCAGTCTTGGCGATCACCCTTCCCTTTCCAGAGTGGGACAACAAGGCCCCTCTTCCAGTCAGTTGGGATGATGCCTGTGTTCCAGGCAGAGCACAAAACTGCATGCAACGACATGAGTGCAGCATTTCCACCAGCCTTGAGAAGTTTGGCATGGATGCCACAGATCCCTGGAGCTTTGCCCCGTTTCAACTGGTTCACCGCAGCCCGTGTTTCCACAAGCGAAGGTGGACCACAGTTGATTCGAGGGTCAGCAACAGGGATTGTAATACCCTTGACGTCCAACTCGACAGCTGGGGGATCAGCCTGGTACAACCGCTCAAAGTAACCGGCCCAGCGGGACTTCACTTCAGACTCCTCTGTCAAGAGCCTACCACTCTCTGCTCGAACTGCAGTGCTCCGAGGGATGGGCTTGGATGAACGCAATGCATGAATTCCCCTGTAAGCGGGACGAGAATCACCTGTCCACAGGTGATGCTCTACCCCCTCACAGATTCCTCGCACATAGGCCTCCTTGTCCACCCTCAGTGCACGTACAGTTTTACGCCTCAGCTCCCTGAACAGCTCAGGTCTGCCATTGAGCTTGGCCCTGCGACTCTGGTCAATGGTATCCAGTGTCCCTTGAGAGACAAAATTCTTCTTTGCCCTGCGGTGAGCTCCAAGACATCCACCGGCAACATCAAGGACGGTGGTCTTGAAGGCGCTCCACAACTCTTCAGGACCCCCCAAAGCACCCAGACCCCCCAAGTGTCCACTCAGCCTGTTCGCAAACTCCTCAGCTACTCTCTCATCCCTGAGCTTGGCAACATCCAGCCTAGGCTGGGATGGTACCATTCTCCAGGATTTAAGGTGCAGCTTGAGAGTTGCTACAACAAGCCTGTGGTCAGTATTGAGGAACTGAGCACTCCAGTAGACCCTGCAGTTTTGGATCATCCTCCAACGACCATCAATGAGGACATGGTCAATCTCCTTTGCCACACCGCCAGCGTTGGAATACCAAGTCCAGTGATGAGCTTGTGGGCGCTGAAACCATGAACCAGCCACCCTAAGTCCATGACTTCTTGCAAAGTCAAGGAACTTAGTGCTATTCTGGTTCATAGTTCCTGACCCATGGGGACCAACACACACCTCATAACCATCCCTATCAGTTCCAGTCGATGCATTGAAATCCCCCAAGACTAGAAGTTTATCTCGTCTGGGGCACTGATCAACCACAGACTCGAGTGTGGCGTAGAATGCATCCTTCACGGTGAGATCACTCGCCTCAGTCGGAGCATAAACAGAGACCAGGGAAATGACACCTAAGGAGTGACGAATCCTTAATCTCATAATACGCTCGTTGAGCGGTGTTACCTCAATTATCATTGGGGTCAGCTTATTGGACACAGCTACAGCAACTCCTTGGGTATGGTAACCATCAGCGCGACCAGACCAATAGTAGGTGTAACCTATGGAACAGGTTAGTTCCATAGGTTACAGGTTTACATGGTACCTGTAGCAGGTCACTGATCGAACCTGACCTGACATAAATTGGTACTCCTCCTCCTATTCACTCATTCCTCTCACATTGTGGCCTTCTCATGCTGTCCTCCAGTTACACTCCTTAAACCATGTCTCACTCACTGCAACTGTATTGTACTCCTCACTATCTACTTTGGCTTCAGGCTCTTCCATCTTATTATTTAAACTTCTGGCATTGGTATAGAATATGTTTCACTTTCCCCTTCCTGAAATTCTATTTTCCTGCCTCGTGTTTCTCATCACAATTACATCATCCATTCCTTCCTTAATAGCTTCCTCAACCTCCACTGACCCCAAAAACCCTCAATTCCCACTGCAAACCTTGCTGCCCCCTTTTTATTTAACATATGGCCATCATTCCGGAAACACTCCCTCCATCCCCTAAATGATTCCCACTGCTTCTCCAATGTAAAACCTTCCTCCCTCAACCATTCTTCCAGCCATTGGTTGATATCTGTCGCTCTGCTCATAATTTCTATATCGTTTCCCAATCTTGAGAGAATCCGAGAAAATATGACCTCACATCCCTTTGCTTTCAGCCGCTTACCCAATATCCTGTGTCTGTTTTTCAAAACCTCTGAGCAAACTTTCCCTACATCATTCGCAACTATGTGTACCACAACCAACTTCTTCATTAGAAACCACCAGAATTACCTTTTAGAACCCTTCGCTCTCGAACTATGAAGTAAACACGTTGGGTTGGAAAGGTTCTTCTTATTCAGTTTTTGATGGATGGACAGACAGATGGAAGGAAGGACATACCGAAATATTGAAGCGGCTTCACCCATTAAAACTATACTGAACACATAACAAGGAAGTAACGAAATAATATCTGGCACAACTGATGCAACAATAGAGGCATTACAGCCTAATATATTCACACTATATATATATATATATATATATATATATATATATATATATATATATATATATATATATATATATATATATATATATATATATATATATATATATATATATATATATATATATATACACATACACACACACAAGTCCTGAGTTCAAGCCCCGTTGGGCCTCTGAATATATATATATATATATATATATATATATATATATATATATATATATATATATATATATATATATATATATATATATATGTATATATATATATATGTATATATATATATATATATGTATATATATATATATATGTATATATATATGTATATATATGTATATATATGTATATATATATGTACATATATATATATATATATATATATATATATATATATATATATATATATATATATATATATATATATATATATATATATATATATATATATATACTGCATATGTGTGTGTATATGTATACATATATGTGTATGTATATATACACATATATATATATATGTATATACCAAGTCGTATAACACCAGGGGGTTGACTCAGCCTGTCATCCTTCGGAGGCCAGCGAAATGAGTACCAGTGTACTGGGCCGGTGTATACCCCGGTTAAAATAGGTGTACCAGATCCCTGTGTCGTAAGAGGCGACAAGGGTTGCGTCAGGAAGGGCATCCAGTGTAAAAAAAAAAAAACATGTGCCAAATCACTATGCGGATCATATGGATGATCCGCTGTGGCGACCCCTAATGGGAGCAGCCGAAAGAAGAAGATATATATATATATATATATATATATATATATATATATATATATATATATATATATATATATATATATATATATATATATATATATATATCTGAGCTCTGGTTAACCACAATACTCTGTTAAGGATCTCATTTATGGGTGATGATGTCATGAGTGGCCAAACTGAAAACAGCAGTAAACAATAAATTGGAACCATCATGGTGTTTTGCAAGTTCAATGCACAGCTCACGTCACCCAATCCAATGCATTAAAACATAAGACAGAGGATGGCATGAAATTGGTGTTTGGTATTCTCGGACAAGATCGGGTCTAACTTCCTAGAAAATGGTGCGAGACAGATATTTATTATTTCACATTTAGGATCATTTGCTGCAGGAAATAGAGGGGCCATTTGAAATCAAAATCCCTCCGGTGACTCAGAAGCCAATCCGATTGCAGTCTCCGATGATTAGGCTGCTTGTGGTATGATTCCATGCGAGGCTATCCGTTGAAAAGCACATAGGTCATCATGTGCAGAAGGATTGCCAAATTCCAAACTGTATGTGTGGGTTGGCTTTCCAAAATGTATGCTTGACGACGTTGTCTCAAGAGTATCACTCTTGGTTTATAACTGCCTCGATTTTGAAGCCCTCTAATGCTTATATTGTGAGCTTGCAATGACAAATACAGGAATGAAATGAATAATACATGCTCTGACACAAAAACTACAGGATAATGGCCAGAATCTTGCAAGGGCTGATGCAGGATTGAAACCATCCTGTCTGCCTCTGGATAGCTGACGAAATAATGTCCAGAACATTCCAGAAGTTTTCTGGATCCAAAGAGGGTAATTTCTGTACATTTCCAAATATTCACTTGCACATTCACACTGTATTTATTGTACTCTGTAAAGGAGCGTCAGTGCTGCTGAAACAGTTTATTGGCAAAGGTTATCCTGGGTGGTTTGTCATTGCCTTTCCAGCAGTAGTTATGGCAGGAATTTGGAATTTGGCCATAGTGCTGAGGATAGTTCAACTGCACTTCATGATCAACACTGTGGGATCTTTAACGTCCACCAACTAATGCCGTTAGATAAAACACCCAGTTTAACGGAACCCACATTGATGAATCACCCTGCCTGTGAAACACCTGGACGACAGTTCGTAGTGGTAATCCAGGTGAGACAGCTTTGAAGCGAGTACGCATACCAACAGGCCATCCTACCAGCTCTAGTATTATAATGCATGCACCATATTGTTTCCTTTTGAGAAACCGAAGTCATGTCCACAAAGTGTACACTACCAGTTAAAAGTTTTAGAACACCCTCATTTTTCCAGTTTTTACTGAAATTTAAGCAGTTTCATGTTTCCATTTACTCTGAAATTAAAGTAGAGAACAAATAAACAATTGCAGATAAAAAAGAAATCATGGAATCATTTTGGTGAACAAAATTTAATCTAAATTTTTGACTCATCAAAGTAGCCACCTTTTGCAGATATAACAGCTGAACACACTTGTGGCATTCTTTCCACAATGGAAATCAAATATTGTTCGGAAAGTTCTTTCCAACTCTGTTGCAGAAGTTCCCACAAATGTGTTGCACTTGTAAGTTGCTTTGCTTTCACCCTTCTGTCCAGTTCATCCCAAACCAGCTCGATGGGGTTTAAGTCTGGAGATTGTGCTGGCCATTCCATGATTTGAAGCCTACCGTCTTGTTCTTTTCTTCCTAGGTAGTTCTGTCATCGCCTGGAGGTATGTTTTTGGGTCATTATCTTGCTGTAGGATGAACCCCTGACCAACTCGGCATAGACCAGAGGGTAATGCATGGCACTGCAAAATGCTGTGGTAGGCCTTTTGGTTCAGGGTGCCTGTCACTCTGTGCAAGTCGCTGACTCTGAATCCAGCAAAAGAGCCCCAGATCATCACGCTTCCTCCTCCATGTTTGACATTTGCTGTCACACACTGAGGAACCTTCCTTTCACCTATTCGACGGCGTACAAAAACCCTGCGTGATGAACCGAAGATTTCAAATTTTGATTCATCGGTCCAGAAGACCTTCTTCCAGTTTTCAGTAGTCCACTGGCCATGCTTCATGGCCCAGGCAAGCCTCTTTTTCTTATTCTGCCATCTTAGCAATGGCTTTCTTACTGCCACTCGACCTGTCAAACCTGAAGCTTGAAGTCTTCTCTTCACAGTTGAAACTGAGACTTCCTTACTTCGACCAGTGTCAAGCTGTGCTTGAAGCTGCTGTCCTATCATGCAAGCTGTTGACTCTGAGAAACTTGTCTTCTGATTGTGTTGTGGCTTTGCGTCTGCCAGAGCTCTTCCTGTCAGCGTTTCCTCCAGTTTCCAAGTTCCTTTTGATGTTGTAGGAAAACTGTACTCACTGACATATTGGCTTCCTTTGCATTTTTTCTGAAGGAAAGACCGACACTTTTATGCGTTATAATGGTCTGTCTGTATTCCTTTGTTAATTGTATTTTTCTCGCCATTATGATAGCAATAAACTACTTCCTGCAGTCACAATATTGTCCAAATAATGCTCCAGAGGGTACAGCAACACAGTCTGTTCCAACACTGCTTTTATCCAGACAGAGGGTTTGTAACTCATCATCAAAAGTTGGGACACCTGTAGGGAATGTTTGCATCAACTTTCAAGGCTTAATTTACTTCCATATCTGCAGAACAGCTGCAGTTGCTAACTCATTGTTCCCTGAAAAGGGCCTTTTTAACAACTCTGAAATTTACATTATTTTTCAGTTTTTTATGACCTAAACTCTTTTTTTTAACCTCTGGCAGTTTACTGCTTAGCTTTGTATCATTTCAGGTTATTCACTGGACTTGAACTGCTTAAATTTCAGTAAAAACTGGAAAAATGGGGGTGTTCTAAAACTCATGACCGGTAGAGTATGTCACGGCAGCACGCCATCACTGCCTTCAGAAAATTATAATGAAGAATTTATCACGAAAAATACTTCATCTTCCTTTTCAAGTGCTTCGTTTAGGAAAAAGAAAACATGCTCAGGTGATGCACCCTCACGGCCTTTGGTGTGTCATGAGAGGCATTTGAAATGTCCTTGGATTTAGGTATTCATTGGCAACCTCATGGCCACAGATGTTGCTGAATACAAACATACAGCAAGTGGACAAAAAAAATTGGAAACACGAATAAAAAGTCAATTAATAGGGTGTTGGGCCACCTTGTGCAGTCAGTAGGTCCAGTATGCTTAGTTTTGTTAGAAGACCCAATGCATAGAGTCCACCAGTGTGTGGAATTCTGCAGGAGGGATGTGGAAACATTCTTCCATGAGAAAGTCAATCAAAACACCTCTTTCATGGAGGTAGAAAATGCTGTCTCAGGCGTCGCTCCAGAATATCCCATAAATGCTCTATTGGGTTCAGATCTGGTGACTGATTAGGCCATGACATATGGATAACATCGGTGTCCTACTCATCAAACCATTGGCAATGACATGGGATCTGTGGATAGGGCATTGGGGGTTCTCTTCTTGCAGCCATGTTCGCCATAATTATAGGCAGCCAGGCCGGTGAAACATTGTTATGCATGACCCTAAGTGTGCTGGGATGTTATTTGCTGAATTAACAGATGGACCACACCTGTGTGGAAGCCGTTGCTTGGTGTCCCTCATTTACCCAGGTATTTCCATTTTTTTGTCCACAATGTGTACATGTATGCTTGTTACATGACATTAGTTTAATGGATCTCAGCAAAATTAAACATCGAGGTTTCATCAAGTTTTTTTTAATGAAAAGAAGATGGAAGCTCAAAAAAAATCCCCAAAGGTTTGGTGGCGGTGCATAGTGAAGTTGCGCCCTCTTATCTGCAGTCACCAAATTAGTGGCTGACTTTAAGCGTGGACGTGAGTCTCTCAAAGATTATTGCAGGGCAGGATGGTTAGCAGATGGCACCGATCCACAAAATGTTTTTGAGGGTGAGCCATTAATCATGGAGGATCTCCACGTTAAGGTCACCAAAATATATGCAAAGAACTTGTAATTTATTAAGGCAGAGATATCACCATCGTCCACAAACAGATGGGCATATTCAAGGTCTCAGAAAGATGGGCATCCTGAAACCCCATGAACACCGACGATCGACCGCAATGACTGTGGAAACATGTCATGAGCTTCACCACTGGTGTCATGAAACTCAACAGGAATCCATGCAATGGAAACATAAAGTGATCATCGTCACTCAAAAAATTTCATAACCATCAGTCCACAACATAACGGCCTCGTTTTTCTGGGATGGCAAAGGAATCCTGTGTGAGTTACTATCTTAAAAAATAATAATAATAAAAAACAATCACAGGGGAATTGTGGCAAAAGCCTCATGAAAAAATTGTGGCAGATTGTCAGTGTCAGGAAAAAATGCCAAGGCGATGTTGACCAAAGGCATGCTTCTTCTTCATGAGAACATGCCAGAACAGCATTGTGACTTTGACCAGATGGATCTCACACACACACACACACACACACACACACACACACACACACACACACACACACACACACACACACACACACACACACACACTGAAATACTTAACCCAAAGTGCCCAGACGACCCAAAAGACCATCTCCCCTCCCCCGAGGACCCAAAAGACCCAAACGACCATGAGGACCCAAATTACCCTGAGGACCTAAATGACCCTGAGGACCCAAAATACCCAACATACCCCAATGACCTCAAAGACCCCAAGGACCCAGAAGACCCAATGGACCCCAAATATCCAAAAATACCCTAAAGACACTTAAAGACACCGAAGACCCCGAACACCAAAAAAAGACCCAAATGATCAAAAAGACCCCAAAATACTCCAGACCCAAAATATCCCAAAGACACTGAAGACCGCAAAGACCCATAAGACCCCAAATACCAAAAAGGATCCAAATGATCCCAAAGACCCAAATGACCAAGAAGACCCCAAATATGACCCAAAAGACCAAAAAGACCCTGAAGACCAAAAAGACACCAAGGGCTTGAAAGACCCCGAAGACTTGAAAAACTCAGGAGACCTTTAAATACCCAAAAGACCCCGATGACCCAAAAATGCCCCCAAATACCCAGAAGACTCATAAGACCGAAAATACCTCAAAGACCAAAAAGAGCCCCAAGGTGCACAAGACCCAAAAGATCACAAACACCCTGAAGACCCCAATAACCCAAAAGACCCCAAATACCCTGAAGACCCAAAAAACACAAATTACCAAAAAGACCCCAAAGACCCAAAATACCCCAAAGACTGAAAAGGCCCAAAAATACACCAAAATATGACCCTAAAGACCCAAAAGACCCCGAAGACCTGAAAGAGCCCAAAGACCCAAAATACCCAAAGACCTGAAGGACCCCAAAGACTTTTAAATAACAAAAGACCCAGAAGACTCAAAAGTCCAAAAATACCTCAAAGATCCAAAACACCAAAAGACCCCAAAGACACAAAAGACTCCAAGGACCCAAAAGACCCTAACGACCCAAACAAACCAAGGCAGACCCAAAAGATGCAACGTGACTATCATGGACCCATGGAAGTTCTACATCAATTAAAATGTGAATTCAGGTCTCGAACTCCACATCCCCACACACAATCCCATTTCCTTAACCCCCCCCCACTCCCAGCTCTGACCTCTATCTGCCACCTAACCACCACACCCAAACTCTGAGCTCCCCTCCCCCTTTCCTCAAATCCCCCAAACCCCCTCCCAACCCAATGTCCTGAACTCCCCCCCTTCCCCCACAAAAGTTTCAAACCCCTCAATCCCAACTCTGTCCCCTCTCTGCCCATCCCACAATCCAACTCTGTCATACCCTCCCCCTTTCTTCTTCAAGTCCTCAACTGCCCCAAACCCCAAGTACTCAACCCCCTTCCAACCCCGTCCGCAAATCCCTCCTCCTCACTTCCCAACGTCTCAATCTCCCTCTTACATTCCCATGCACCCCCAGCCACCAACTCTGTGTCTTCCCCTCCCCAATTCTTGCTGTTGTTAACAACGTTAAACAAATATACACAGGGAACTCTGGTGCATGAGAAGGTCATTCGGCATATCATGCCTGTGTTGTTCCTGTTCCATTTGTTCAGAATAATTTTTAAAATGAAATAAATATAGAACATTGAATTGACAATCACTTCCCCTCTCTTCCCTTATTCTTATGATAATTCACAGACTGGTGTTTGTGTGTTTGTTTCTTTGTCGCACTGCTCCTCCTACCAGTTATGTGCCGATTCCATCCAGACTTGCTCCATCGGATAAGCATGACCCCCAATTAAGGTATTGGGGTGTTTGTATTTTTGCTGGTGGGCTTGGGGGAGTAGAAGAGATGCAAATTCTCGATGTAAATGTGTATCAGGGAGCGCCGCCTCCAGGTGGGGGATGTTTCCACCATTTACAGTGCTGTATTGCTTCCCCACGTTTTCCAATGTTGTGAGGTGTTTGAAATAAAAGCAGTCGGTATGTTTTTGCTTCTTGCACACAACCCAAGATTTTTTGGTTTTTGCCTCCACAGAGATGTCAGTTGCCTATACACTGCCTAAATAAAGGAAAACATCAGAAGAACGTGTTGCATGCTTGGAACAAGATCACCTGTCGGGCGGGTACTCTGCTCGTGAGTTCCAATCAGCCACAGCGTAATGCTCACTATAATTAACTTATATGTGCCCCTTAAGATGAAGACATATATATATATATATATATATATATATATATATATATATATATATATATATATATATATATATATATATATATATATATATATATATATATATATATATATATATATATATATATATATATATCTTCTTCTTCTTCTTTCTGCTGCTCCCGTTCAGGGTCGCCACAGCGGATCATCCGTATGATCCGCATAGTGATTTGGCACATGTTTTACGCCGGATGCCCTTCCTGACGCATCCCTGGTCGCCTCTTACGACACAGGGATATGGTACACCTATTTTAACCGGGGTACACACCGGCCCAGTATACTGGTACTCATTTCGCCGACCTTGGAAGGATGACAGGCTGATTCAACTCCATATATATATATATATATATATATATATATATATATATATATATATATATATATATATATATATATATATATATATATATATATATATATATATATATATATATATATATATACATATATATATATATATACATATATATATATATATATATATATATATATATATATATATATACATATATATACATATATATACATATATATACATATATATATATATATATATATATATATATATATATATACATATATATATATATATATATATATATACATATATATATATATATATATATATATATATATATATATATATATATATATATATATATATATATATATATATATATATATATATATATATATATATATATATATATATATATATATATATATATATATATATATATATATATATATATATATATATATATATATATATATATATATATATATATATATATATATATATATATATATATATATATATATATATATATATATATATATATATATATATATATATATATATATATATATATATATATGTAATCAGTATGCGGATGATCCGCTGTGGCGACCCCTAACGGGAGCAGCCGAAAGACGAACAACAACATATATGTACATATATATATATATATATATATATATATATATATATATATATATATATATATATATATATATATATATGTATATCAGAATTCCCAAGCTCTCCGAAAGCGTTAACCCAGAAAAGCGTACCAATACTAACATCGCTGTAAATTGCCAGAAAAAACCCTGTTTCCAGGAGAGAGAGGCCTGTCCGTTAAAAGTCACCGCATGCCTATGGAGGAAAGAGCAATCTGCAGACCAAATGAAATGGCGATAAAAGTAATAGTGAAGCTTTTGTGTGATGCCTTTCAATGCTGGTATTGCACGAGTCCCGCTATGAAGGGATCTAACTTGGGATGTAAAAAAAACAAGGAGATCGTTTCATGAAGAGACAGCATTAATGCTAAATCTGTTGCATTCACAAAGGACTATCCTGAGGCAAAGCATACCTGCCTAATTTGCTACCTTGTCGGCTGTTCTCTCTCTGCTGCAAGTTGTAAACAATAATTGCTGTGAAAATTTTAACTAGACCCCCGCGGAAATGCACGATGAACATTCCAGCAATCATTGGGGAGATGAGACACCTCTCGCTCGCAATATAATGCGTTTGCTGCTTTTGAATGCAATTTCCATTGAGATGACCTACTCGTGTTTCAGGAAAAGGAGACATTTTGCTCACAATTCCCTCCTCCATCAGTTTCATTTCCCCTGTAGAGAGAGGACATTCGTCGTCACCATAGTTCACTGAGCTCATGTTATCCAATCGGCTGAATTCTGACCGCTGTCGGGCTAATTCAATTCCCATGTAAGCTCAGCTTTGAGAATATAATCCCCCAGGTTTGAGCTCTGCCCATCTGCTTCGCATCACCACATCCAAGTCGTCAGAGCAACACTTCCAGCTCACCAGTGAGTGGCTCAAGCTTATTCAATAATGGGGCAGTGCCAACAAGTGTAGCTGCCCAGTCTGCAAAGCGTATACCCGACTATTTAGAAGTGTGACAGTTTTTACAGGGTTGTTTTGGGAGGGACAAGTGGGGGAACCCACAACATATGGCATTCCGAGGTGGAATCCCATTCTGATACTAAAACAGGCCAAATGTTAATTAGCTTTGCAGGCAGACAAAGGTTGGGTCTACGTGTATATTCGTCCTATCTCATGTATAGGTGCTCGAGCTCTTTGGTCCTGGGATCAGATAACCATAAACTTTGGATATTATAAATCATTTTGTTACTTTGCTGATAAGAGGCATTGCATAACTGAGAGAATAAATAAGCAGGCTGTCTAGTTTGCAATAACGTGGGTGTAAAAGAACCACCGTCCTCTAAAATTACATATCATAGATTTTCGGCTGGAATTTCAACTTTTTTATTATGTCATTATATTTCAAGAGAGAGAGAGAGAGAGAGAGAGAGAGACAGAGAGAGAGAGACAGACAGAGAGACAAAGAGAGAGAGAGAGAAAGAGAGAGAGAAAAAGAGAGAAAAGAGAGAAAAGAGAGAAAAGAGAGAAAAGAGAGGAAAGAGAGGAAAGAGAGGAAAGAGAGGAAAGAGAGGAAAGAGAGGAAAGAGAGGAAAGAGAGGAAAGAGAGGAAAGAGAGGAAAGAGAGGAAAGAGAGGAAAGAGAGGAAAGAGAGGAAAGAGAGGAAAGAGAGGGAAGAGAGGGAAGAGAGGGAAGAGAGGAAAGAGAGGGAAGAGAGGAAAGAGAGGAAAGAGAGGAAAGAGAGGAAAGAGAGGAAAGAGAGGAAAGAGAGGAAAGAGAGGAAAGAGAGGAAAGAGAGGAAAGAGAGGAAAGAGAGGAAAGAGAGGAAAGAGAGGAAAGAGAGGAAAGAGAGGAAAGAGAGGAAAGAGAGGAAAGAGAGGAAAGAGAGGAAAGAGAGGAAAGAGAGGGGAGAGAGAAAAAAAAAAAAAAGAGAAAAAAAAAGAGAAAAAAAAAAAGAGAGAAAGAGAGAAAAGAAAAGAAAAAGAAAACCAACCGGAAGACTTGCACATATAAGGGGTGGTGGGAGGACTGAGAAGTAAAGGTGGATGCATGCGGTGTACAAGATTGATACAAAAGCAAAATGTTCGGGAAGAAAAACTACAAGTTTGGAAGGAGTTGGGCTTGGGTTAGTTTGTTGCTGCAAAGCATGGAAAGAGCATAGGGTGCAAGAACAGAAAGGAGGCAGTCGAAGACAGAGAGACCACCGACCTGTCTGTGATGGGAAAGTGATGGGTCCGTAGTCTCAGCATCATCGCGGGAGATTCCAATGATATTGCAGGCCTTGGTTTCCATGGCGGAAAGCTAAGGAAGATGTGTGGCAGGGGCACCAGGCAGAGGAGAACAGTATTCTACCAAGATGTAAATGAAGTTCTTGTAGTTGGATGGGAGTTGAGGTGTGCAAAGGAAGGAGTTTGTACGACGGAGGATGCCAATTTGGTGACTGACATTGGAGGTCATCTTTGAAATTCGGTTTACCGAAGAAAAATCATGGCTGATAATGAGACCGAGGAGTTTGAGTGACTGAACCAAAGTAGATGAGGTGGGGGGGTGGTAGGGGTGGTGGTGGAGGGGGTGTCCATACCGGGGAGAGAGGGAGAGAGAGAGGGAGAGGTGTGGGAGGAGGATGTTGCACTGTATTACGAGGGGGTGGAGCAAGCACAGGACAAAGTCACAAAGAGAGAGAGAGAGGTTTGGGTATGGCAAGTAAGCAGAGAGAATATGGTGTGCTTTATAAACAGCACACACATACACACAATATATGTATGTATGTATATATATATATATATACATATATACATATATATATATATATATATATATATATATATATACATATATACATATATATATATATATATATATATATATATATATATATATATATATATATATATATATATATATATATATATATATATATATATATATATATATATATATATATATATATATATATATATATATATATATATATATATATATATATATATATATATATATATATATATATATATATATATATATATATATAAACTTGGCCGATATTGGCAATTTTTCGATAATCGCCTAATTGGAGTCAGTGTGGTACTGTGGACAACCCAAAAACCTTAATTGGATTTCACCCTTGTTTTGGGGGGATTTCAATAAACAAATGAAAAACAAAAACAACATTGCATTATAAACGTTTCATGGAGATGTGCATAAACATTAACCTTTATAAACAGCTGCCAATCGTCATGTGATGAGGAGGAAAAAATTTGGCTCAGTCATTTATAAAACACGATAATATAGCAAACGGCTCTGAAATTGGGTGTTATCAAGTATATTTTACTTTGAAACTCACAAAAAGAAAACATATAATCTTTCTAAAGCAAACTGAATCATATATAAAAACCAATTGCTTTAGAAACAGTCACGAGGATAAAGGACAAAGAAGGACACTGCTGAGGTTAAAAGTTGAAACCGCCACCACAGCGCCACCCAACACGAGGACACGAACCGTGGGCCTGGATGCAAGTTTGGTCCATGCACCAGCAAATCCCGTGCGCCACACACATGTAATCAAGCACACACACACACACACACACACACACACACACACACACACACACACACACACACACACACACACACACACACACACACACACACACACACACACACACACACACACACACACACACACACACACACACACACACACACACACACACACGCGCAGAGTCGCTTTACAAATCCAAAGCTACCTCTGGATCGGGATATGAAGTACAAGTGTAATACCACTATCTACTCTAGATTGCTTGCCAAGCACTCAAGCAAGCACCTAATGAAATGTTCGACAAGGAATGGCTGACTTGGCAAGCAATTGCGAGTCGATTGGTCATGGGACATACCCGCAAAAAACAAATAAACATCACCGCTTTCGAAACTTTTTCAGATTTGAACAGTTATTTAATCCACATGATCTGATCCTAAAAACAGCAGACCAGGTCTTCAGAGCAGGTTACTCTAAATCTACTCCAGAGTGCTCACCAAGCACTCAAGCAAGCACTCAACGAAATGCTCGATAAGGAATGACTGGTTTGGCAAGCAATTTCAAATCAGTTTCTTGTGTATGTTCCCCCTCCATCCCCTCCCTTACCTCAAATGGCCGCACTGCTGACACTACACGAGAAAAGGATGAATACCTAAATTCCGTGTTTGCTTCTAAATCTTTTGTCCGAAACCCATCGTTTTATGTACCCACCTTACCCAGTTACACACAACTGTTCCTGAACTCCGAGTCCTTTTCTCCTGACAAGGTAGAGAGCTTGCTGTCAAACCTCGACTAAGATTCTGCAACTGGTCCAGATGGCATCAGCCCATGTGTCCTAAAAACCTGCAACTCTGCACTTGCTCACCCTCTCTCTGTTCTATTCAACCTCTCATTTGCTCAAGGTCATCTGCCATCTGCTTTGAAATCAGCAACTATGACCACTCTGCATAAAAAGGTGCAAAAACAGATCTCTGCAACTTCAGACAAATCATCTTTCTACCAATCATCAGCTCGGTTATGGAATACATCATCGCTTCAGACATTAAATCCTTCCTCTTCTCCAATTGCTTGATTTCCGATCATCAATTTGGTTTCAGACCAGGTCACTCCACCCTGGATATGCTGCTTCTGCTCTCCCAATAATGGATGGAGGTCCTCAATTCCAGACATGAAATCAGAGCCACATCCCTCGACTTATCACGTATTGTTAACACGATCTGGCACGCTGCCCTGCTCACCAAATTCTCTTCCTTTGGTCTCCAAGTCCATCTCCACTCATGGCTCGCAGACTTCCTCTCCTGTCACAGCCAAGGTGTGGCCCAAAATGAAGTTTTCTCTTCCCTTCTTCATGTCTAGGCTGGAGTTCCTCAATGTAGCATTCTGGGCCCTGTTCTTTTTCTCGTTTTAATTGATGATCTCTCCGACTCTCTGGAAAATTCTCTTTATCACTTTGCTGTTGACTCCACCCTCTGCCATACCATCTGTCATCCCTCCGAACCAGCAAGCAGCAGCTTCTTCACTCTCTGCAGATTTGAATAAAATCACAAACTGGTCCATCACATGGAACATGTCTTTCAATCTTGACCAATCTCACACACTCACTTTGTCTCTCTGAAAGGACCGTTTGGAGCCTCCCCTCCCCCTCCCACCATCTACTTTCTCATTTCATATAAGCTTCTGGATCTCACTATCTGCATGATCTTTCCTGGGAAAACCACATTTCCAACCTGACCTCCAAAGCCAGTTGACGACTTGGCGTCCTCCATCGTGCAAAGCCCTTCCTCGGCCCACCTGAGCTCCTGACCACAGACAAAGCTTTCGTCTGCAGCCTGATGGAGTACTGCTCTCCCCTATGGGCTGGTACTCCTGTACTCACCTTTTTCGGCTTCACCTTGTGGAAACCAAGGCATTTAGGATTATTGTTATCTCCCACAGTGATGCTGAGACTTAGGGCCTCTCACTCTCTCACCGCAGGCAGGTCGTTGGTCTTTCTGTCTTTTATCATCTCCTCTCCGGTCTCGCCCCCCTGCTCTGTCTGCGATCCCCCCCCCCCCATATTTTTGCAGCGTGCTCAAGATCCGCCAGCAACCCCCTTCTGGTAAAACAACCAAAATCACGAATCACTGCTCATCTTCACTCTTTCAGTCCTCATTTTTCACGACTTTGGAATAAGCTCCCACACTCTCTTCAATCCCATTCTACCCTCCAGGCCTTCAAAGCAGCTATTCACCACCACCTCTTATCTTCCACCCCCATCCACGCCACCCCCATCCAAAACCACTATCTTTTCCACCCCCGTTAATCCACCCCAAACGCACCTCTTTCAAATCTCTTGCTTTCCTTCCGGAAAGTCCCTGTGGTGTCCATCTTGTATACACTGTGTTTCCCACCACATCCCTCTCCCTTCCACAGATCTCCTAATGTCTCTGTTCCCCAATGTTTTGTCCTTCCCTCCCCCACCCCTCTTGTCTCCTACCCCCATTGTGTTTGCTCTTATATGAGCCTTGACAATGTGTAGAAATGTATATATATATATATATATATATATATATATATATATATATATATATATATATATATATATATATATTTTTTTTCTTTCGGCTGCTCCCGTTCGGGGTCGCCACAGCAGATCATCCATATGATCCGCATCGTGATTTGGCACATGTTTTACGCCGGATGCCCTTCCTGACACAACCCTGGTCGCCTCTTACGACACAGGGATATGGTACACCTATTTTAACCGGGGTATACACCGGCCCAGTTCACTGGTACTCATTTCGCCGACCTCGGAATGATGGCAGGCTGAGTCAACCACTTGGTGTATTAATTCAGTGTCCCAACGGGGCTTGAACTCAGGACCTTTTGGATCACAAGCCGCTGCCCTAACCACTGCGCCAACACCAGGGTGTGTGTGTGTGTGTGTGTGTGTGTGTGTGTGTGTGTGTGTGTGTGTGTGTGTGTGTGTGTGTGTGTGTGTGTGTGTGTGTGTGTGTGTGTGTGTGTGTGTGTGTGTGTGTGTATATATATATATATATATATATATATATATATATATATATATATATATATATATATATATATATATATATATATATATATATATATATATATATATATATATATATATATATATATATATATATATATATATATATATATATATATATATATGTATATATATATATATATATATATATATATATATATATATATATATATATATATATATATATATATATATATATATATATATATATATATATATATATATATATATATATATATATATATATATATATATATATATATATATATATATATATGTTACGAATTCTGGCCCGCCAGGCGTGCGAGCGATTGCAGAACTCCAATCGCAACTGCGTCGCCCACCGGAACGGACAATTCATTCGTGACCCTCCTCGAACTACCGCCAGGAGCCAGTCATGGGTGTGGGTTTAACCTCACCATGATAGTGCCAATTGCCCACCCGCGCAGGATAGGGTTGCTCGCCAAATTCGACCTACCTAAGTACCTGCGCGAGTAGTCGACCGGGCGATCATTCCTCGCCACAGGGCGGCCTCGCACATGAACCGCTTCAGCGGTCCGTTCCGTGCTTCAGTGATAACTGAGCGGTGTTATCGCCAACCTCGACGGATCAGATTCTCTTCTTTACCCTGGGTGTTCAAAACCCACTCCGAATTTATTCCGCGATTCAAAATGGCACTTTCAATGGGGAAAGAGACGACGAACGGGATACATTTCACACAAGGACATTTATTACAAAGCACATATTGCACACACAACACAAGCAAGGAATCATGCAATATACAAGAAAAGTGTTACCACCAAATACGAGCAATATACATTAACTTACACAGGTCTAACTTATAGGGACACGGCGCCACAGCTGTCATACAAAAGCAAAAGAAATGGAAAGAAAAGACCCCCTCACAGACAAGGGGGTCAGGCTGGACCACTTGGGTCTTTATGACACGGGACCTGGGAGACTGAACGGGTCCCGCGAGACCGTAGCAGGTTACCTGCCACCTCGAGGGGCAATGGTCGGTGAGCCCTCTCCGGCACTCTCCTCTCGTGCGCACCTCGACCCGGGACCACTGCTCGCATCCCTCACGACTTGGCGCCCAGAGGGAGAGATGAGCCTTCGGCGATCCAGAGCCCACTTCGACGATCCAGAGCCCGACAAGTCCAAACATGTCATCCCAGGCAGGATAGAGGAAGAATCCAACGCAATGATCCAGGCAGGAGAGAGGAAGAATCCAACGCGATGATCCAGGCAGGAGAGAGAGAGAGCTCAAACACGACGTCCACCAAGAGAGCGAGCCCACGCGCGGTCCGCCCTATATAGCACGGGGCTCTGCCCCTTCCCTCCACCCCCTTTTTGGCTCCGCCTCTCCTCTAGCCCTTTCGAGAAGCTCCTCAAAAAGGGGCGTTCCCACCTCACGGCCGCCTCACACCCCGTATCCACCAATCGCCAGCGAGCTCTCATAGCCTCTCCCATCAGCCCCGGCGCCGCAAAAATGGCGGGAAAACTTGTGCGTCGTTGTAGTCCTTTCACGAGGCCTTCGTTTGAAGTCTTCGGATGGTCCAAAATAACGATAGAACAGAAAAACTGATATCTCAAAGAGTCACAGCCCGAATAATCACACAAATTCCCTTTAAACAACGGTGGGGAACTATCTGCACATAAACTTAGCGTCATAACTGATCTTAGGACCCTTTATGGTGTATTGCGAATCTCCACAGCCGTAACAATATATACACGATAGGGTGTTCGCGAAGAAGTCAAGCACTCAACGAACTGGTCGATAAGGAATGGCTTGCTTGGAAAGCAATTGCTGGTCGATTGGGAATTGGACATACCTATAAAAACCAAATAAATATTGCCGAATTCTCAACATTTTCAGATTTCGCTCCAGATTTCAACAGTTATTTAATGCACATGATCCGATCCTTAAAACAGCAATTATATTTCGACAATATACTTTACTTAGTCCATGAGAGTAGATCGTGGAAAATCACATCATATAATGTATGAAATTGCTCCAAGTTGCAAATTTGAAAACGACTGCATTTCGAAAAGCAATGGGTTTAGTGATTCGTATGAATGAAGATCAGCATTTGATGATATCAGTGAGGAAAATGAAAAAAAGATTTGTGCTTCATCATTAAGAAACTTGTGGCCTTTTCCAAGTCAAGGCATTGTTGAGTAGGTGAAAAACATGGCAATCTAGAAGGGCATTCAGTAGAGTGCAAACCTCCCACCATGTAATCCCTGATCCTTGAGAGCATATCGGGCCCAAGGCATTTCCAACTAGAAGGGCACTTGGTCGAGTGCCCTTCCACCATGTCATGTGCATACTTCCACCATGTAATGCCTGATCCAGTGGAACATATCGGGCCTGTTACATTTTTGAAATGTCATGCTATAGAGTGTTTTTGGCCCGATCTCTCAATGGTGAAGAATCTATAAATTAAATAATTCTCCTTTCCAGATCCGGATTCAGCTCTTAACCAAAATCGAATCAATTCATTGTGGTCAGACACCCAACCTGTCCACCAAGTTTCATCCTAATCTGTCATCTACTTTTTGAGATATTGTGCTTTATATTAGTTTAGCCCAATCTCTCAATGGTGAATAATCACTTCAAAAAATACCGGATCCGGGTATGGATCTTCACCAAAATTGAACCAATTCTTCCTTGGCACACATCCAAAGTGTCCACAAAGTTCGTCCGAATCCATCCACAACTTTTTGAGATATCGTACTATATATCATTTTAGCACGATCTCTCAATGGTGAAGACTAACTTAAACAAGGACAAATGTGTCCAAGAGCCGCGTCCGAAAGGCAATAACAACAACAACTTCCGATATTTCGTCACGTGCCTTGATGGAGCCAATAGCGAGACCCGTCATGGAGGCTCCTGGTCATGATGAGAAAATCATGTATTTACGAAATTACAACACATTAAATGGAATAATCTTTAAATAGTAACGTGAACTTTTCGAAACTTTAAAGCAAATGTCCGAATATATTTAAAAGTTAATGATAGACGCTCTCAAAAGGCATCCTCAATGCGAGGATGTGAACAGGTGTTTAGTATTTAAGGAGATCCGGATGCTGTATATTAAAGAGCCAAGTCCGAAATGTTTTGTCTGAAGAAGAAGAAGGAGAGGAAGAAGAATGCGTAGCTCTCTTAAAAAGAAATTATTGTAGTTGTATCCGGATCTTCACCAAAATCTAATCAGTTTGTCCTTGCCATGCACCTAACTTGCCCACCAAATTTCATCCGGTTCTCTCCGCAACATTTTGAGATAGCCTGCACATAGACAGACAGACAAACAAACAAGCAGTCATAGACTGGTACTTATGAAATCGTCAACTTGACCTCTGACCTTGTCCAATAAAAGCTGTCTCTCGAGAAGGTAGCGACGCAAACCAGAAGTTTCTACGATGATTCTGTACCAAACCATTAAAAATCGCAACGTCGACCGAAGCAAAAATCTCCATTTTTCCATGCAATTATTTAATATTATTTTATCAAAGTCACAAAACCGTAATATTCGGCCATCCACCAACAATCTTCACATAATCCGACGGCTTAGCGAGTCAGGCACGCGACGATAACCTTCATTGGGATAAAAAAAATGACTTTTAAACACCATCTTTATCGAAAACACCGTCAGCGCGCACACCGAAAACCTTTACGTGATCAACGACGCCTCTGCTCGAGCACGCTGCACCACGTGACGAGCCGTAACGCGGCGAATAAAATATTGTTTATACAATCTTAAAACGTCTCCAAAACATCCAACTTTTACCAGAATTTCGACAACCCAGTGTTAAACATCCTAAGCGATCACAAAAACCGAAGACAAAATTAAAATAGAAGTTAAAACGAACTCGTAACGTCGAGCGAAGCAAAAATACTCCATTTCTCCACATGAATTTACGGAATTATGTTTGACCTCTCTGTGACCTTGACCTTTGACCGATTTTGACCAACATCTAATCAGCGCAAGTCATCACACTCCTGAATCAGGTGGTGTAATTTGACCTTGGTGGCTTCTTCCGTTCTCGAGTTATCGTGCCTACAAACAAACACACAAACACACAAACATACACACACACACACACACACACAAACAAACAAGCAGTCATAGACTGGTACTTACGAAATCGTCAACTTGACCTCTGACCTTGTCTAATAAAAGCTGTCTCTGGAGAAGGTAGCGACGCAAACCAGAAGTTTCTACGATGATTCTGTACGAAACCATCAAAAATCGAATGTTTGACCTCATTGTGACCTTGACCTTTGACCGATTTTGACCAACATCTAATTAGCAGTTGCCATCACCCTCCTGAATCCCGTGGTGTAATTTGACATTGGTGGCTTCTTCCGTTCTCGAGTTATCGTGCCTACAAACAAACACACAAACACACAAACACACAAACACACACATACAAACACACAAACAGAGGACGGAAGTCATCAATATACTTACGAAATCAAACAAACAGACAAGCCGGTAGGCGGCGATGGGTCGCCGAGCAAGGAAACTATAAAATATAGAGCAAAATGGATGTCATATAGTGGAAAGGGAATCACCTTAAGATTATGCATCTCATCCAGTTCCATCTACTGATAACTACTCGGTATCCATTCAAATGAAAAGTACCGAAAATGCGGTTTGAAATCGTAAATCCCCAAAGGGTGCTGTGGGTGAACAAAGAAGTAAATCGAAAATCCGGCTCGATCTTTTGTGCACAATGTATTCCAGGTGATTAGTTTGAATTTTCATGACTATCTGACCATAACCCAAGGAGGAGTAGCATTTGGTGCGAAGGCACCTCCAGCTCTCGCATATTATCGATTTTTTCAATAATTGACCTTTGACCCCTGACCTAAGCAAAATCGGTCAATATGTCCTGAGGAAAAGTTGTAGTACTCATTGAGTACCATGAACCTGCAAAGTTTCATTCATATTGATGCACTCACCTGGTCGCTAGGGGGCCTTCAATTTTCGCCAATTTTCGTGCATACCCTAATTTTAGGGGGCGCTGCGGGTAAGGTATTCCATATATCACAAAAACCGGAATATATTTGATAGAGCATCACCTGTAGATCATTCCTGCCAAATTTCATAACCCTACGTGGGATAATGGCTTTCGGAATTGATTTTGCGTGAACGGTACAGATTTTGAAGGTTTTTCGGTTGTTGCTAGTGAACCAAAGCGTCCCTAGCAACCATCACAATTTCCAAAGCACTCAGTCATAAGATGTACCTACCACCCGAGTTTGGTAAAAATCCGCCCACGTTCACTACCAATTATGCTGATGACAAACGAACAAACATCCAAACAAACAGACAGAATTACTGACAATAAGGGTCACCTATTTCGGTGACACAACAGAACGGGGTGAGAACCTCACCTGCTTCACCTTCGATGGTGGAGGTAATTTGACCCCAGCGAGATAGAGCGAAGTGACCAAGGAAAATGCTTTAACAAAGGATAATTAATTAAGTCCGTTAATTATTTATCTTCAAAAGTGGTGTTTATATTCACCCAAACACCCAATTTTCATTCATGCACCACTTGCAGTTCCCTTCATATGCATGCAAAGTTTCAGGCCACTAGGTTTCATGGTTTTGGAGTTATGGAGGACACACACACACACACACACACACACACACACACACACACACACACACACACACACACACACACACACACACACACACACACACACACACCTGCCAACAAACTTCTTGAGAAGTAAAGGAGGACAGGTGAACACCGTTTTCTCAAGATGGCACCTTTTTCGCTTGGCCTCCTGCCAAAGGCCAAATATAAAGCCTCTGGATTGATTCATTCACATTAATCGAAAACTTTACACATTTAGCAATTCGGAGTGATGCATGCAAAAGGGGATGCGGCGGCAATTGCTTTCAGCAGAAACTTGTGATGAAATCGTTCAATCATGTGCACACTGGATGGAAGCAAGACGATGACCCCTTGAGTTGCTAGTGCTGTTCGTCTTAAAAGGAACAAACAGATTATGTTGTGAGTTAGTTCGTTTCATCAACTCAGCATATGTTTGTTGCGGAAATGCTTGAGGAAAAGAAAAAAAAAGAAAAAAGATTCCTGCATGCACTCCCCCATGAGCACTGCAAGTCAAGCCTGTTGTGATGTTTCATGCCCCGGGATGGTTTGCACGTGTGACCAAGCGCACTCTCCCACCATCACGTCGAGCCCTTCATTAACTCCCTCCTGAATATTCATGAGACCGGGCTTGGGGATGCGTGTTGGGACGACAGGCAGGATGATTAATTGAGCAGAACTTTATTTGCAACTCCATCGGAAACTTGATAGCGTGAGGCTGAGGTTGAGGGTCACTATGGAGGACAGCTCACAGTGTAACTTCGTATGTGAGGATCCAATCCCTGTGGGTGAACGACCTGCAGATAGCTCCAAACCACAAGGTGCATCTCCAAAAAAAAAAAATGGTGTTTCCTGCAGCTTAAGTGTAATCCGATTATCTGCAGGTTATGCAGTCTGAGTTGGTTATGAGCACGGGCTAGTGGTTGACTTCCCGGTTCCTAGAATGTCTCGGTCTTCATTTGTCACCAGATTGGTTGCATTCGCTGTGGGATCAGTAGTGGCTGAGGAGTCCGATTCTGTGTCCACACATCTGGCATAGTAGGTTGTGTTAGTGGTAAGTGAGCTGGCTTGGACCTTGCCGTTTCTGTTATCGATTGGAATCACACAACTGGTGTGTGTATATATAACAATACCAAAATAAGGCCCTTCCGACCCGATAAATGCATAATGGCATTTTAACGCTTTGAGCGCATGTATATGTATACAGCAGAGCCTCCAGCACTCATTTTACGAATGATGTAATGGCACTCTGCAGCCTCCCAAGCCTCCCCCCCAAACCCAGTTTCCTCCATCGCACCATTTTTCCCTTGACTTTTCATTCCTCTCAATAGCTATGAACATGAGGGATGAGACGCTGAGAGTGAGATCTCGCCCACACGCCCTTTTGCAGGTCCAACGCCTAGCCCGCTCACCCTTTTGCAGGTCCAACGCCTAGCCCGCTCTCCCTTTTGGAGGTCTAACGTCTCACCCGCTCGCCTATCCAAAATGTCGCGTCCCGGCCACTGCGGGTGCTAACGATACCGTACGCCAGTGAGATCACGTTGCGAGCAGTCGTGCCATTAACACGAGCCCACTGTGTTCGTGTGCCGAGGCAGGCTCGACAGGCTCGGAATGGCGTTTGTTTGATTCTTTGTATGTTTACAAGACGCCGGCGATTTCCCTTGGAATGCTCGTTCCTGACCGGGCGTGCAAATAACCTGAACATGCCGGAGCATTTGCTAACTCAATTTTATACAAGATCTATATTCCATCTCATCCGTCATGCGGAAGACCCAAAAAATTTTTCGGTTGGCTATTACAATTGTATTAAAACAAAAATACATTTAGTAAAACCATATAATGGAGCTTCACCCATCGATTTTGTTAAAAAGAGTGGAAAAAATACAAAATTAATTGTCTTTTCCTCTTCGGTACTAGTCGAAATCTACGAACTCCTCTTATAAGATTTACATATTACACACATAGAAACAGGAGTGGGGGTGTGGGGTAGTAAATTACAGAAAAGGAAATAGGAGTAAAGATATAGGGTAGAGACGGAAAATAGACGAGTAAGGAAGTTCAGAAAAAAGAGAAAGGAGAATTGGGAGGGGAAACAATTTGCAGGTGTCGAGGTGGGGTTGAGGTGGGGGGAGGGGGGGAGAGGGGTGGAAGTGTGGGTGGGTGATGACTGTCAAAAATGTCCCAATTTTCGCATACGTAATATGCAGACACATTTAATCATGCACATCAATATCTTCATCGAAAAATATCCATCAGAAAGAGTTTCAAGGTCGAGATGGAAATTTTAAATGAGCTGATAATTAGTTAAATCAGTGAAGAGTGAATGGAGAGAAAAGCACACACACACACAAACATCCAATCTATTCCATCCACTGCAAGTTGAAAGCCTGCTTTAACGTTGTTGGTTGAGAAGCTTGCTGTATTCAAAAACCCACCACTCTTGCTAATTGTGGATTATGAAGAGTGAACAGCCATGGGAATCAAACCACACCAGGCAGAGCATGAAAAAGAAAGAAGCCTTTTTAACCTCTCCACCAAACAGCCAAGGATTTTAACATGTTTCATGGATCCCCAATCAACACACGTCGGTCATATCAGTGGCATCACCTGGAGCACAGTCATTGGAAAAACCTGCACCTTCTTCAGCTCTCTGACAAAAGGTGCCATCTGCTATGGCTTTTCAGCTACAACCCTCACTCATTTCACTGGTGAGTGGTGGGTGAGCTTACAAATAAAGCAGGTTCAATGAAAACACCATAATTGATCTACAATGGCTCCACAGATTTAGTTGGCAAGCTAAAATGCTCGGTGTTAAAGCCGATGGTCTACGTGACAAAAATCCGAGACAATGGATGCTCAGGTCATTCCAGCAATCTGATTAATTTCCGACATCTATGTAACGCGTGCCTTCCGAGATAAATAGCACTCGATAGTGGAGTAAAAGTCGACGGGAAACGAGCAATTCGAGTTTACGAGTCACCGTGAGTAGTCGATGACACGACCTTATCATTGTCTGTGGATCATCCATCTCGAGGGAAACTGCGTCAATCGAGCAGAGAAATGAAAATACAAATAATGTACAGAAAACCAACAGACTTTGAATGGAAGCTCGTGGAGGTTGGAGCCTATTCTTGGCAGGAACCGTATTGGTGCAAGGGCTGGGCTGGGCTGGGTTGTGGTGATGGTGCTGGGTGGGAGGCAATTTGGCTCGGACGTCAGGCCGGGCCCGAGTTCTCAGTGTTAATGAACCGAATGCAGGGTCCAGTCGCCGTGCCAGCCCAGTCTACGCTCGGACTTGATGAACGATTGTAATTCATGACTCCAAACCAAATGGAGATATCATCATCACCACGTTTCAACCAGGTCGCTTGAAATATCAACTCGGACCTTCATCCACCTTGAAAAGGTGTCTGTTTGGATTAATTTGTGAAAAGGTGTCGGTAAGACATCTGCAGTTTATGAGATTCACACAGCATATTTAAACATAGCATTGAAAAACATCCTCATCGTCTGCTGATGGTCTCTTTTATTTTTCTTGCATCCTCTGTTTTGGTATAAAAAAAAAAAATCCGACTCCAACAACTTCAGTTAAGCAAACTAAACAGGACATTTATTAAATGACTTGTACATTATTTCAAAGATGGCCTCTCTCGCGCCCTGTCGTGAAGCACAACTCACTTAGAGCAATGCAAACTATCCACATAAGCACGTCACACACACACACACACACACACACACACACACACACACACACACACACACACACACACACACACACACACACACACACACACACACACACACACACACACACACACACACACACACACACACACACACACACACACACACACCATGTCATGAAGTGAAACAAAGCACATGACAACCCAAACATAACATTTCTCCCCCCCCCTCCCTGCACAGAGTTGAAGTGTAGAAGAAGGTTACAAAGTCCAACAAGTAGCCTGGACACTGTCATACCCATGTGGGCTGTACTGCAGGCACAAGAGGTTCACACACACCCTCCACCCCCATCTCATCCCCATTGATCATAGCATCTGAACTGGAGGAAGAGAATGCAGTTCCATGTCAGCAAAAGGGTTGGAACTTGCAAAGTTTCAGAGGCGCAACTTAGAGCAATGGGACTTCACCAGTAAGCGCGAGTGAATTAACCACAGCAATAATTTTTATTAGACATAAAATTAGATTTTTTTTTTGGTTCCTTCACAGTGATTAACAACCAACCCAAACAAAGCCAATGCAAATCTGATGCAACAAACCAGGACAGTGTATAATTAGCACAGGCCGACAGGCCGATAATGTGTTAAACTAACCAGAAAACCAACATGGCTGCCATATCATTTTGTCTGGATGCCATGGTGGGTGCAGCCAAGCGACAGATGTAGGTGTGGTTTGGCAGCTGTCTGACCAATGGATGCACATTTTAAAAGTCGACCCCCCCCCCCCAACAACAACAACAACTCTGCAGCAATACAGAGCTCTGGTAGAACTATGACATGTCGCAGGTAAAATATTCAAAGGGATTAACACCTCCTGTAGAAACATTGACATGTATAGTTTGCTTACTTTTAGCTGATGTAAGCATTGACATCCACACAGACATTCTCATGCAGTATCAGCTGACATCATGGTGGGATGATGCTGATGTAGCACACTTACCTTTGAGCTGTAGAGTCTGGGTTCGATTCCTGATCCAGCTAATAAACTGTCAGAATGGTGCTTCACAGCCAGGGTATTGCATCACAAGGTATGTCGTCCCTCGGATGTCCCGTCGATGGCCGTGAAGCTGGATGTCCATTCTATTAGTATGCCTCTTAATTAGTGGATGTCAAAGATCCAAAGGTGTGTTTCATGCAGAATGGGTGAGTTATTACCGGCACCCTATATTAATTACAAATTCAAAACACTCATTAATAATTTCCTCCAGCGTCAGTCGAGAATCCTGCATCGGAGCAGAGGCCCATCCATGCAAGATTTGGAACACTTTCTGCTCGACAGGATGCATGCTGGAGAGAGTATGGCACATTTCAATCCCTGCGTGTGTTTCATGAGGAGTAGCTGTAAGTTCTCACCGGCACATTGAAGGAATCACAAATTCCTGCCTGAATCACCTCCAGTTCAACATCATGCCTTGCCAGCTCGTTCGTGAAAGACTTGGTCCAAAAACATTCTCCAGCCGACCCAACAAAAAGGTGGGACTAATTGTAGCCACTGGTGAAGGCTTTCCTCTTTCAGTGGACTAAATTGACTGGTCAGTTCAAGTTACGTTAAATCAAAGAATCTGTAGTTGGTATGTAGTAAATCTTTCAGTAACACCTTGGAATGCAATTCAAACACACGTTAGACAGATGCTTTCAGCATAAGCAAATGCAATATTTTTTCACAATGAAAAATTGGTCTCGGTATGCGTACCATATCAAACTACAGCGTTCAAAGACCATCTCACCCCACACAGACTTGAGAAAAAAAGGACGTGGGTGGGGACTGCGAGCAGCAAATTTGATTGGTTGATATTCTGGAAAATGCAGTAATATTTTGTCCAAGCACTGCTAAACAAAAAGTTTTGGAAAGTGTCAATAAGGTGCTTTGTGTTCTATAATGTTCAAAGTATATAATTCAATATAAATAAAATATAGATTTTAAAGGTAGAAGAGAAACAATTTTGAAGGAGAAGCAGGACAAGGAGAAGCAGAAGTCATTCAAGGAGAAGTAGTGGGGCAACTTAGCATAACAATTGTGCATTTTGTGAGTAAAGCACTAAATTTGGCACACTAGTAGCCTAACATATGAACAGATTTGGATATTAGGCCATCTCAAATTCAGCCGCTGATGGCTGTGGCAGCCATTTTCCACTGCCATCAAAATTTGAGATGGCCCAATATCCAAATCTGTTCATAATATGATAGGCTACTAGTCTGCCAAATTTGGTGCTTTCCTCACAAAATGCACAATTGTTATGCTATATTTAGCTAAGTTGCCCCACAAAAACAGAAGGTATTTATTAGATTTAAAATAAAAGGGCTGGAGTTTGACTTATATCACTATCGAACTAAACAGAGGCAAGTGAAGAAAACTCGTCAAGCCAAAAGAGAGTACGAGAAGGACATGACTAAGAATATTAAACATAATAGCAAGGCTTTCTTTAAGTATATCAGGGGAAAGAACAGGTTCTGACAAGTGTGGGCCAATTGAGGAATGGCACCGGTAGAGTGGTTCGTGATGAAAGTTAGATGGCAGGCTTAATAAACAGGTATTTTTCTTCAACTTTTACACAAGAACAGTCAGCTGAATTGCCAAAAGCTGAGAGTATCTATCGAGGAGGTGAAGAAGGGCTTTTACAGAAGATCCAGGTTGGAGTGGAGGAAGTAAAGGAACAGCCAGGTATCTCAGAGTAAATAAGGCTCCAGATATTATGCAACCGAGAGTATTGATGGAGGTGGCTGAGCAGGTAAGCGAGATGTTAACGGATATTTTCAATAGTACCCTGGAGTCAGGACAGTTACCGGAGGATTGGAGAGTAGCAAATGTAACACCATTATTTAAGAAAGTATCTCGAGAAGAATTGGGGAACTATAGACCTGTTAGTTTGAATTCAGTTGTGGGGAAGGTGTTGGAGACATTAATTATGGACCAGATGAGCAACCATTTAAACAAATAAAAACTAATTAAAGGTAGTCACCATGGGTTTACCAAAGGTAGTTCCTGTTTATCAAATATTTTAGAGTTCAATGAAGCAGTGTCTGATTGGGTGGATGAAAGAAAGACAGTGGACATAGTATATCTAGACTTTAAGAAGGCATTTGAGAAGGTACCTCATCAGAGGTTGTCAGCCAAAGTTAGGGCTTGTGGAGTAGCTGGTCAGGTCGCTAATTGGATTGCAAACTGACTTAGTGGTAGGAAGCAAAGTGTGGCTGTGAGTGGGAGGTGTTTTGCTGGGAGGATGTAAGTCGCGGGGTACCTCAGGGATCAGTACTCGGACCATTACTATTCAATATTTGCATCAACGATTTCGATAATGGGGTAAAGAGTAAGCTTTGCAAATTTGCAGATGACACAATGCTTGGATGCGAGGTGGATAGCAGAGGGGGTGGTGATCAGATGCAGGAAAGTATTGATACTTGCAGAGATTTGGCAAAAGATTTGCAGATAGAATTTAACCTGAATAAGTGTAAGGTGTTGGAGATGGGAAAGAACAATGAAAATAGATATTACAGGATGCAAGGGGTAATTTTGGTGCGTGACACACAGGAGAAGGATCTGAGGGTGGTCATAGATATGGGAGGTCAGCAGGCAGCACAGTGCCAGCAGGCAGCTTCAGGTAAAGCAAATTGGGTTTTCAGTTTTATTCGGAGGGGGATAATTTATAAATCAAAAGAGGTGGTGTTAACATTGTACAGGAATTTGGTGAGAGCCACATTTAGAATATTGTGTGCAGTTCTGGTCACAATGGTTCTGAAAGGATGTAGAAGCCACAGAAAGGGTTCAGCACAGGTCGACGAGATCGATTCCGGGCCTAGCTCGACTCAGCTATGAAGAGCGGCTGAAGGACACAGAGCTTTGGACACTTGAAAGGAGGCGGTTTTGAGGAAATATGACAGAGATGTTTAAGATAATGAAAGGGATGGATAAAATAAGTGCAGATGAATAATTATTCAACAGAGTCGACAGTGATAGGACCAGGGGCCATAGCCTGAGAGTAAAGAAGAGGAGAGTTAAGACGGTAGTAAGGCAGGTGACTTTCACTCAGAGTAGTGAATGCATGGAATGGCCTCCCTGGAAAGGTAGTGGCAGCAGAAAAAGTAGATGAATTTAAAATAGAATTTGATAGGTACCTTGTAGTTATGAAGATAGAGGGGTGTGGGGATGTTGATAAGACTTTTAGGTAGTGTGAGCATTGATTGGTGGTTGTGTTCGGAGTGCTGTTGGTGGGGGTCTTGTCAAGGGGGGTTGTGTGGTTGATGTGTGTTTTTAACCAACCCGAACAGCCCCCTTAGCTGAGGGGAAGAAAAGAAAAGAAACAAACAAACCAAAAAAAAAAACTACAAAAACTACAAAAAAAACCAAACAAACAAAAAAAAATTATTTTATAAATTAAAAACTTGTTTTTGCATTTTCTTCCTTGGATCTTGTGGAGATGGATTCGTGTGGTGTTTGCTCAGGCATGATGGGCTGAATGGCCTCCACCTGTGTTGGATTTCCTTGTTTCCTAGAAGTTTACCGCCATTGATGCAGCATCTTTTACACCACCTTATTTCATAGGTTACATCAGTTATCTGTGCCTGTTGTTGGTTCATGGGCACCAGCAGTGACCACTATTTTCATTGTGTCTGTCTGTCTGTCTGTCTGTCTGTCTGTTTGTGACTCTCTCCACTCTCCAGAGCATAGCTCCGTGATGTTTGGTGCGATCTTGATGAAACTTGGACACAAGCTCGATATCATGGTCGAGTTGTGTCTTTTTCTATGAGGGGCATCCCACCCCCTTGTGGGCGGAGCCGCGCCACTTGAACTTTTTATTCATTTTTATTTTTTTTCTCGATTTTTTTTCTCGCAATTTAATTTCCTAGAAGCTGTGCGTAATGTCCATAAGTACAACATATAAAAAAAAATCCGATTTGATTTTGTCAATTTTGATGGAAGAGATAGTTTTTTATGGTAGGGCTTCTAGTGGGGCAACTTCGCTAAATATAGCATAACAATTGTGCATTTTGTGAGGAAAGCACCAAATTTGGCACACTAGTAGCCTATCATATTTTGAACAGATTTGGATATTGGGCCATCTCAAATTCAGCCAGTGATGGCTCTGGCAGCCATTTTTCAAAATGGCCGCCAGTGGTTACTGTTATGACACATCTGTTTACTGGAGAGGAATGCAGGTTGATAGTGAAAGTTTATTGACTAATAAAGGTCCAATAATGGTCAAAGAAAGTAACAATTTGATTTGGTTGAGAAAAAAAGTTAAAGTGGCCGAATTAGTCTTATTAAGACAGATTCCAAAGCGTGGAAAAGGAGTGCGTAGACGCGTGGTCGGAGCAGCAGTTATACCTGGAACCTGGCAGAACTTCCTCCGAGTGGACACCAACAAGACCGAGCTGTTTAAGTTCCTATCAGAAGCTATCTTCAGGTGGTTTGACCAGGAAGACAAGCAGCTGGTTATCACTGATGGAGAGGCAGTCCTGAGCAAGCCACCGCTGCCTGACCTGGCCTTGCTCGCCCAATGCAGCCACGAAGCAGCTGACAGTCGAATGTTGTTGCATGCATCACATGCAGCCAAACATGGACACCACAAGATACTGATCAAGACAGTTGACACCGATGTTGTGGTGTTGGCTGTGTCAGTGGCCCAGGGACTGCAACCAGAAGATGAACTGTGGTTAGCATTTGGCAATGGGAAGAGTTGTCCGTACCTGGCAGCCCACGAAATAGAAGCTGGCCGAGGACCAGAGAAGGCAAAGGCACTCCCAATGTTTCACGCTCTGACTGGGTGTGACACTGTATCTAGCTTTGCTGGACATGGTAAGAAGACTGCTTGGACAATCTGGACCGTTCTGCCAGAACTTACAGACGCACTGCTGAAGCTATCCTCTGCACCAAGTGGCATACCAGACGATGTCATGCACACCATCGAGAGGTTCGTCATATTGCTCTATGACAGAACCAGCATGTGCAACGACATTGACAAGGTCCGGAAGGAACTCTTCGCGAAGAAGAACAACGTGCAGCTGATCCTGCCAACCAAGGCAGCTCTGGAGGAGCATGTGAAGAGGGCGGCCTACCAAGGAGGCCATGTGTGGGGTCAAACACTGCTACCAACGCCAGAGCTGCCTCCTCCATCCAGCTGGGGCTGGGTGAAGAATGATGAGGGGGTGTACGAGCCACACTGGACGAAGCTACCCAAAGCAGCCCACACCTGCTATGAGCTAGTATCGTGCAAGTGCAAGAAGAGCTATCTGAAGCGTTGCAAGTGCAAAAAGGCCGCACTAGAATGCACAGCTTTGTGTGTGTGCGATGGAGAGTGCTCACAAAATTGAGAGAATATTAACAGAGCAGACTGTGTCACTGATTCAGAACATTTAAATCAGACATCTCTTGATCAATTTCTATGAGTGAGATGTCGGTATTCATATGAATGAGACGCAGCCCATGATTAGTTTGCAACCATGCTCAACAACCACTGACTTTACATAAGCGATGTTGATATTTATATCAATCAGACGCAGCCCGCGATTCGTTTGCCACCATGCTCAACAACCACTGACTTTACATAAGCGATGTTGGTATTCATATCAATCAGACGCAACCCGTGATTCTTTTGCCACCATTCTCAACAACCAATTTCTATGAGTGAGATAGTCGTCTGGTACAACAAATAATTAACAGCCATCTTGCAAAATGGTGGCTATCTTTAAACTTGAGGTGGCTACAGGTTATGTTTTTCTGAATTCAGCTTTTAATAAATGTTGAAACGAATGGTAGAGTGAAATTATAGTAACCGCTAGCGGCCATTTTGGAAAATGTCTGCCACAGCCATCACTGGCTGAATTTGAGATGGCCCAATATCCAAATCTTTTCATCATATGTTAGGCTACTCGTGTGCGAAATTTGGTGCTTTCCTCACAAAATGCACAACTGTTATGCTAAATTTCCCCACTATTCCTCAAAAGCTTCCACTAACTCAATTGTACCTATCGTGGCATTGTTCAATAATGTCCGCGAATCATCGTCGCCTACCGGCTTGTTTGTGTCCTTTATGATGTCGCTAAAAACAGTAAGTTTCCAATTTAGAATGATTTTAAATTTTGTTTTACTTCCAGATAGGCAGATAAATGAAAAAAATAAATCTCACTACTCACTGCGCATGCGCAAGATGGACAAATTCAGAGCCAACGTATTGCGAAACTACAGGTTCGTTTTCCAGTTCACGTTCCGATTTGTGTTCAAAATATAACATTCAATTGAAATTAAGTTGTTCCTCGATCATAAACTGACGTCTGTATCGACAGATAAAGTGAACCAATTGCTTCACCCCGCTTTTCTCTTTAAGCGCACAGGATAAACAATTTTGGCTGATTATTTGACAGCTTGCATTAAGAACCCTAAAAAAATAAAAGTATAACCCTCGCTATGCTCTTACAATGACCCTATATCCATAACCCTCTCCTGAACCCAACCCGCACCCGAGCTAATGCCAACAGTCGATTGCCTTTTATGCAGTAGTTTTAAATTCCTCTCTTTTCCTCCACCCCCCCTCACCTACTTCCCTGCCAATAACCCCACACCCACCCACCTAACACCTTCAGTGCAAATACGTTGACAAATAGCATCTGCAAACCTTTACCTCTGCTATACATATTTAACTTCTCCTGAGACTGCCTGGTATTTTGTGGTGCCCTTTACAGGAGCGCTTTTAATTGCGCGTTTAGGTCCCCTTGCTTATCTCACGTCCACGGCCCGCTGTCGCTTTCCCCAGAAATCCGCAGTCTTGGCACCAAATGTTCCGCTCGTCCCAAAGCCAGGCTGTCAGTGTGAGAGTTGGCTGAAGGGAGTGGATGACAATGAGGCGAGGAATGAGAATGTGAGAATTATGGATGAGGAAAATATAAGAGCGGGTAGATTAAGGAAGGAGAATACAATGTAAAGGGTGAGAAAGCTGCGTGCTCAAAGACGTTGCTGGAAAAATGTTCAGAAAAGACTCTTGAGGGAAAGCCCCCTTTGAAAATCTATACAGTTCACAAACATGAGCGGAATTCATCATACAATAGGGCGAGAAAGAGAATTTGATATTATTTGTCAAAAATATTTCCTTACTGGTAACATTTATCTTCCTTATTTATTTTACAATAAAAATTTGGAATTTTTCAGACTGTTGTGAGTCGCTTGTTGGGGAAGTTTTAAAATCCCCACTTACTTATACCAGTTTTCCAACAAAAACTTCCCGCGTGAGTGTAGATCGATGATCTCGTCCGTACATCGTGTCCAGCTCGAAATATCTGTGGCTCGAGTTCCTCCGGGCTCGACTAATCCCCTATCGCACCTGTCGTCGCAGCAAAGCCGAGCCTATGAATGAGAAGCAGCTGGAAGGCTTTGCCTAAAGTCTCAGACGCGCCCGAAGGGATTAGAGCCATGAGGTATGCGTGTCGCAACTGCACCGCGTGCCTTACGACCACTCACAACAAATCCCTAAGGGGCACGTTTGCCCTGACTCTCAAACAACTCCCTGTACTACCTTCACACTAACCATCACCCACCCAGACTCTCAACTAAATGTCTCTCTCTCTCTCTCTCTCTCTCTCTCTCTCTCTCTCTCTCTCTCTCTCTCTCTCTCTCTCTCTCTGTCTCTGTCTCTGTCTCTGTCTCTGTCTCTGTCTCTGTCTCTCTCTGTCTCTGTCTCTGTCTCTGTCTATGTCTCTGTCTCTCTCTCTGTCTCTCTCTCTCTCTCTCTCTGTCTCTCTCTCTGTCTCTCTCTCTGTCTCTCTCTCTGTGTCTCTCTCTCTCTCTGTCTCTCTCTCTCTCTCTCTCTCTGTCTCTCTCTCTCTCTCTCTCTCTCTCTCTCTCTCTCTCTCTCTCTCTCTCTCTCTCTCTCTCTCTCTCTCTCTTCATTCCCTTCCCTATTCTCCCCACTTCATCTCCATCTCTTCCTCATTATTAATGTACATCTATGTCTATGCCTCCATCACCCCCTCACTTTCCTGCTTCCACTTCTATCCATCTCTTGGCTGGCTCAATCCATCTCTCCCTCAATTTTCATCTCTCTCTTTCTTCTTTTTCTTTCCATCTTGGAGTAAACATTCGGCACATGCCACTAAACCGAGAATTCTGCACATTGGCCTGCACATTGAGACAGGCAGCTCAACACGTGTGCAGCGCTACCAGTGTGACGTATCTGCTTATCATCTCATGAAGTGCCGTTTCTCTGCAGCCGCCCATCAATTCTCTGCCTTCTCAGCTCCAAAAGCCGCTTTTCCCCTCCAGAGAATGGGTCTCGTTCACTTCTTAATGGTCTAGAGCATCCTTTGCTATGCTTCGAAATCCTTTCTCTTCCCTGTAAAATTGTAAGAGTCACAAATGGGAACATCTGCTTACAGTGGAAGTCCACTCTGCTCATAAAGACACATAACATAGATCATAAAAACTTGGATATGTGTTTTTTTATGCCTTTGAAAACACAAATGTTTTTTCCTTCCCTTCCCCAAAGTGCTTGCAACACCAATATTTTGAATCCAGCAGTATAAAACTAATATATATTTTAATATATATATATATATATATATATATATATATATATATATATATATATATATATATATATATATATATATTATATATATATATTATTTTATATATATATATTATTTTATATATATATATATTTTATATATATATATATATATATATATATATATATATATATATATATATATATATATATATATATATATATATATATATATATATATATATATATATATATATATATATATATATATATATACCTGGTGTTGGCGCAGTGGTTAGGGCAGCGGCTTAGGATCCAAAAGGTCCTGAGTTCAAGCCCCGTTGGGCCACTGAATTAATACACCAGGGGGATGACTCAGCCTGCCATCCTTCCGAGGTTGGCGAAATGAGTACCAGTGTATTGGGCTGGTGTATACCCCGGTTAAAATAGGTATACCATATCCCTGTGTTGTAAGAGGCGACCAGGGTTGCATCAGGAAGGGCATCCAGCGTAAAACATGTGCCAAATCACTGTGCGGATCATACGGATGATCCGCTGTGGCGACCCCGAATGGGAGCAGCCGAAAGAAGAAGAAGAAGAAGAAGAAGAAGATATACATATATATATATATATATATATATATATATATATATATATATATATATATATATATATATATATAAGGTCCAAAGTTTTAGAACAACACCATTTTTCAGTTTTTTACTGAAATTTAAGCAGCTCAAGTCCAGTGAATAACCTGAAATGGTACAAAGCAAAGCGGTAAACTTCCAGAGGCTAAAAAAATGTTTCGGTTGCCAAAAAATGAAAAATACTGTAAATTTCAGAGTTGTTAAAAAAGGCCTTATCAGGGAACAAGTAATGGGTGAGCAACTGCAGCTCTTCTGCAACAACAGAAGTAAATTAAGCCTTGAAAGTTGATGCAAACAATTCCTACAGGTGTCCCAACTTTTGTTGATTAGTTACAAACCCTCTCTCTGGAAAAAGCCGTGTTGGAACAGACTGTGTTGCTACACCATCTGAAGCATTATTTGGAGAATATTGCGCTGCAAGAAGTAGTATATTGCTATCATAATAGCGAGAAAAAGGCAATGAACAAAGGAATACAGACAGATCATGATAACCCATAAAAGTGTAGGTCTTTCCTTCAGAGAACTTGCAAAGGAGGCCAAGGTGTCAGTGAGTAGAGTTTCCTATGCCATCAAAAGGCACTTGGAAACTGGAGGAAACTCTGACAGGAAGAGGTCTGGCAGACCCAAAGCCACAACACAATCAGAAGACAAATTTCTGAGAGTCAACAGCTTGTGTGATAGGTAGCTCACAGGACAGCAGCTTCAAGCATAGCTTAACACTGATCAAAGTAAGGAAGTCTCAGTTTCAACTGTGAAGAGAAGACTTCGAGCTGCAGGTTTGAC
>NC_140961.1:85615384-85652884 GCF_056783735.1 Eptatretus burgeri | reverse complement strand
TATATATATATATATATATATATATATATATATATATATATATATATATATATATATATATATATATATATATATATATATATATATATATATATATATATATATATATATATATATATATATATATATATATATATATATATATATATATATATATATATATATATATTGGATACATTGTCAAGGCTCGTGTGAGAGCTAACACACAACGCACAACAAGGAGGGGGGGGCATGAGACAAGAGGGGCATGAGTGAGAAGGAGAAAACAGTGGGGAACAGACATTAGGAGATCTGTGGAAGGGAGAGGGATGGGGTGGGGAACATGGGGAATACAAGATGGACAATACAGGGACTTTCAGGAAGGAAAGCAGGGAATTTGAAGGAGGTGGGCTTGGGTGGATTATCGGGGGTAGAAAAGATCGAGGATTTGGACATGAGGTGGTGGTGAACAGCTGTTTTGAAGGCCTGGAGGGAAGAATGGGATTGAGTAGAGTGAGAGAGTTTATTCCAAATGCGGGAAAAAAGAGGAATGAAAGAGTGAAGGTGAGCAGTGATTCGTGATTTTGGTAGTTTTACCAGAAGGGGGTCGTTGGAGGACCTTGAGCGCCCTGCGAAAATGTGGTGGGAACAAATCGCAGAGAGAGCAGGGGGTGGGGGTGCGAGGCTGGAGAGGAGTACGGTAGATGACAGAAAGACCGCCGACCAACCTGCAGGGAGAGAGTGAGAGGCCCAAAGACTCAGCCTCATTGCGGGAGATGCCAATGATCCAAAATGCCTTGGTTTCCACAGCGTGAAGCCGAGAAAGGTGGTAGGCAGGAGCACCAGCCCAGAGGGGAGAGCAGTACTCCATCAGGCTGCGGATGAAAGCTTTGTAAGTGGTGAGGAGCTCAGGTGGGCTGAGTTGGGAACTTTGCATGATGGAGGATTCCCAGTCGGTGACTGGCTTTGGAGGCGAGGTTTGAAATGTGGCTCTCCCAGGAAAGGTCATGGCAGATAGTGAGACCCAGAAGCTTGAAAGAAAGGACTTGTTCGAGAGGATTGTTGAGAAAGTGGATGGGGGGGGGGTTCTAAACTGTCCTTTCAGAGAGACATAGTGAGAGTGTGAGAGTTGTCCGGATTGAAAGACATGTTCCACGTGTTGGACCAGTTTGTGATTTTATCCAGATCTGCAGTGAGTGAAGAAGCTGCTGCTTGCTGGTCTGAGGGATGACCGATGGTACGGCAGAGGGTGGAGTCATCATCAAAGAGATACAGAGGATTTTCCAGAGAGTCAGAGAGATCATTGATGAAAACCAGAAAAAAAACAGGGCCCAGATCGCTACCTTGAGGAACTCCAGCGTGTACAGGAAGAGAGGATGAAAAAACTCCATTTAGGGTCACACGTTGACTGCGACAGGAGAGGAAGTCTGCGAGCCATGAGTGGAGATGGTCTTGGATACCATAGAAAGAGAGTTTGGTGAGCAGGGCAGGATACCAGACCGTGTCTGAAGTACGTGATATATCCAGGGATACGGCTTTGATTTCCTGTCTGGCATTGCGGACCTCCATCCATTATTGGGAGAGCAGAAGCAACATATCCAGGGAAGAATGACATGGTCTGAAACCTATTTTTTTGTGTTATTCCTCTTTTCCTCCTTATGTTTGTCAACCCCCACCTATATTCATCATACTCCATCATATCTGATCCACGAGGACATATCGTCACACGCACACACCCAACATCTCCAACAACTATCATTCCAATCCGTCCACAACTTTTTTGCGATATCGTGCTATATATAGTTTTTGGCCCTTTCTCTCAATGGTGATGAATCACTTGAAAAATTCTAGTAGTCAGATCCGGAATTGGATCTTCACCAAAATCTAATCATTTCGTCCTTGTGGCACACCAAACCTGTCCACAAAAATTCATCCGGAACCGTCAACAACTTTTTGAGATATCCTGCACACAGACAAACAAACAAACAAATAGACAAACAAATAAACAGAGAGAAAGGGGTGAAAACATAACCTCCTTCACCTTTGGTGGCGGAAGTAAAAATATGAGTGAGAGGATGTAAGACACAACCGTCTCTGGCAAGGCTACTTTGCCACCATATTAATGTTGCATATACAAATTATTGAATTTTTATCCTTTCATCCTAATACATTCCTTACATTTTTTTAAATCCACCATTCAACTTGATTGCTTCCCTACACCCTCCCTCCACCTCCCACCTGCAATCCCCATACCCATCCTCCTCCTAATCTCACCTCCCATTCCATTTATCCCAACTGCTTCACTTTCATTTCCACCTTCCCCATTCCCATTCCTGAAATATCAATATGAAATAAACTGTTTTCAAAAGTACTTTTGCTCAAAAATCTATTTTGTAAGAAAATTGTGTGTGTGTGTGTGTGTGTGTGTGTGTGTGTGTGTGTGTGTGTGTGTGTGTGTGTGTGTGTGTGTTTATTTAGGTGGATATGGTACTGAATAGCACAAGGCATTCTCTCTGCTGATTGTTTGCATAGATATTAAACAAAGAAAACTCCAATAAGGAGAAACGCTTCAATAAGGATGCTGCATTTTATCATCATTCTTTGGCTGATGATGACTAAAAGGTCTGAACTTAAAAGCCCTAAGATCTCGAAATAGGGACATTGTCTTGTTAATTGAGTTGGCATCATTTTCAGTCTGTGTGTGTGCTGAGAGCCAACGAGGACACGGGATTTCCACAACGATAATTTGGAAGGCTTGTCTGCCAACCCCATCCTGAGATTACAAAACAACAGAAATAGAAAAACAAGGATGATGCTGAATTCCCTCATTCTCCCACTGTTTGTGTGTGGCAGCTGCTCATTGACGTGTGTTATTGAGCTGTAACTTGTCTGTCTGTGACCTCTTATGGCCTGCAGAAGTTTCCACTTTTTGCTCAAAAAAACTCTTTCGTGAATCTCGACTGATGTCGAAAATGACAAGGACAACAGTCTTGAGAGCAGCAGAGTAGAGACCAATACACAAACTTTTTAGTTTAATTGCCCTCATGCGGAAAATCACATATATCTAAAAATACAGAGATGTGGCTTGAAAATTAAAGTTTTAATAGTACACTGTGTAAGAGAGAGTTTTGAAAGTTTTTGAAATGTGCAGAGACCATATGATGCCGCATGAAATTCCTTGAACTTATATACTCTTTCTCATATTCTACGAGCCTGTAGTTGAGCCAATGCCAGGGAATGATGTTCATTAGCTCTACACCCGTGCTTGCCTGTGGTGCATTGACCTCTTACTGACAGCTCGTGACAATTCAAGCTCTTCGGTACACTTGGAAATAAATAAATAAAAAAACAGGAGGATAACATAAACACCACCACCCTTGTATCGCCTCATCAATCTGGGGAAGTGTTTGCACAGGTACAGTACAGTAAGGAAACAATTTTGTTTTTCTTAATAACCCAATTATTATATCTTTAAAAAAAAAGTCTGTGCATAAATATATCATTTTTGGACTTGCACACAATAGCGGTGTTATAGTGAGTCCACGCAGAGGACAGACACAAATGTTTGGACTTTGGCTGCAGCAATATAGTCTTGCTTGATAAACAAGATTATATTCCATCCACACCAAGCACCCTATCAATTAAGCTATCATGTCCTTCTTCACCGCACACCCACTTGTCCCTTCCATGGAGGTCAGACACTTTCCAACCACTCTGTTCCCTATCTTCATAATATTTGTGAGAGAAGCAAGTAGGAGTTGAGGAAGTGAAGAAGCAGATAGGAAAAAAAAAGAGATGATAAAGCTCTAGTACTGGATAATCAGCATCCAAGAGGATTGAGGGAGGTGGTAGAGCTGATAAGCATGGTGTTAGTAGATATCTTTACCAGTTCGTAGGAGTGAGGACAGGTATCAGAGGATTTGAGAGAAGCAAATGTAACCATTATTTTATTTTAAAAAAGGATCCAGAGAAGAAGTGGGGGAACAATAGACGTGTTAGCTTGACTTCAGTTTTCTGGAAGGTGTTGGAGAAATCAATTAGGGAACGTATGGGGAACCATTTGAGTAATTTCAAGCTAATTGAAGGTACACATTATGAATTTACGAAAAGGTCACGTCAAATGTTTTTATTGGAATTCAATGAAGTAGTTTTTGACTGGGTGGATGAGGGAAGTGCAGTGGATGAAGTGTATCTGGACTTTCAGAAGGCATTTGATAAGGTACCATACCACAAAGGAGGTTGTTAGTGAAGGAGATGGCTTATGGAGTGGCTGCGAGAGTAGCTACTAGATTGGAAACTGGCTTCGTGATAGGAAGCAAAGAGTGGCTGTGAGTGTGGGGATGTCTAGCTGTGAGGATGTAAATAGTGGGGTAGCTCAGGGATCTCTACCAGCAAGGCCAGATTAAGGGGCAGGCGACCCAGGCAACCGCCTGGGTTGCCGGGCTTGGGAGGTGCTGGTTGTCGGCCTTAGGGTGTACCTGCTACAACGCCACAAGGAAATTTGATGCAGAAGGAGGCCATTTGGCCATCATGTCTGCGCTACACCAACACCAAATTAAATAAATCTGTTAAGCTACCAACTTACTTTTATTGGGGGAGTGGGTGAAGGCGGTTTTAGGATGAAGAATGTAGAACACCGACGAGACACTATCCCTTGATTCGCAGACATCATCAGTTGGGTGAATATACTGATTCTGGCTCACTTTTCCCCCATGTAAGTGAATGGGGGATTTCAGCGATTCATATTTTTTCCCCGAAAAAGTAAACCCCCTTTTTATCCCAAGGTATATTTATTCGTCTCCCCTTTTTAACCTAGGGACACTCTTTTCAAATAACCAATGCAATAAGATAAAGATTTGTTCAAGTAGTAAAGTAGAAATGTGATTTGTTAAAGGTGATTCTGAAGAAATATCTGAAACATGTAAGCCAAGGGACACTCTTTTTCAAATAACCAATGCATATTGTTTAGCTCACTCATTGAACCTATAAAGAAATGTTCATTCTCAAATTCCTTCAATAGTTTAATTTTCTTTGCACAATAATCCCCATTTGAAATATTTTAAAATAAAACATTTGAATCTTTGTATTTTTTAAGATACCCCTTTTGTGCCATTATGAAATGATAAACTTCTCTTAATGCTCACATTTGACCACTTCCTGAGCCACATATCATTTTGAGATTATCGTAAATTGTTTTTCATTGTTCAATTGATAACCATCAAAGTTTTCAGTACATTCACGGATATTTATTTTTTTTCTTTACATCGTCGAACTGGTTTTTACTGGTTTTTAAATTGATTCGCTTATTTGGTTTATTTACCTTTGTTTTAGTTATTTTTTTCAATAAGACTTATTTGATATTTTTCACATTCATTATGTTTTCCATTTATATACCAAGACTGAGATTTTCTCCACTCTTCAGTTTGATTAATACTTGGTTTTACCATTTATATATTGTGAAAAAAACACGGCGGTAGCCATTAAAAACCCTAACCCATCTTCCCATCGTTAAAACACAATCTCTTCTATACACTCGATCATACAATATCCACATTGAACACAATCTATTCCATTATCTGGAATAAATCTCATATCATCAAAGGCTCCTAATGCCTTTTTATTTACTTATTCACGATATATCTTATGTTTATAACTTCTTGTTGTATTCATTTCCCTATATTCTTCTTTCTTATTCATCAAACATTTATAATGATTTCTAAAAGTTATGACTTCTTTATTACATACTTCTTTATTCCCTTTAACCACTTATCAATCTGATCACCATACTTATAAGCATATGCCTTTGCTCTCAATCCAATAAACTCACTCATTACTTTTCCACCCAACTCATCCTTAAACTTACCAATAACCTTTTCATTCTTTTTTGAAAATAAATCACTCTTCTTCCTAAAATTACTTGTATCATATACTCCATTGTAAATATCATCAGTTTTAATATCTCGGATAAAACTATCAGTGTCCATCTACAACAATGAAACATTTTCACCATACTCTTTCTTTAAGCCATTACACAAATAATCATGCATCAATATCTTTCATAAATCAAGAACTGCTGTTACAATATAAATTGGTTTATCCATTACAATATTTTCTTTTCCATATGAATAGCAGAAAAGTTCTCTGAAAAACCTCTTCTCTCTTAAAACCTGGTTTATTTATCAATCGAGAAGCTTCTTTCCAAGATGTTGCAAATCTAATGTTTTTCCTGTTTCTAACATTTCCATTGTCTTTCCAAAGACAGCATTATTCATCAATTTAGAGAATTCCCCTTCAAATTTTACTTTTGTATTTGTTCTCATATCTGTATTGAATTTAATATACTTTTTCATCCAAGGACTTTGTTTAAATTTTAAAACTCTATGAATTTTAGTGACTCTCAATCCTTCTCTCAAAAAAGTGTTTCAAGCTTCTCTGATGCAAAACATATCCCTCTTCATCATAGAATGTTGTTAATAACTTTTCTGTTGATTTGCCTTTAATATTAAAACTTTGATGATAATCACTTAACCATTCTTTCTTTGGGGTTTCTTTCTCACATGCAAAAGGAAGCTTATTATGAAGCTTATTATGAAGCTTATTATGAAGATCACTCAGGTACCTCAAATCAAGATCAAAATAATAACCTTCTTCTTCCTCATTCAATTCCTCTTGAGAAGAAATAACAATATTCATCAAAGCCTTTTCATAATCCTTTTCTTCCACCCACTCTAATTTTCCATAATGCAGAGATTGAGACATTGCCCGTCCATACAAATTATTAGCATCAAAATACACCAAATATTACCAGCTTTTTCACTATCATAATTTGGAAGATATTTATTATTTGCTTTAGCATATCTTTTTGAACATACTTGTGATATTCCACCTCTCTTAAACTTCTCAATCATCAAAAGAATATGTACATCACTGATTAAATCTATATCTTGTTTTGTCATTTTCAACATTGCACTCCAAGCTAAACCAGGAGCTGTGAAATAGTGGGCAGGATCTAATCCATAACAATTTTTATTATGACAGAGTGATCTGAAAGCTTCAAACACATCAGCCAACAATAAAACATCTGTTTTTAGACACAAATCATGATATTCTCCAAGGTTCTTTATCTTAAATATTTTCCAAATTTCTTGTGCGTGTTTATATTCCTTATCCCTAATCTCTTTTTCAGAAAGGTTATTATAGAAACTTTCTTTTGAAGGAAGTTGTGTTTCTTTAAATCTCATAAATAAATCATAAGGATAAATTCCCTTACTTCAAAGAATTTTCTCTTTACTTTGAATTTTATTCCTTGTTTGAATTTCCTCTCGAGTTAGAATTTCCTCTTGAATGAGAATTTCGTCTTTAATCAGAATTTCCTCTTAAGTTAGAATTTCATTCATTGTTTGAATTTTCTTTGTAATTAGAATTTCATCTTCAGTTACAATTTCTTCATTAATTTTCTCATTCATTAGAATTTCCTCTTTACTTTGAATTCAGTCTTTAATCTGAATTTCCTCTTTAGTTAGAATTTCCTCTTTTGGAAAGAATGAATTGAAATTTGGAAAAGACCCTGTGGAGCTTAGATTTGATGCAAGGTAGGCTCGTGGTGTTCCCATAAACTTGTAAGAATCTAGAAACCTAATACGAGTTTAAGGTTTTGTGAATATCATTTTTGTAAATGAAATGTACTTTTGACTTGTGTTTGTTTTGGCAGAAATATTCCCTGGTGTTTTTGAATGTTCATTTATAAATAGATGTGTATCATAGTTGGCACTGTTGTGAAAAAAGACTGGAATAAAAGAAGGAAATTTATAATTAAGATTACAACAGGAATGAGCGGGACCTCTATATTTACCAGAAAGATGACAATGATTGCTAACTTTAGACTCCTCAATTTCCTCCTCACAAATATGACAGATATTGTTCTTTCTAAATTCTAATTTTTTCTTCTTCGGTTAATTTCATCAGTTCATTTGTTTCTTTCATTAATTTAGTTAGTCTTATACAATACTTTTCTAATCGTTTCACAAACTCTTGTGAAAGAAACTCTTGTGAAATGCTTCACTTCTTGTGAACTGAAGCATTTTTCCACTATAATGTTCAAGTTTATTATACTTTTCTCCAACAGATGATTTGATATAATAACAGAAACCACAAGGAATATGTTTTTGGTATTTATTTGTATGTGATTCTTTTGGATAAGGAGAAGCAGTATTTATCTTTTTGAGGATGCATTCAAAATCAGTGTATATCACAAATGGGTGCATGATAGATTTATTATAATCTTCAAAAGAAATCTTTTTACCAGGTTTAGACATTGTAATTACAGCTGATTTATGATTACTACAATATTTTGAATGTTGTTCTAATCGTTCTTTTGTATGAAATGAATTAAGACAATGCTTAGAAGGATATATTTTGTTTGCTGTTCTGAATATCTGAGAAGAGATTAATGTTGATAAATTATTGATGAATGTATAATGGAAATTCTTTCCAACACTAAAATATAAAAGATCAATGTGTTTTTCTTCATTTTTATAGTTGTTTGAAATTTTTATATTTGAACTTTGTTTGTATCCGTTAATCCATATGCATTAATAGAAAGATTATTCTTTTTCTCAAATTTAGGCATATCTGTTCGTGGCATTGGGAATTTAAAATCTTTAATGTCCAACGTATTCTCATATTTCATATATTGTTTTACTCTTTCTGAATTACAATTTGGTGGATGTAAGTGAGCAAGAACAGACCAGAGAAAACATTTATTATCATTGTTCTTAATATTAACAACTGCCTTCTTTAATTTTATTTCTTTTGGTAATTCAATATAAGATGAAGCTTTTAGAGTGTTTGATTTTAGAATGTGTATATCTAAAAATATTATTTTTTAATTATTAAATCCACTTCCTACCACTGTATTATCAACATCCTCCTCTTGTCTTGATAGTTCTTCATAAACCCCACGATTAAAAAAATCTTGAAATGATGTGATAAAATGAAGGTCTGTTCTCATATAAAGAGTTTGTTCTTCATCTTGTCTTTTCATATTCATTTTAACTCCCATATAAAACTTTAAAATTTTCATTTCTTTTAATATCTTTTTAATAACTTTTTCAACATCAACTTTCACGATGTAAATTGATTCAGCTATTGAAGATGGACCGGTTTCTCCAAATTGAAAAATCCTTATTTTTTATGCCCTTTAAATGCCCCATCAGTGTTTTCAATATAATAGTCTCCCTTTACTTTAAACTCATTTTTCTTGTGTTTTTGTGATTGAAGATGCCTATTATAACTACTCTTCAAAACATCCTTTGAGCAGATATCACAATGTTTACTTTCCAACTCAAGAGGAGATATTTGATGAAATAGATTAAATGTGTGTTTGTTGGTTCAAAGGTGTTTTTCATAATGTTTATATTCGTCTTTACAAACATCGCAGTACGTTGTATTCACCATATTTATATCATAAAACTAGCTAAAACTAAAATTTTCTTGATGAAAATTTTGTTTAATTTATAGGTGAATCTGTGCTTAAAACCATTATATCCTCCAACTTTTTTCACTTCATAAATACAATGTTTCAAGACACAAAAGACAAGTTTCAATCAATCTCTTCATTTGTAAAAGATACTGAGAAATATGTCAAGGATGTAAAATTGAACAAAGATAAATATAACAACTATCGGATAAAAACAATTTTGGTAAATAATATGAGTTCTTCAATTTACTTCAGTGGAAGGGCTTTAATATACCTGGAACAACCTCAATTAAAGTATCTCTAACAAAAGTTTCTCCTCTCCTTCTGTGAATATATTCAAAACTAGAAAAAGCAATGAAACAAGAAAAAGTATCAAAAAATAAAAACCTTATGGATGAAGCTTAAGAAAGAAAAGATAAGACCATCTGTAATATGCAAGGAGAAATTTGTATTTTTTTCAACAACCCTAAAGATGTAAATCCTGACAAAATAAAAGGTGTTAAGATATCAAGTGAAATGACATTTCATTCAATAGTAGTTCAGGATCATTTGTAAATTACCTTTAATATAAAAATGTTGTTGAATCTGGTAATGAAAAAAGTATATAGATATCGATGGTAATATTATTAAATATGGGTCAATATGCAACTGAAACTACAGATGAATTTTAGTTTAAGTAAAGTTTTACTTTATAAATATGCGAGACTTTCCTGATTCTCCATATGACAAATTTGAGAATTGTCCTGCGTGTGATAAAGTGGAATTAAACACATAGTCACAAGCCTATAAACAATGTATATTCTGTGAATATCTATCTATAATTCCAGCAATCTGTGTGTATGTGTCTGTGTGTGTGTGTGTGTGTATGTGTGTGTGTTTCTGTGTGTGTGTGTCTGTGACCGCTGTTTCTCGCCAACCACTGGTCCAATCTAATTGAAACTTGCCAGGTATATTGCTGGGAACCTGAGGATGTGCCTTATCAAGGTTTGATATTAATCGGACAAGTGGTTCCCAAGTTATGGCCATTTATTTACCAAACCAATGACAAGACACGTTGTTGGGTGGGCGTGGCTGATGGGGAAGGGAAGCTCAGTCGCGTTCTCCATTACGGATTACAATGTACAGGCTTCCGGAGAGTTATGACTTCGTGTATTCAATAGTTTCTCGATTTCTTAGGCGCATTTATAGATAAACACAATGCCCCAAGTTATGATCGTTTTCATATTAGATGGTGCATAAATTTCAGTAACATCAGAGTGAGCTAGTGTGCTCCGAACCAGGAAGTATTTTTTTTCTCTCTCTTCTCTTCTGTTTTTGTTTTTCCTTGCGATGACATTGCGAAAAGGCAAAATACGTTGGCACAAATTGAATATTTGGGCATTAAAACTAAATTGCGAATAATCGAAACTGCGAGTAATATGCGAACTTCCGGGCCACAAAAATACGTGCACATGGGAGCGAAGAAATGGCCTGTTTGGTTGTTGTTTGTTGCTCGTGGTTTGAATATTTATTTATGAATTTTTTTCATTTTTTTTAACGGGCATGTACGAGTCTTCCAAATAATGATAATAAAAATATAAAAAGGAAAATAATTCTTTTAGATTTACACCAAAAATGAATTACTTTACAAGATTGATTAGAGAAATTAATGTGAAGTATGAGGGTGATAACACACCTTTCCTTACAAGGGAAGAAACTGAACGTATTTGAGAAATGTTCAAAGGATTGTTGTTATATATAATTCATGGATGTGATTTTCAGGGAAATATCAACACAAGATATTGCAGAAATAAAATAATGGATTATCTTGAAATTAAACCTGAACTTAGGATAAAATATAGAGTTTCTAAAAAAGCCAACAATAAATGAAATATTTATTTATAACCTGTTTTCCAAATATATAAATGAATGATTTTTTTACCCATTTGGGAAAATAAGATCATAAAACATTTAACAATCATAAAAATCTTCCAAATTCATGAAGATGTATCATAGTTGGTTCAAGCGTATGTGGAAAAACCTGCTTACTTTTGAAGATGCTACTGACTCCCAACTTTTTAGATTATGATAATTTAATAATTTTCACAACGTTGAGTTTTCAACCAGAGTACCAACGACTCTCACAAGTTTTTCATGCTGGTCTTCAAAAAGATGATATAATCGGTTCATTTAAACTTCAATAAACCGAAATAATTATAAGATTGAAGATATAATACAACTATTTTGTGATACACAGAGATGTAAAGAGAAATAAAAACCGATAACTTGTATTCTTAGTGACAATACGGATGATATACCGTCTCCCAAAGATTTGGATAAATCAAAAAAGAACCTCATTATCTTGGATGATTGTGTTAATGAGAGAAACCAAACGGTAATGGACAGCTACTACACAAGAGGGAGACATTCTTCTTGTAATTGTATTTATCTTAGTCAATCATACTTTCAACTTCCTCGTCATTCCATCAGAAACAATGCTAATACTTTTATTTTATTCAAGTTAAATTCAATAGATATAAACGATTTTTGGAGAGATAATTGTTCTCCATTATGCAGTAAAAAAGAATTTGTGGAGTACATGAAGCACACGACAGAAAAATATAAATATATTGTTGTGAAACAAGATGAGCTATTAAATGATATTTTCCAAAAAATAAATGGAAGCGAAAGAAAGGGCAAGAAGATTTAAGGTTTATCAAGCGTTGGTTTCAAAAGTTGTAAAACAACAGGAAGACATAAAGAAGAAACACAGACAGAAACTAACGGGCGAAGAAGCATTTGAAAGAAAACAAGACAAATTTTTTAAACCACTTTTAAAAACTTCCAAAGAAAAAATTGTAGATCTTTCCACAGTTCCCACAGTAGAATATACTTCTAAAAAACTTCAAATGTTAAAAGATTTTGATCAAATGAGGGAGGAAGAATTAGAGCATATAGTGGAATTAGAATATGATGATGAAGGATTATTTCAATAACTGGAAGAGATTAATCATGCCCCTGCTTATATTGTGAATGCTCTTCAAAACAATGAATATTCAGCAGAATCAAAAACCAAAGCAGGACTCATTCCAACAGAACAACCAGCAATATTTCATCTTGTTCAAGAAAAGGTATTGATATTTAATGATGAATTAAGGTTCTTGAGCTCTGCTCAACCCCCTGTTGAACTAACCCCCAGATTAATGTTTCTTCTCAAAAAAGATGGAAGACAAGCTTCAACTGTGAGGAATGAATCAAAGTATTTTGATAAACCATTGGATATGAAAAATAATGAGGATAGAAAATATATTGATCTGCTGAACTTTGTTGATTATAGGGTTAGTCTTTCTGGTAAAAGTAGGAAAAATGAGAAGGAGAAACACATTATTCAGGCTTTAAGTATCCTTGGTTCAGGTATTAGTTTTCTTCCAAATGAACCATTGCAATTAGTTAATAGACTGTTATTGTTGTTAGGTAGTAAGAAGGCTGGAAAAAACAATTGTATTAATGAAGTATCAGCCATTTTCGAGCAGTTGATGAACATGAAAATAATTAATAAATCTCAATATAAAGATATTTTATCTCATATTAAATATGATGAGAAGCACAATCCTGAGTTTAAATTTCACAACAAGTGACCACACATCTTCATTCCCATACCCACGACAACTTGACACAATAAACGAATATGAGGCATCTTTATTGTCCATGGAAACTTATAATACCTTATTTAATATAACTGAGAAAAATGACAAGTTGAGTTATAATCTGGGAAGTGGATACAAAACGATAACAGTCTCACCCAGAGCAGATGAGATTTCTCAAATATCTTCCGAAATTGCTTGTCTTATGAAAGAACAAGGTGATGAACCAAAAAATATTGTTATAGACATTGAAAAACATACTTCAAAATCAACGATAAAACTTAAAAATAACTACAAGATTGATTTCTCAATAGATAAATTCATTTAGAGAGTTATTGGGTTTCTCCTCAAAAAAGATTGAAACTAATGGGACATTTTACAGTGATAATGTTATTCAAATATCCTCAGGAATAAATTCGGTATTAATTCTGTGTGATTTGATTGATGGTGCTTACAATGATGGAATAAAAACAAATAGAATATTTTCATTCAGCGCAGACTCAACCCCAATTGGTAATAAATTCAATATGGAACCCAAAAATCTGGTTTATCTCCGTGTCAGGAAAAACCATACAAAGAGTAAATTTTAGGATAACCGACCAAGATAATCGTATGATTTATTTTAATGGAGAAGTTATATCCATCAGAATTCACCAACGTGAAGTTTTCCAATAAATAAATACGATGCTTATTGTGAGGAAACACGAGTTGAGAAAATATAAAATAATTACAGGGGATGGGATGTTACTTTCCCCATACTACAAGGGTGAAGGTATGTATCTTTGTAAAGGCTACTATAAACCTAAGAGAAAAAAGGGTGTCGGACATCAATTTAGAGGAGATGGGATAATTGATACTCCAATGGGTATTGGTTCAACTATTATTAAACATAAAGACCGAATTAGTTCAACTGCTTCTGCTGTCGGAAATGTAGCAGGTGCTGTAAAGAGCATAATAGATGCCCAAAAGAAATCTCATAAATTACAAGCAATTAAAGAAATTAAGAAAGGCAAAACTCAGTTGTCCCCCCAAGAACGACAGAAAATAATTCAAATACTTGGATCAGGGTTTCAAAAGTTTTAACATCTTTTTTTCCGAAATAAATACAAGTATGGAAGCAATTGACATAATCTATTATTTGGATGATACTATTATCATCTCAAACTCCACTAAAAAAGAAGATTTCTTCAAGGTAAATGCAATAACTGGAACAGACTGGAATGCAAATGGTAGAAAAAGTTTTGAAATAAATAATCAACAAACCTATTTGAATCTATTTGAAAGTTTCTTGTTGTGTAAATTTAAATTCACTAAGGCTGGGAATAACACAAACGCTACACTCGTAAATTATTTCTTCTGGAAAATGTTTGATAGTGTTCGTTTGTACATTGGAACAAAAGAAGTTGAAGCGGTTGATTATGTCTCTGCTCTATCTGAAATGATGAGATTTACACTATATACATTCAGTGATAGAATGGGAAAGGGGGCTGTCGAAGGTTTTATTCCTGATATGTCAACAGGAACAAGCATAGACCCTGGATATACTCAAAGGAAAGGAACGTACACTGATGATACAAAAGCAGTTAATAGTTTTACTGTGGCAGTTCTGCTTAAAGGTATATTTGGATTTTGTGATCATGATAAAGTTCTGTATGTTCTTAAAATTAGATTTCAACTACAAAGGAATGATAATGAAAATAGATTACTTTTTGGAGTTGCTAGTGCTTTTGGTGATCAGAATAAATTTGTAATTCATGAAATGAGTTTGTATATTAGTGAATATACTTCTAATCTTAAAACAGAAGAGATGTTGAACAGAAGAGAAACAGAAGAGACAGAAGAGACAAATCAAAGAAACCACTCAGTGTATCATATCTCAAAAGAAAATGTCAACACGTTAAACTAAACCAAACCACTGACACGTGGAATTTGGGTGTTCTGGAAGGAAAGCCACGATATCTGTGTATCATTTAAAAAAAACCAGATGGCGATACTGGTACTGATAAGAATAATGCTTTGAGTGATAATGCTAAGGTGAAACAACTTCGTGTTTCTCGAGATCGAACATTTTATCCACGAGATAGATTGGAAATTAATTGGGAAAAATGATTATGCTGAAGCATACAAGTCTTACCAAATGGTGTGTGAAAGTAATGGAAATAGAGAACCTATTTTGGATATGACAGCATTTATTAGTTTGTACACAATCTTTGCGTTTGCGCTGAGTGCTCAAAAGGAAACTATAAAGTCTAATCGAGTGTATACTTCCCTATACATTGAAAGAGGAGAGAGTGAAGAAGTTGATACATATTGTTTGCTTTTGGAAGAAACAGAATTACAGATTATACAGATAATGGTGTTATGATTAGTCTCACATAATTTTTTGTTAAATAAATGAGTGGAAAAGTACCAACTGGGGTATTTTTAATCAAATCAATCTTCATAAACTATCATCTTGTGTTCAAAATCAAAAGCCTTGTATGATTAACGTTAATACAATTCAGAGAAAAGGAGCAGTAAGAATTGATGTTTTGCTCACAAGAGAACAGGTTAAAATCTTGAACGATACTGGCTCACTTAAAATTATAATGACAAAACCAATGTTGAAATATATTCAATAATTGAGATGAGTGGAGGATTTCTGCCATATCTAATTCCTTTATTTGCTTGTTTAAAGGCCCGGTCACACCTTGACGTTTTAGCCAGCGATGGCAACGTGTTAAAATTTATGTAAAACGCTGGCTTACGTTGAACTTTTGATGTTTTTTTTTAAAGATTCGGACGTATTCATAGCGACTTGGTCTTATGTATAACGCATTGGTAACTACACAGAACGTTTCGTTGTGTTATAGATAACTTATACCAACGAATGCTGAACCTGTTGTCGGCCTACACAACCGATGCCCAACGATAGTCTAACTCAGGCATAGCGCGTTGCACGCATCGCCGACGATGTCGTGGCGTAGCCTATTAAAAGGCTGACGCAAAACGATTCGAATAATAACTGCGGTAGAAATGGAAGGGTCAAAATCGCGGTCACACCTTGGCGATCTTGCCAGCGTATGCCGACGTAACAAAAAGTGTGTCTAAAACGTTGGGGCACGTCAAATACGGTATGGGTAAGTTTGGTATGCGCGAGTAGAACGCTAAATACGCTATCATAAGTCGTAGTAAGTAGAGTACGTCAAGAAATTTTGAACATGTTCAAAATTTTACGACGTACTCGGCGTATGACACACGTTCGCATGCGATGGGGATAAGTTTTACACACGATATGTGGACGCTTACACACGTCCACAAACGCTACTTATAAGCTACTCATAAGTCGAAACACATCGCGGTAATGTCTTTTTTTACGCGAAACTTATTTCTAACTTATGTTTGACGTGCTTTGAACCAATTCTTTACGTAGCCCCAACACACATCAACGTATGTAGACATATTCCAATGACGTCTTCCGGTCGACAAAAAAAATTAATGAATGTGTTTCTAGGTTACAACTGCCATATAAAGACGTGTTCCCAGTGGTTTTGGGAATTGGTATATAAAAATGCTGCTCATAAAAGGGGAACCCAACAGTGTTTTCGAGTCCTTTTTGAGTCGATGTCCATGTCAGCAGTAACAGTATCAGTATCAGTATTTCTATTAGTATTAGTATTAGTAGTAGTTTGTTCATGTTGGCAGTAGTAGGTGGGTGTGAGGGGGAGGGTGTGGGTTATGATGGATCGTCCTTGCGTCCGCGTGTCCACGGGTAGGTTCATAGGCTGCCACTCAACGATTTAAATGGCTGCATCTCCACTATTGAAAGTAGACGCTTGCGCTCAACAATTGGATTTTTTTTTACACTCAACGACTTTTAAACGGTACCACTCAGCTAGTTTCATTGTTTACAATGAACGATTTAAATTGCTGTCACTCGCCTTTGTTTTTTTTTTTGTTTGTTTTTTGACGCTGGGGTTTGGAAATTTGAAACGTTTCTTCTGAACGTGTTAAAACGCTCAAACTCGACTATTTTAAATAGACGCTGCCGATGGACAATTGGAATCATAGCCAAGCTCGACATCGAAGTGTGATCATCCTCGTCATGCCGAAGAAAAGTTTGAAGAATGCTGCAAATAAGTGTCCTGGCCGTGGCCGTGGACGCTGACGCAAGGACGATCCATTACACCGACGTCTTTCAGCCTATGAGTAACTTAAAAGTAACGTCTGTCGACGTGTGGCAACGATCGCGTAACGTGCAAACAACACGTTAATCATAGGTAGGAAATAAGTTTCGGGTACTCTAAACACTACCTCGGCGTGTCTCAACTTATGATTAACTTACAAGTAGCATGTGTTGACATCTGTCAACGATCGCAGACCGTGCCTACAACTTGTGGCCAGCGTAGCGGAACGTGTGAGTCATACGCCGGCATACGTCGTGAAATTTCAAGCATGAAAAAATTTGAGGACAACCGAAAAGTACAACGTTTAAAGCCAACGTACAACGACGTATGGCAACGTACTACGACGTATGCCAGCGTGCTCTCAATGTTATCAAAACTTACCCATAACGTATTCAACGTGTGCCAGCGTTTTAGAAAAAAAATTCAAAAATCTGCATACGTTGGCTAAAACGTCAAGGTGTGACCGGGCCTTAAGTGTGGTTGGAGCATTAACGGGTGGTATTTCAACAGCGGTGAAAACTGCCAATGAAAGGGAAGCTCAACGCCGGGCTCAAAAATAATTGGAAAGACAAAACAAAGAGTTGGAGAAACAAATTAGTGGAACTGGTGCAATTGTAGATTTTGCTGAAAAACTTGAAGGTCTGCCTGATAAAGCGAGATTGTTAGTTGGAGATATGCTTTCTTCTATCGCACAAGCAGGTGTAAAATTAACTTAAAGAGGTAATGGATTATATCTTTCTAATAAATAAATGAGCATTCATGAGTGGTTTAAAGAATTTGGAAAGAATACAACATCAAATTTACAACTTGTCAAATATTGTAAGAAATTAAAAATTCATAATGTGGTTATTTGTATGAGAGATGAATTAACAAACGTGCCTAAACATACAAAGAATATTATTATGAAATTAGTAGATAATAATGGGAACGGTTCTCATTGGGTTTGTGTTTTTAATAGTATAATATTAATTTTAATAGTATAATATATGTTTTTAATAGTATAATAGTATAATAGTTGCACCCTCATAAGGTATTCCAAACTTGAACAAATGCAAAGGTGGCATCAAAGACACCCCTTGCTTGGAGGCATCATTTGATATAGGGCCAGTCCTGACTACTCGGACCATTTTATTCATAATTTACAGCAATTATTTGGACAGTGGGGTTAAGAGTAGGCATTCTAAAAATGCAGATGACACTAACTTTGGAGGTGAGGTAGATCACAAAATATTGACACATTCAGAAAAAGTGTCAATACTTTCATTGATTGGGTAAAAGATTGGCAGTTATTTCACATAAAGAAATTTAAGATGCAGGGGATGGGCAAGAATGATGGAAATAGAGATTACATGATGCTGCAAGGAGTAGTCTCGGAGCGCGTCACACAGGATATGGATCTGAAGATGGTAATATATCTGATTGGTGTGGGGTGTAATCAGGCAGCATAGTACCAGGCATCTATATGTAAAGCTCACAGTGTTCCAGATTGTATTTGTTGGAGAAACAAATTATGAAGGTAGTGACAGCAAAAACAGTAGATATATTTGAATTTGAACTAAAATGCCACTCGGTAGAGCACATACCTTCGCCAAGCTGAACAGTTTATGTTTTGTATCCCACTGATAGGCTGGATCTGCATCCACATCATTCATCCTGGTCACAAACCAAAATCTAATCGACTTGTTCTTGTCACGTACCCAACTCATCCACCAATTTTTGTCATCATCCTTCAAAACTATTTTGAGATATCATTTTTACCCCACCTCTTAATGGTGAAGAAACACTTAAATTAATTTTTTTTAATTCAAGGATCCAGATTTGGATCTTTCCCAAAATTGAATGGATTCCTCCTTGTCACATACCCAACCTGTCCCCAAAGTTTCATCATAATCCATCGATAACTTTTTAAGATATCCTGCTCACAGACAAACAAACAGGAATGAAAACATAACCTACGTACACCTTCGGTGGCGGAGCCGCAGAGGTAATTATGTAGGATAGGTTTTCTTTCCTCTCCGAAATGGATGATCATGGGGGAGCGTGGCGAGAGAGGGCAAAAAAGCAACCCCGCGATCGTGTGGCAGGGAGGTAACAAACAGGGGAATGAACGAACAGGTAAAGAGGAAGGGGATGAAACACAGCAACAGGGCCAAACGAGACCCACAATAAGGATACATGATCCCACCACAAAACACAGGTGGAGGTAATCAACTTCACACCGAAATACATTACATCAAGTAATTAACACTAACAGATATCAAAACCGTTAAACAAGACAAATCCACAGACCCGAAACGTAAGTCCTGAGCGATTTCCATCACTACCTGAATTTCCAGGATTTTTACAAGAATCTGTAACATGAATCCATCATTACGTGAATTCTACATGAAACTGCTGGATCATCTTGTACCAAAGGTGTTCTTCTGTTGAAAAGTCGAATTATATGACCATGACCACATACCAGTAAGACGCTGCGGTGAAAGGTCACAATTATAGCTCCACCGGTTGGGTTCAAGATTCTGACAAATGACATGGCAAGCAATGTACCTGAGAAAAATATAGCCGGACAGCCTGGTTGATTTAAAGTGGCCACGTGGCCATGAACACAATGAGTTCAAGCAATTTAGAAATAATGAGATGAAAGGGCTGCCACTTGACGTGAATCACACATTTGGTAAACACCGATGAATGGAGACAGCTTTTTGTTTGTATAAAGGCAAGTGTCTTGTTCGTCTGCATGGCCTATCTCCCTGTTTGATTCTTTGCTATTTTGTCAGCATTACAGGAAAGGAAATGATTCTTTGTTTTGTTTTGTTTTATTGTTGGCTGTAATTTATAACCGTTGGTGTTTTTCGTGTCTCCACAAAGAACACGTTTGTCTATTTTCAAAAGTTTAAAAATTTTTGAATACCTGCCTTTAATGTGATGGGATGTTGCAGAGGGAGTGTGCTTGCTTTTGAGCTGTCTCGTCTGGGTTCCATTCCCGAACTGACTATGAACTGTTCGATTAGTGATTCCAAGATGGGTGTTATATCACTGCAGCTGCCACCCCTTGGAAGGATGTTAAGCTAGTTGCCCCATCTGCTACCATTAGTTCCTACTATATACTACTTTTCTAAACAGCCCCAATTATTCCACCTTCCTGTATGGTTGTCAGGGGAAAGTATTTGGCCCAGGTTTTTTACGAACCAGTTGGCCAGTCTTACATTTCATTGAAGATGCAGAGATTTATAATTTGCTCAGGTCCTACTGTCCACGAATGGCACCTTGGGATATTTAACATTCATCAGCTCATGTGAGCAGATGGGACACACATCTAAAAGGCCATTTGAGGGACAGTGAACTCTATGATAGAACTCTCTCAGCTCATATTGCCTAGGTTTGAATTTTGGCCCAGCTATAAACTGTTATCCCCGTGTTTCACAGGTAGGGTGATTCATTAAGGTGTGTGCCTTCCCTCGGATGGATGTTAAACAGGTGTCCCATCTGTCATTAAAATTCGTTGGTGGACGTTAAAGACCCCATGGTGTCCTTCAGGAAGAGTAGGCCAGCTATTAGTGGCACCCTGGCCAAATTGCTGCCCAAACGATATTGTCGAACATTAGTCCTGACTATTTGGTTCCTTAACACTTGGTCAAAAGCTTTACCTAACATCCGACAACAGTGGTTGTTTTTGTTTGTTTGTTTGTTTGTTTGTTTGTTTTAACCTTTTTGGCACCTTTGAAGTGTCCAGAAAAACCACAGTTACCCCTCTCTTTAAAAAAAAAAAAAAATGTCAAATATGGGAAAAGGATAATTGGAAGGAAAAACAGAATTTTATTTTATTCTCATTTTTCCAAAATATTTTGCTTTCTAATGGTTACTGAAAAGAAACATTAACTTAGTTGCCAGTGCCCGCACATGATTTTCAGCAGGGTTGGGATGAAGGAGGCAAAAATGCAAATGGAATCTCCGTCATCGTGTGGCAAGGTGTGAGCAACAATTCACATTTATTGCCACGTCTGTTGCAATTTAAATGCTCTAATGGCGGCAAGGTGCTCCATTTGGGACTGTGTGTTTGATACATGTAGCAGTTTGATGCCAAGGTTCTGCAATAAAAAACACTTGTATTCGTGTCAAAGCCAGTGACCAATTGCAAATTTATTGTCGGATAGAATTCTAGATCTTAGAAAAAACGAAGATGAATAATTATAATACCATGACGTCACAAGCCCTATCTTAAGAAAGTTCAAACACAAGACGAGCACAACTCCACAGATGAAAGTATCAGTGTGATGGTTTCAATTGCTTCTTATTGATAAGCTTTGAGATTCGAGCCTTTGTCACAGCCAGACCACATCGTATGTCACAAGCAGGATCCAATCTATTTCTTGCCTTGGTTTTCATGTTGATCATTGTGAAAGAGTCAGCCTCACAATGATAGGTTGTGGTAAATGGGATGAGTACCTTGAGAGCTCTGTCAGAGAGAATTGTATGTTCACTCCCAGCTTTTCACCAGAATGTTGCCAGGTCAAAACCTTGAAGTTGCGCTTTCCAACTGTTATCTTCACACATACCAAGGAACTCGACTTTCGTCGTGACATCATCATCATCATCTTTGATGACTCCTTCCTTATCCTGCCCCCCCCACCCCTTTCGCCTCGATCCTCCCAAACAATACCGAGTAGTTACGCCCCAAGTGGACAATTACCCCCTGGTTAAATACCCCTGCCGTGCAAGAAGGTGGGAATAATTACAACCGTAAAAGAATGGTAATAGAGACTTTGTTAGACCACATTTCTGAGATAGTCTCCCAACACAGATGTTGCCTGTGCATCCGGTACATCTATAATTCTTCATTGGGGTTGTAGGTACACATGTGACTAAATAAAATTGACAAAAACAGGTAAATTGGTCGGAGATGAAAGAAATGAGGTGTAGGTGAGTTCTGAAAGAGAAGCTAATAAGAGAGTGAAAATGTACATTGTGAGATGACAAGAGGAGAAGGGAAGAAGGGTAAGTGGGGAGGAGAAGGATTTGGGAGGTTGATTTGGGAGTCTTTCCACTTGTATATCTAATATGTTGAGCGATTAATTACTTGGCATTACAATTCACTCTTCATCACAACACGTGTGTTTGTAGAGTGGCATAATTCACACGTATCTGTTGAAGATGAATGTCTCTCAAACTCCTCGTTGCAGTCGATGACAAGATTTAATGAGAACTAACAAATTATTCAGCTATTCAGAAAATGCATAAGCCAGAAAGGTCAGGTAGAAAGGTGCAGAATCGGTCGACAGGCTCTTTCCATGCCCAGCTGATCTTACCACCATCCACCATTCTCAATGTTCCCACAGGATCTCATTAATTTAACGACCACCACTTTGATCCCAATGGTCAAACAATCTGTTCATCGTTATTCCTCCAGGCTCTTTCTTTACCATCCAAGAACCACCTTCAAAGTGCCTGCTCACCTCGAATATTATAAGTGTGTCCATCCACTTGTTTGTTGGTCTCATGTCAATTTGTTCCGTTTCACTTCTCTGCCACTTGGCTGTTTGGAACTTCACTATTTCGAGTTGTTTGGATCATCAAGGAATCTTTTCTTCCACATACAAAATGTTTATGAGTAATAGCGATATCCATGAACAAACATCCTTGACCATGTTGTGGAACGTTGGGTGAGGCACTAGTGTTTTCACCTTAACACACTTTTAAATTTGTTTCCTCCACAACTGCTTGAGTGACTTATGCAAAACTTTTCAATGGAGGAGTGCCTACCCATGGATCGATGTTTAAAAAAAAACAAAGTCACATGATTGGAAGAAAAATGCGGCCGGCATTCCAAAAAGTCTGTTTTCTGTAGGCACATGTTACAGGATGTTTCACATATCAGGAATAAATGGCCTCGACCTTGCTTCGTTCAGCATTGGCCTCATTAACCCAAATTATGAAACAATACCATCCTCCTATAAATAAAATCGTGTTAGTTAATATTGTTTTAAAAACTATCGTGAAAATAAGGAGGAAAGAATGTGAAATATTAAAAGCATACCAAGGAATGAAAGACATCCTGGTTTTCCTTTCTGTAAATTTCTGTTGGGCATTCAAAATGTTGTGGGAATGAAATAGTACAAATGTCAGATTTTTATTTTCCAACATGGAAATAATTAGTGAGAAAAAATATTTCCTTTTTCCTTGACACAATATACTTGTAATAATTACCTTCGCCTGAACCAAGGTTATGTTTTCACCCCTATCTGTTTGTCTTTCTGTGAACAGGATATCTCAAAAAGTAATGGAAGGATTTGGACAAATCGATTGGATTTCAGTGAAGATCCTGATCCAGATGTGACAATTGTTAATTTTTTTAAAGTGATCATTGACCATTGAGAGATTGGGCCAAAAACGATATTTCACATGATATCTCTAAAAGTTAAGGATGGATTATGTCAAAACTTGGTGGATGAGTTGGTTAGGTGGCAAAAAAAAGCCCATCCGGATGTAGAGCCAGCCTATCAGTGGCATACAAAACGTAAACTGTTCAGCCTGGCAGAGGTATTGAAGCTACTGAGTGCCGTTCTCGTTAGATGATGAAACAAAGTCCTTAAATGTTGAAAATTTGGTGCTAACAACAAGCATTTATTTTTCCAAAATGCCTGATATCTGATAATCGGTTTGATTCCATCCCAGTCATTCAACTCCAGACATGTTCTTGTTCCTTTCTCAGCAATGCTTGGAGCCTCTAAATCTCAAATGAGAGGACAAAAACATCTCTCTGGATATATCTTGAGGATTTTACACAGGCTGGCATCCTGTTAAGCTCTCAAAGCTCACTGTGGCACTGCATGTGGCATGAAAGGTTCTACAAGGTTCTGCCTGTGGCATACAAGGTGCTGCCTGTGGCATACAAAGTGCTGCCAATGGCATACAAGGTCATCTTCATACCTCTTTAACGACTTTTGACTTCCTTTTGCTATCAATGGAACACTCTCCTCTCCTCTCCCCAGTGGAGGATAGAGTTCCACAAGATAGTTTTTTGTATTTAGTCTTGCTCCCTATCTACATAAACGACCTCTTTATGTGGCCTCGAAAACCCTCTCTCCCGTTAATCAATGACTCCGCATTATGTCGTACAACCCCCCCCCCTTTCCCCATTTCCCATTCAACTGACAGGCTACAGCTACATCACTCTGCTGATCTAGAATTGATTAGATGCTTGCCTGACAAATTAAAAATGTCCTTCAATCATGGAAATTCTTACCCTTTCACCCTGTCACTTCTGAAGGTTCATCAAATTGCATGTGAAATGGCTGAATGCCGAAACTCTGTGTTTACTTCTAAATCTTGTGTCCGAAACCCATAGCTTTCTGTACCCACCTTATCCAGTCGCACCCAGCTGTTCCTGGACTCCGTGTCCTTTTCTTCTGACAAGATGGAGAGCTTGCTGTCAAACCTCGACTAAGATTCTGCAACCGGTCCAGATGGCATCAGCCCACGTGTCATAAAAACCTGCTTCTCTGCCCTTGCTCACCCTCTCTCTGTTCTATTCACCCTCTCATTCGCTAAAGGTCGTCTGCCATCTGCTTGGAAATCAGTAAACACTATGGCCCTGCATAAAAAGATGCAAAAACAGATCCCTGCAACAACAGACCAACCAGCCTTCTCCCAATCATCAGCAAGGATATGGAATTCATCATCACTTCCGACATTAAATCCTTCCTTTTCTTCAATTGACTGATTTCCGATCATCAATTTGGATTCAGACCAGGTCACTACACCCTGGACTTGCTGCTCCTCCTCTCCCAACAATGGCTGTAGGTCCTCAATGCCAGACATGGGATCAGAGCCATCTCGCTAGACATATGGTGTGCTTTCAATATGGTCTGGCACCCTGCCCTGCTCACCAAACTCTTATTTTGGTATCCAAGACAATCTCCACTCATGGCTCACAGACTTCCTCTCCTGTCACAGTCAACATGTGGCCCTCTATTATTTTCATCAATGATCTCTATGACTCTGGAAAATCCTATTTGTCTCTTTGCTGATGACTCCACCCTCTGATGTACCATTTGTCATGCCTCAAATGGACAAGCAGCAGCCTCTTCACTCTTTGCAGATCTAGATAAAATCACAAGCTGGTCCAACATGTGGAACATGTCTTTCAATCCTAACAAATGTCACACTCTCACTGTTTCTCTCTGAAAGGACTGTCTGGAACACTCCCCCCCCATCTACTTTCTCAACAATCCTCTTGAAGAAGTCCTTTCATTCAAGTTTTTGGGCCCAACCATCTGACATTATCTTTTCTGGGAAAATTACATTTCCAAGCTGGCCTCCAAAGCCAGTTGCCGATTAGGCATTCTCTCTCATGTAAAGTCCTTCCTTGGCACACCTGAGCTCCTGACCACATACAAAGCTTTCATCCGCAGCCTGATGGAGTACTGCTCTCCCCTCTGGGCTGGTGCTCCCGCCTCTCACCTTTTTCGGCTGCATGCTGTGAAAACCAAGGCATTTCAGATCATTGCTTCCTTCCACAATGAGTCTAAGTCTTTGGGTCTCTCACTCTCACCACAGGCAGGTTGATTTTTTTGTCGTCTACCGTCTCCTCTCTGGCCTTGCTCCCCCCTGCTCTGTCTGCTTTCTGTCCCCCCCCCCCCCATATTTCTTCAGGGCTCTCAAGGTCCACCAGCAATGCTCTTCTGGTAAAACTAACAAAATGAAGAATCACTGCTCACCTTCATTCGTTCATTCCTCTTTTATTCTGACTTTGGAACAAACTCACATACACTGTGCAATCCCACAATTCCCTCCAGGTCTTCAAAACAGCTGTTCACCACCATCTCTTATTTTCCCTCATCCAAAACCATGATCTTTTCTACCCCCATTAATCCACCCGAAACCCACCTCCTTCAAATTCTCTGCTTTCCTTCCTGAAAGTCCGTCATTTCCAAATCATCATTTCCCCAGTTTCCCTCTGCCGTCCCTCTTATCTCCTTCTCCCCTTGATATACATTCTCTGTGTTAGCTCTTAGAAGAGTCTTGACATTGTGTATTCAAAAATAATAATTAATGAGCCCACCATTTTCATGGTCAGCAACTGAAAGACGTTCAAACTCTTAAACTTATAGGGCTCATCATTGGCCATGACCTCTCCTGAGCTGACCTTGTAGAAAAGCCAGCTTCCAAAACCAGCCACAGACTGGGCATTCTCCATCAATAAAAGTATTATCTTGGAAATTTAGAATGACTCACAGCCGAGTTTAATGGAGTACTCTATCTGCTTTGATCTGGTGTTCTCACTTTTCATCTGTGTCCCCTCGATTTTTCAGAATCTAAAGCTCTCCATCTTATTGGTATCACTCACAATCTCTCTATTGAGGGCAGCCTGTGGCTGCTGGCTGCATCATTGGTCGGGACGTGGCTATGCCACTGATGCAGTATCCCCCTTACCAGTGCACTGGTACTCATTTTGCCGACCTCAGAAGGATGACAGGCTGAGTCAACCTCCTCGTGTATTACTTCAGCGGCCAAACGGGGCTTGAATGCAGGACCCTCGGATCCCAAGCCGCCACCCTAACCACTAAGCCAACACCAGGCTATATCACATACAATGAAGCTGAAGCACAATGCATGTTGTTCTCACATTGCAGACATCCCTGTTGCTTCTCTTTTTTTTCACCTCTCCTCTGGTCTTGCTCCTTCAAATGTCTCAGCCCTATAACCCTCCCAAGCTCCTCCATGATGTACATGATCTTATGGTTAGGGTTGGTCAAGTTCCAAATATTCAGACTTACCACACACCTTCATTCTTCCTTTTTCCTCTATTAGCCCATTTTATCAATGAACAACATGGGAGAGTTGAGTTGGGTGGGCTGTGGGCTTGGGGAGAGTTATTGGGGGAAGAAAATATCATTGTTTTGGATCTGAGATGGTGATGAACAACTGTCTTGAAAACCTGGAGGGAAGACCAAAATTGAACAGAATGTGGAAGTTGATTCCACAGGTGGGAGAAAAGAGGAACTAATGATTGGACGTGAGTTGTGCTTCTGGATTTTGGGAGTTTTACCAGAAGGGGTTGTTGGCAGACCTTGGATGCTCTGCAGAAACTTGGGGTGGAAAGAGCACGTAAAGAGCAGTGGGTGCATGCATGACAATGAAGGAGGTAGTCGAAGACAGAGAGACCACCGACCTGTCTGCGATGTGAAATTGATAGCCCCATAGACTCAGCTTCATCATGGTGGATTCCAATGTTCTTGAAGGCCTTGGCAATGTATGGAGCATTGACCCCAGCCAGAAGGGGAGATGATTACTCCCTCAAGCTGCAGATGCAGGCCGTGTAGGTGGATAACATTTTCAGTCCACAAAGGAAGGAATTTGCATGACGGAGGATGCCAAGTCAGCAACCAGCTTTGCAGACCAACTTAGAGTTGTGGTGTGACCAAGAAAGATCCTGGCTGATAGTGAAGCCTGAAAGTTGGAGAGAACTCATTTATTTAAGAAGATTGTTAAGAAAGTAAATGGTAGGGTTTTCCAGATGGTCCTTTCAGAAAGACAGTGAGAGTGTGGGATTTCCCAGGATTGAAAGACATATTCGAAGTGCTTGAGCAGCTTGTGATTCTATCAAAATCTACAGAGAGTGAAGGGACTACTGCATACCTATCTGAAGGATAAGGCATGTTATGGCAGAGGGTGTAAGCCATCAGCAAAGAGATAAAGATAATTTTCCAGATAGTCAGAGAGATTGTTGATGAAGATGAGGAAAAGACTGGGCCCACAAAACTGCCTTCGGGCACTTCAGCCTTGATAGGGAGAGTCGTTGAAAGGATCCCATTGAGAGCCACACATTGGCTGCAATAATAGAGGAAGTCAGGAAGACAAGTGTGGAGTTGGCCTTCGCCCATAGGTGGAGAGTTTGGGGAGCATGGCAGGGTGCCAGACTGAATCAAATGCTCGAGATATGTCTGCAGAGACAGCCCAGATCTCTTTTCTGACATTGAGAGCATCTATCTATTGTTGGGAGAGCATAAGCAGCATGTCCAAGTGAGAGTTACCTTGTCTCAATCTGATCTGATGGTTAGAGATCAGCACGTTGGTAAAGAGAAAGGATTTGTTGTCCACTGTGATGATGGATTGCATGACCTTGCTGATGATTGGAAGTAAGCTGATAGGTCTGCTGTTAAGGGGATCTGGTTTTGTGCATTGTATATGTAGTGCAGTGACTTCCAAGTCGATCAGAGATGACCTGGGGCAAAGGATAGGGTGAAAAGAGCAGAAAGATGATGTGCAAGAGCAGCAGAGCAGGATTTAAGGAAATTTGAGTTGATGTCTCCAAGTCCAGTTAAAGAATTCGAGTGGCTAAATGCAAAAAGCTTCTCCACCTTCTCAGGTGCAAAAGACAGAGTCCAGGAGCATTTGGGTGTGACTCAGTCGGGTGTGTACAGAGAGCGAGGGTTTGGAGACACAATATTTAGAAGCAAACACAGAATTGAGGCATTCCGACTTTTCATGAGCAGAGTCAGCAATTATGCCCTTTGAAGAGAGGGAAAAGATTGAGGGGGAGCATTCTCCGGAGACCAACTTAAAAAGGCACCACCAGGTTTTGGAGGAAGGAGACAAGTTTAAAAGTTAAAAGTTGAGCTTGATCAGATGTTGTTTTCTGCCTCTGCTTAGAGTGGACACACATTTCTTGCGAGCTTTCAGGAATGATCTGAGATTGCCTTCGGTTGGGTTTTCTTTCCAGGAAGAGAAGGCAATTGTTTCAGGGCAACTGCCTCATCATGGGATTCAGTGTACCATGGGTGGGAAGAAGGGTAAGATAACTGAAGACAGGATGGGATGGATCTGTGTATAAGAGAGAGAGCAGGTTTCTGTGAAAGAATTCCGAGGCTGAGTAAAAATCAAGGGTGGTAAATATGGGAGACCAGTCCTGAACAGAGATGACTGCTTGCATTTCCTGCCAATCCGCTTGAGTGGACTGCCAGGCTTGCCAGCGTTGAGGCAATCCTGTGAAAATAGCCAAAGAGGTGTTGACTCTCGCAAACATATGATCAGATATTCTGTTAAATAGATGATATTTGATTGTTTACATGGCATGGATTGAGAGGTGTCAGGTTGGAGTGGAGGCCTTGGTTGTTTGATATCCACACACTTAGGTAAATGTGAATATGAGCTATTTGCAGAGTGCAAGAATGTAGAAAGGAGCGAGGAGATGGGGCGGGGTGAGTGGAAGTTGGTCGGGTGAGGGGTGGGGGTGGCACTGGGAAGGTGTGGGAGGGGGGTGCTGGGAAGGTGTGGAGGGGGAGCTGGGAGAGTGTGGGGAAAGGATTTGGGAGCTGGGAGAGTGTGGGGAAAGGATTTGGGAGCTGGGAGAATGCAAGGCAGGGGGAAAGCTGGAAGAGTGTATGTGGGGGTGTGGGGGGGATCTGGGCCGGGAAGGTGTGGGTGGGGAGGGGGAGCAGGTAATGTGAGAGACATGGGGTGAAAGCTAGGAGGGTGTGGTTTGGGTGGGGTGGGGGAGCTGGGAGAGTGCGGGATAGGATTTAGGAACTGGGAGAGTGCGAGGCATGGGGAAAGCTGGGAGTGGGTGAGGCATGGGGGAGAGCTCGGAAGGTGTGTTTTTTTTGGGGGGGGGGGGAGCTGGGATGGGAGTTGGTTCAGTCATGTATAGCTCTTCCAGAGGATGAACCTATTAACATGACAGGAATGTATGAACAATGACATGAAAAGATTAGGACTGAATAAAGAAGATGCAAATGAAAGAACAATGTGGATATATGCCATCAATCGATCAACCCCTTAAAATATGGGAAAAGGTCGTGAAACGATGATAATGATGACGACGACGATATCACGTTTGTGGAATTGCATTTCTAAGGCGGTTTAAACCCACTCCTCCCTCTAAAGCCTCCATGTATATGTATGATTATTTCTCCCTGGACTCATCTTCCCGAACCCAACACTGACTTGCAGGTTACTTTCTGTTTCTCCCTTTCCTCTATGTTCTTGTTCCTTCTTTCCAAAGCTTGTGTCCCCTGTCCTTGTGCAAAAAGTCAGTTACCTTTTTGACCAATGTCACCTCACTCTTCCATGAGCCTTGGTTTTGAAAGAAGATTGTTTCTTTTTTTAATTTCGAGAACTTTTTGAACATCCTTCATTTGAAGGAGGATTTTCTTTTTTGAAGGAAGAGAGAGAGAGAGGAATGTGAGACAAAAAAGGAAGGGGAAGAGATTCTCCAGGAGAGATTAATGATGTGTTCTCTTTGAATTGATTTATTTCACTGTTTAAGGCTCATGAATGTGCAGCATTACAACATAAGAGTGTACTTTTAGACAAATTACAAGGACATTAGAATACAACTGTCATAAACCAATATAGTGTAAAGGATTTGAACCTGGGATCCAAGCAGCAAGAGATATTTGCTCAAATTAGATCAGTGAACAGCCAGACCCTTTCTGTTTGGTCTTGTATTCATAACATCATCATTACTGAAAATCAAATCTGCCTCAAACTGCCATTCTGCGATATTGTTGGCATGGATCACAGCTTGTTATGCTGGATATCTCAATATGTTTAGTTCAAGACAATATGTTGAGCCCGATGTCCTAATTGCAATCATGTGACCACAAAGTATTGTGGTTCTGCAAAAACCGGCACTTCCCCGAGGTTACGGCAGACAACATATAGCGGTTCCAAGACAGTTATTTCATTGGTATTAATCTTCGACAGCCCTTCCCTTATGTCTAGTGGGTTTATGAGTCATTTGCATTGCGTGGGTGTTCAGGTAGGTCTTTATCCCCATCTTTTACTTTGCTGCACACAACCTCTCCTTCATGCATACATGCAAGCAGCTCATTAGCATATGCTGCCAAATCCTCAAACTTCACACCATTCTCCAAAGACACATTACCTCATACCTTCACCGTACTTGAACCCCAACGCTATAACATTTCTCCATCCACCATAATGCCTTCATAAAAAAATCCTTACATCAACTCCAACACCAACCCAAGCTTGCTTTCCTTTGCCATGAACAGACACATCCACATCGTCCCAACCACCACACCAAAAAACTCACGCTACGACACCTCAACCACGACACCATAACTCACCGCTGCACCACTACTATGAATGCTGCAACCACAGTCAACACAATGTACACCCACTACTGTCCTTTGAAGGTGGTGGGGAGCAATTGGTGCCACGACATACTTTTGCAGATGCTTAAGCTTGCGACGCTCTGGTGTGTAGCTTGAAGCGCAAGTATGCCCTAATATCTGTTCAACATCGTATCGATATCCCTGATGCACCACTCAATTATGGCCCCCATTGTGTTCAGCGCAGGTCGTGGCGGGCGGAGAATGCCAGCAGATACCATCACCCCATGTTAATCTTGGAGATGAGTTGCGTGGAAAAGTGCATAGCAAATGAGGCCATTACTGGTGCCAAGTCCTCGCATGGGCAGGGTAAATATTCGGAAAGCATTCGTACACCAATGGGGGCGTGTGGAAACTCCTATACCCCCCCCCCCCACTGATCAGCCTTTAGGCTCCTTCCTCGTGAACCAACTGTAGAACACCATGCGGGAGCGATCTATTGTGAGTGAGAGAACACTTTTGACTTGGTCAGCGGTACGGGACAAAAGGTGGAACTGAGCAGGCAGATAGAACTCGTGGAACGGAGCAGGTGGAGAGGAGCGCTGGGTACTGAGAAATCTAGGCACCGTGACAGGTGAATTAGTTTGGGCCAAGCTGACAACACATTTACATACACAGATAGTCTTGAATGTAAGAGCTATCTTCTCGCACGTTATGTCTCTTGTTTTCCTTCTTGTCTGCTGTGGACACATAAGAGCAATTGGCAAGGACAATTCCTGAACAACTGTTCTTTTCAGAGCGAACCCACAGACACGCACTTCTTCCATTTTGTTCTCTGCACCTCCTCCACATTTCACCTGCACCTCATCACACTCCAAATTGCACCTTCTCTGACAATGCACCATTATACACCCTCAATATACTTCCCTCCTTCCACCTTCCTCAGAGACTGGGTTACATTGGTCGTTCGACTGTGCCTGGTAACTAAGAGGTCGTAAACGACCTCAAACTTTCTCTCTCTTTCTTGATCTCTAACTTTCATTGGGGTGTTTCTGATGGTACCTGTTTTGTTCATGTAAGGTAAGATTGTAGAATTTCTTAATAAAGAGTGAATTCTCTGCTGTGTCTTGTTCCTTTGTAAATATTTGCATGTCCTTTTGTCTTACTACCTGCTTGGAATAAACTTGTTTGTGTTATCAATATACCCAGCTCATCGCCTCATCGCATCTTTTCCTTCATTGGTCCAGCATAGTCCGCTTGCAGTGCTACAGAGCTGGGAAGTTTTATTCCAGCGATTGGCTCTTGTTAGCTGGCGCATATTTGGCAACTTCGCTTGGCTGTACCTGATACAGGAAGTTCCACACAAGTACACCGACACAAGACCCCCCCCCCTTGGTGCAGCTGTCCACAGCTAAAGTATTACGTGAAGTAGTAAAACCCTGCCTGGATTGGCAGTGCTAATTGGCATTCAGGCTTAACAACCTGCTGGAGTGCGGAGTCATCCATGCTCAGGAATGGCTTCAGGAATGGATGTTCTGGAGGAACTCGAGCGCTTCCCCTCGTGGCAAAACTTACACACCAGATCCATAACAGCATTTACATTCCATCTTCCCTCGTCAATTTTTGAGCAATTGTCATTCTCAACATGGACTGCAAAGTAAGTAATAAGATTTTTGTCTTCGACATAATATTTGGAGATATATACTGCAATAAGATGTGGATGTCAAGTCATTGTGACATATATCTCAAAATCTTTCTCTCTCTTCTCTCTCTTCTCTCTCTCTTCTCTCTCTCCCTGGTGGCCAGTCGCTCTGTGTGTATCAAATATGGTGGCGTGTTGGTGTGTGTGTTAACATTGTGTTGTTTCTTTGTGCTCTCTTGTCTACCTTACCCAGCTGCATAGCTTTTTTTTTCTTCCCCCCCCCACCCCTCCTCTTGTGCGCCCATTTCCCGAGTTAGAATGAGGAAGAGGAGAGCACTTACGGCGGTATTTGGTACGTTCTTTGTGCTTTGGGCGGTGGCCGTGCCGATCCACTGTTGTGCATTATTAGTTTATCCCGTTTATTTATTTATTCACTTATTTTGTATTCATTATACCTTTTCCTTTTGTTTCAATTGTTTTCATTTTCTCATGACCCATCGAAGTTTGAACGGTATTCGCCAATTTATTTTTCTACATCCGGCCACTGAAGAGTCATGGAGGGTGAAAGTTCGCGGTATGCTTCTTTTGAAGCGCTAACCCAGAAACATGGGTTTGTTTGTATTACTCCCTCGGAGATCGACATGGAGAAGTTAATTGTTGGTGTAGATGAGATCATTGGGATTGAGAATGTTTAGGCTGTTTCCAGTATGAACAAAAAGATTGTTTTTTGTTTTGTTTCAGAAGTGCCGATGGTCGCTCAAGTCGTCGAGTGCGGACTTTTCATTGATCCCGATATTTATGCTCTTTTTTCCCCTCTGCATACTCCGGCAAAAAAAAGTTGTGATTTCAAATTTACCACCTTTCGTGAAAGGTGATCAGATTGTATCCCAGTTAAAACAATACGGTACGGTTGCTTCCACATTAACAATGATTCCATTCCGTAGTTGGAATGATAAGTTAAACACATTATGTCGTTTCGTCGGATTGTTTGTATGATCTTACCACCAGGTGTTTCAGGGTTCCAGCAAATCCTTCCCTTTAAAATCGAGAGACATACTTATATGGGTTATGCGAACACAGAAACCCTTGTGTGTTATAGTTGTGGTGAATTCAGCCATGTGAAAAGATCGCGCCCCAAAGACATGCCGAATAAAACTGTTAACGAAGACTCCTCATCCCAACAACTCCCCATCCCAGATAATGCTCCCATTACAGAAGCAGAAGCTTCCCATGAAGCACCTGCTCCTACTCTGAACAATAAAAGCACAAAAAAGATCTCTTTCCCCTTCTCAAAGCACTGCTGAGCCCGGATCAAAAATCCTCGCTACTTCAGCGGTTCCTCACTCCTTTGCGCAGGTGGTCATGGGGACTTGCACTGCAACACAAGCCCCATGTGCTTCGGTTGCACCAGTTGGTCCCTCTTCTGAATCAGCTGGTAGCTCTAAAATGTTGTGTAACAACGCGAATGTTACCCTCCCCCCTCCACCTCTTTCTTCCCTTCCTCCTTCCCCCCTTTTGCTCTTCTCTTCCTCAAATCCCCTTGCCCTTCCTGCCTCTTCTTATTCTTCCCTGCTCCTCCCCCTCCTCCTCCTCCTCATCCTTCCCCCTCCCTCCCCTCCCTGTTTTGCAGCCTCCAACTCTTACTAGCAGTCCCCCCCCCCAGACTGGACTTACCCCCTCCATACTCTCTGAGTCATCTCAGCCTTGTAGTGCTCCTGTTAAAGATAGGAACATTGCCATCACTATCGTTAATGAAACATCCAAGGATGTAATCACTGAGAGTGTCCTTCTTACATCTTTAGACCCTCCACCTGAACCAAACATGGAGATTGAGCAAATGGGTAAAGGCCCTGAGGAAATACATGACTATGATTCAGATGGTTGCTCTTCTCTGATGTTGAGTGCTTTTGGTGAGGAGCTCCGCCCAGATAGTAGTCTCGATGATACTTTAATTTCTATTTCCAATATCTTAGATTTTTCACAAAAAACTACTCGAAAAAAGCGAGTAGATCAAAAGTATTTTTTCCCCAACTTGCATGCCTTTGTCCAGAAAGCACAAATGATTGTAAAGAACCCAGAAGCTGGTGCCATTTCCAGTGCTTCTTGGAAAAGACTGAAAAAATATATTCTTAAAGCAAGGAAGCACTTGATTGCATAAAAACTTCTTGATTATCATTATAGCAAGTTTAAATATAAACGGAGGACGTAATCCTTTATGTAAAGTCGAAACGATGCAGCTAATTAATAATGTAAAGGTCGATATTCTTCTTTGACAAGAAACTCGTGCGACTGTGAGTTGTATGGCAGACTGGAGGCTGAAGTTGAAAGACACTTGTTTTTGAGTAACACAGCCTCTGTGAGTGCCGGTGTTGCTTTTTAAATTTCTCCACATCTTCCCATCTCCTCTCTTGTTTTTAAAGAAATTGTACCTGGATATTTAGCTGTAATTGATTTTATGTATAACCATCAGCAGATTTTAATTGTTAATGTTTATGCCCAAATTGACAACACAGTCAGGACAGCCTTCTTCACTGAATCCTTCACTTTCCTTAATCATCTCACCCCCGATACCCTATTGTGTTTAGGTGGTGATTTAAATTGTACCTTAGACACAGTCAGAGAGCGGAACAGCCCTGAACCTCATCCAGCTAATGCTCGGCCTTTGTTCACACTTTTGTTACAATATAATCTTGGTGATGTTTTGCGACGACAGCACGGGAACATTCAACATTTTACTTGGGGTCATTGCTTGTTAAATAACTTGTCGCTTGCAAGGCTTGATAAATTTCACATTAGTCTCTCTTTTTTTAAATCGTTTATGTTTTACTGACATCACTCCCTCTGGCTTTTCTGATCATTTTTTAATTAAAATGCGTCTTTCTTTTCCAAGAGGAATGCTTGTCATTGCTCTTTTAACACCTCTCTTTTGAATGATTCCTTTTTTAAATCATCTTAAAAAAAAAAATTGCCTTCAAATTCCAGAATCACGGAACGATTTTACAAATGTTTGTCAATGGTGGGATTATATAAAAGCACAAATCCGAGTCTTCTGTCAGCAACATAGGAATAACTTAACAGATGTAAAGCAAGCCAGGATAAGTGTTTTAAAGAAAGAAATCCTCATTTTACAAGACAGCACTATTAATATGTATAAGGATGTACAATGCCAGCAGCTTTATGAGAAACAACCCCTATTGAATTGTTTAATTAAAGAAGATGCTCTCAGTGTGCTAACCCGACTGAAAGTGAAAGGTCTGTCGACTTCAGAAACTTTCTGTAAAGACATTTTTAACTTTGAAAAAAATTACAAAGTCTAATCGTTCACTGTTAAGCTTACATTCAAGTGATGGACAAATTATTGAAGACAATGCTCAGTTGAAGTGTTTTATTAGGGATTTTTACAAGAATGTTTTTACCACAAAGAAAAGTAATGAATGAGCAATGTCTGATTTTACCCAAAATCTAACAATTGGAAGAATCGCAACATTCTTTAGAACAAGATTTTACTGCAGATGAACTTTTAATAGCTCTTAATGACCTTCATGATCATAAAGCACCTGGCTTTGATGGTTTACCTGTTGAATTTTATAAAACATTTTGGGATTTAATTGGACCAACACTTTTAGATGTTTTAAAGTTTAGTTTACAAGTTGGTTTGTTACCTCTAAGTTGTCGCCGTGCAGTCATGTGCCTTATCCAAAAGGAAGGAGATCTCCAGACTTTGCAGAATTGGAGGCCTATTTCTCTGCTTTGTACAGATGAAAAAATCCTTTCCAAGGCCCTTGTAAATCGGATAAAGCCTTTTCCTTGCTTTTGAATTCATTTTGATCAATCTTTTTGTATTCTAAACCAGTTTATTCATGATAATATTTATTTAATTTGGGACTTGTGGGATGTCTGTGCTCTTCAAAAGCAGAAAGCTGGCTTGTTTTTACTTGACCAAGAGAAAGCTTTCAATTATATTAGCCACAAATATGTTTTCCACAACTTAAAACAGTTTGATTTTGGGGCAACTTTTATATCCCATGTCTCACTGTTGTACAATCATGTTTTTAGCATCATTGAAGTTAATAATAGCTCGTGTGCTCCATTGATGGTTGGAAGGGGAGTCTGTCAAGGGTGTCCGTTATTAGGCATTCTCGTCTCTCTCTGTATTGAACCCCTCCTCATTCACCTTCGTGCCAGTTTACCAGGTTTTCCAGTGATGCCAACTGAAAGGCCAATTGTTATCTCAGCATATGCTGATGAAGTGTATGTCGTGGTGTGTAATAGTGATGATGTCACTATGTTAATAAATGACTTGGAAAAATTTTCTTCGGCATGCACAACGACAATAAATTGGAACAAATGTAAAGCTTTATGGATTGGCCACACCCGGGCTGTTGGTTTGCCTCATCTCCCCAGAAAGTTGCAGTGGGAGAAGGAAGGCATCCACTATCAAGGTGTGTACATTGGCACCCCAGCTTTTATGGCTAAAAACTGGTTAAATACAGTTACCAAAATTGATACTAGACTCGAGAAGTGGAGAGGAATATTA
>NC_140961.1:85587884-85610384 GCF_056783735.1 Eptatretus burgeri | reverse complement strand
TTAACTAAAATTGAACGAAATGTCATTTCACCTAATATATTAACATCCTGCATTTCATCAGGATTTACATCTTTAGGGTTGTTGAAAAAAATACAAATTTCTCCTTGCATATTACAGATGGTCTTATCTTTTCTTTCTAAAGCTTCATCCATAAGGTTTTTATTTTTTAATTCTTTTTTTTGTTTCATTGCTTTTTCTAGTTTTGAATATATTACCAGAAGGAGAGGAGAAACTTTTGTTAGAGATACTTTAATTAATGTTCTTCCAGGTTTACTAAAAGCACTTCCACTGAAGGAAATTGAAGAGCTCATATTATTTACTATAATTGTTTTATCTAATAGTTGTTATATTTATCTTTGTTCAATTTTACATCTTTGACCTATTTCTCAGTATCTTTTACAAATGAGGAGATTGATTGAAACTTGTATTCTATGTCATGAAACATTGAAATTTATTAAGTGAAAAAAGTTGGAGGATAAAATGGTTTTAAGCACAGATAAACCTATAAATTAAACGAAATTTTCATCAAGAAAATTTTAGTTTCAGCAAAGTTTTATTGTATAAATATGGTGAATACAACGTACTGCGATGTTTGTAATCACGAATATAAACATTAAAAAAACACCTTCAAACCAACAAACACACATTTAATCTATTTCATCAAATATCTCCTCTTGAGTTGGAAAGTACACATTGTGATATCTGCTCAAAAGAATGTTTTAAAGAGTAGTGATAAGAATCACCTTCAATCACAAAAACACAAGAAAAATGAGTTTAAAGTAAAGGGAGACTATTATATTGAAAACACTGATGGGGCATTTAAAGGGCAGATAAAAATAAGGATTTTTCAATTTGGAGAACACGGTCCATCATTAACAGCTGAATCAATTGAAATAGTGAAACCTGATGTTGAAAAAGTTAATAAAAGATATTAAAAGAAATGAAAACTTTAAAGTTTTATATGGGAGTGAAAATGAATATGAAAAGACAAGATGAAGAACAAACTCTTTATATGAGAACAGATCTTCATTTTATAACATCATTTCAAGATTTTTTGAATAGTGGGGTTAATAAAGAACTATCAAGACAAGAGGAGGATGTTGATATTACAGTGGTAGGAAGTGGACTTAATATTTAAAAAATAATCTTTTTACATATACACATTCTAAAATCAAACCCTCTTAAAGCTTCTTCATATATTGAATTACCAAAAAAATAAAAATAAGAAGGCAGTTGTTAATATGAAGAACAATGATAATAAATGTTTTCTCTGGTGTGTTCTTGCTCACTTTCATCCACCAAATTGTAATTCCGAAAGAGTAAAACAATATATGAAATATGAGAATACCTTGGACATTAAAGATTGTAAATTCCCAATGCCACTAACAGATATTCCTAAATTTGAGAAAAAGAATAACCATTCTATTAATGTATATGGATTAACTTGAGAGAATAAAGTTCAGGTGTTAAAAATTTCAAACATCTGTAAAATTGAAGAAACGCACATTGATCTTTTATATTTTAGTGTTGGAAACAATTCGCATTATACATTCATCAATAATTTATCAAGATTTATCTCTTCTCAGGTATTCAAAACAGCAAACAAAATATATCCTTGGAAGCGATGCCTTAATTTATTTCATACAAAAGAACGATTAGAACAACATTCAAAATATTGTAATAATCATAAATCATCTGCAATTACAATGCCAAAACCTGGTGAAAAGATTTATTTTGAAGATTATAATAAATCTATCATGCACCCATTTGTGATATATGCTGATTTTGAATGCATCTTAAAAATATAAATACTGCTTCTCCTAATCCAAAAGAATGATATACAAATAAATATCAAAAACATATTCCTTGTGGTTTCTGTTATTATATCAAATCATCTGTTGGAGAAAAGTATAATAAACTTGAACATTATAGTGGAATAAAAGCTTCACAAGAGTTTGTAAAGCAATTAGAAAAGGATTGTATAAGACTAACTAAATTAATGAAAGAAACAAATGAACCGATGAAATTAACCAAAGAAGAAAAATTAGAATTTAGAAAGAACAATATCTGTCATATTTGTGAGGAGTAAATTGAGGAGTCTAAAGTTAGGGATCATTGTCATCTTACTGGTAAATATAGAGGTCCCGCTCATTCCTGTTGTAATCTTAATTCTGAATTTCCTTCTTTTATTCCAGTCTTTCTTCACAACAGCGCCAACTATGATACACATCAATTTATAAATGAACTTGCAAAAACACCAGGGAATATTTCTGCCCAAACAAACACAAGTCAAAAGTATATTTCATTTATAAAAATGAAATATATTTATTATATAATTCATTAATTCACAAAACCTTTAACTCATATTAGGTTTCTAGATTCTTACAAGTTTATGGTAACACCACTTGCCGACCTAGCATCAAATCTTGGCTCCACGGGCTCTTTTCCAAATCTTAATTCATTCTTTCCAAAAGAGGAAATTCTAACTAAAGAGGAAATTCAGATTAAAGAGATAATTCAAAGTAAAGAGGAAATTCTAATTAATGAGGAAATTAATGAAGAAATTCTAACTAAAGATGAAATTCTAATAATAAAGAAAATTCAAACAATGAATTAAATTCTGACGAAAGAGGAAATTTTGATTAAAGATGAAATTCTGATTAAAGAGGGAATTCTGATTAAAGAGGGAATTCTAACTTGAGAGGAAATTCAAACAAGGAATAAAATTCAAAGTAAAAAGAAAATTCTTACAAGTAAGGTAATTTATCCTTATGATTTTCGGGGTTCATTTATGAGATTTAAAGAAACACAACTTCCTTCAAAAGAAAGTTTCTATAATAACCTTTATGAAGAAGAGATAAGTGATAAGGAATATAAACACGCACAAGAAATTTGGAAAATATTTAAGATAAAGAACCTTGGAGAATATCATGATTTGTATCTAAAAACAGATGTTTTATTGTTCGCTGATGTGTTTGAAGCTTTCAGATCACTCTGTCATAATAAAAATTGTTATGGATTGGATCCTGCCCACTATTTCACAGCTCCTGGTTTAGCTTGGAGTGCAATGTTAAAAATGACAAAAAAAGATAGAGATTTAATCAGTGATGTAGATATATATGCTTTTGATGATTGAGAAGTCTAAGAGAGGTGGAATATCACAAGTATGTTCAAAAAGATATGCTAAAGCAAATAATAAATATCTTCCAAAATATGATAGTGAAAAAGATAGTAATTATTTGATGCTAATAATTTGTATGGATGGGCAATGTCTCAATCTCTGCCTGATGGTAAATTAGAGTGGGAGGAAGAAAAGGATTGTGAAAAGGCTTTGATGAATACTGTTATTTCTTCTCAAGAGGAATTTAATGAGGAAGAAGAAGGTTATTATTTTTAAGTTGATTTGAGGTACCGGAGTGATCTTCATAATAAGCATAAAGACCTTCCTTTTGCATGTGAGAAAGAAACCCCAAACAAAGAATGGTTATGTGATTGTCATAAAAGTTTTAATATTAAACGCATATCAACAGAAAATTTATGAACAACATTCTATGATAAAGCGGAATATGTTTTACATCAGAGAAGCTTGAAACAGTTTTTGAGAGAAGGATTGAGAGTCGCTAATATTCAAAGAGTTTGAAAATTTAAACAAAGTCCTTGGATGAAAAAGTATATTAAATTCAATACAGATATGAGAACAAATAAAAATGTAAAATTTGAAGGGGAATTCTATAAATTAATGAATCATGCTGTCTTTGGAAAGACAATGGAGAATGTTGGAAAGAGGCAAAACAATAGATTTGCAACATCTTGGAAAGAAGCTTCTAGATTGATAAATAAACCAAGTTTGAAGAGAGAAGAGGTTTTTTTCAGAGAACTTTTCTGCTATTCATATGGAAAAGGAAAGTTTTGTAATGGCTCAACCAATTTATATTGGAACAGCAGTTCTTTATTTATCAAAGATATTGATGTATGATTATTTGTATAATGGCTTAAAGAAAGAGTATGGTGAAAATGTTTCATTGTTGTAAATGGACACTGATAGTTTTATCCTCGATATAAAATCTGATGATGTTTATAAAGATATGAAGAAAAATATTGGAGTATATGATACAAGTAACTTTAGTTAGAAGAGTGAGTTATTTTCAATAAAGAATGAAAAGGTTGTTGGTAAGTTTAAGGATGAGTTGGGTGGAAAAGTAATGAGTGAGTTTATTGGATTGAGAGCAAAGGCATATGCTTGTATGGTGATATGGTGAAAAAAATAAGTATGGTGATCAGATTGATAAGTGGTTAAAGGGAATAATGAAATATGTAATAAAAAAGTCATAACTTTTAGAAATTAATATAATTGTTTTATGAATAAGAAAGAGGAATATAGGAAAATGAATACAACAAGAAGTTATAAACATCAGATATATAGTGAAGAAGTAAATAAAAAGGTATTAGGAGCCTTTGATGATATGAGATTTATTCTAGATAATGGAATTGATTGTGCTCCATGTGGATATTGTGTGATCGAGTGTATAGAATAGATTGTGTTTTGGCGATGGGAAGATGGGTTAGGATTTTTAAGGGCTCCCGCCATGTTTTTTTCACTATATATAAATGGTCAAACCAAGTATTAATCAAAGCGAAGAGTGGAGAAAATCTCAGTCTTGGTAAATAAATGGAAAACATAATGAATGTGAAAAATATCAAATAAGTCTTATCGAAAAAATAACTAAAACAAAGGTAAACAAAACAAATAAGTGAATCAATTTACAAACTAGTAAGTTAGAGGATGTAAAGAAAAAATAAATATCCTTGAATGGACTGAAAACTTTGATGGTAATCAATTGAACAATTAAAAAACAATTTACGATCATCTCAAAATGATATGTGGCTCAGGGGTTGGTCAAGCAAGAGCATTAAGAGAAGTTTATCATTTCGTCATGGCACAATTGGGGTATCTTAAAAAATATAAAGATTCAAATGTTATTTTTAAATATTTTAGATGGGGATTATTGTGCAAAGAAAATTATACTATTGAAGGAATTTGAGAATGAACAAATCTTTATGGATTCAATGAGTGAGCGAAACAATATGCATTGGTAAATTAAAAAAATTGTCCACCCATCCATACAAGCTCCACCCGCATATTCACCCATCCACCCATCCACCCATCTATTCACCCATCCACATCAAACCTCATCCACATAAACCCCTCTCAACGTCCCAACGTCCCAACGTCCCCATGTCCCCACGTCCCCACGTCCCACGTCCCACGTCCCCACGTCCCGACGTCCCCACGTCCCAACGTCCCCACGTCCCAACGTCCCCACGTCCCACGTCCCAGCGTCCCCACGTCCCAACGTCCGCACGTCCCAATGTCTCCACAAACAACTGCCCACACAAACCGCTGCCCACACAAACCCCTGCCCACACAAACTCCACCCCCCTCATCCCACTCCCCACCCTTCACCACACACAACATGTTTATTTAATTAAAAAAAGTGTCCCGAGGTTAAAAGGGGAGACGAATAAATATACCTTAGGATAAAAAGGGGGTTTATTTTTCGGGAAAAAAAATATGAATCGCTGAAAATCCCCCATTCATTTACATTGGGGAAAGTGAGCAAGAATCAGTATATTCACCCTACATATATATGTATATATATATATATATATATATATATATATATATATATATATATATATATATATATATATATATATATATATATATATATATATATATATGCACACTGTATGTATGTTCAACACTGTGTATGTACCAAAGTTTGTTCATTGTGTTAAATATATATATATATATATATATATATATATATATATATATATATATATATATATATATACACACACACACACACACACACACACACACACACACACACACACACACACACGGTGGTCCTTCGTTCGGGGGTAAGTTTTCGAATTCATTTCTTTTCAGATCCAACCCCCGGAATTCGTTGGAATAGTCGAGAAAACTCTTCTGGTGTTTTTATTTCAAATTCCAACAACATTTACCTCTCCCTCATCAACCTTGAAGTTTAGCCTCAGTTTCTCGTGGCGGCTGACATTAGAACGACGACCTATCGACCTGTGCTGAACTTTAAAGCGCTCCTGTAATCTCCATTCGTCTCTTTTGATGTGATACGTCGATCTGTGTGTTTGTTTAATGTGTATTACTCGTTCTTCTCACCGCCCCCCGAGCAATTTTTATTTTTTTCAGGGTGAAACTTCAAGGTTGATGAGGGAGGGGTAAATGTTGTCCGATTGGAAAAAAAAAAGTTCTCCAGGAGAGTTTTCTCGACTATTCCAATGAATCCAGGGGGTTGGAGCTTTGAAAATCCAAAGTTGAGGATTAAGGACCACCCTAATATATATATATATATATATATATATATATATATATATATATATATATATATATATATATATATATATATATATATATATATATATATATATATATATATACACACACACACAGCTCTGGAAAAAAATTAAGAGACCACTGCAAAATTATCATTTTTTCTGATGTTACTATTTATGGGTATGTGTTTGAGTAAAATTAACATTTTTGTTTTATTCTATAAACTACTGACAACGTTTCTCCCAAATTCCGAATAAAAATATTGTCGTTTGAGCATTTATTTCCAGAAAATGACAACTGGTCAAAATAGCAACAAAGATTCAGTGTTTCAGACCTCAAATAATACAAACAAAACAAGTTCATATTCATTTTTGAACAACATATAATAATACTAATGTTTTAACTGAGGAAGAATTCAGAAATCAATATTTTGTGGAATAACCCTGATTTTCAATCACAGCTTTCATGCGTCTTGGCATGCTCTCCACCAGTCTTTCACATTGCTGTTGGGTGACTTTATGCCACTTCTGGCACAAAAATTCAAGCAGCTCGGCATTGTTTGATGGCTTGTGACCATCCATCTTCCTCTTGATCACATTCCAGAGGTTTTCAATGGGGTTCAGGTCTGGAGATTGAGCTGGCCATGACAGGGTCTTGATCTGATGGTCCTCCATCCACACCTTGATTGACCTGGCTGCGTTGCATGGAGCATTGTCCTGCTGGAAAAACCAATCCTCAGAGTTGGGGAACATTGTCAGAGCAGAAGGAAGCAAGTGTTCTTCCAGGACAACCTTGTATGTGGCTTGATTCATGAGTTCTTCACAAAGACAAATCTGCTTGATTTCAGCCTTGCTGAAGCACCCCCAGATCATCACCGATCCTCCACCTAATTTCACAGTGTGTGCGAAGCACTGAGGCTTGTAGACCTCTCCACATCTCCGTCTAACCATTAGACGACTAGGTGTTGAGCAAAGCTGAAAATTGGACTCATCAGAGAAGATGACTTTACTACAGTCCTCTACGGTCCAATCCTTATCGTCTTTTGCAAACCTCAGCCTGGCTCTTCTTTGTTCTCATTGATGAAGGGCTTTTTTCTAGCTTTGCACGACTTCAGCCCTGCCCCTAGGAGCCTGTTTCGAACCGTCCTCTCCATGCACTTCACACCAGCTGCCGTTTGCCATTCTTTTTGTAGGTCACTTGATGTCATCCTACAGTTGTTGAGTGACATTCGAATGAGTTGGCGGTCATACCGGTTAGTGGAAAGTCGTTTTTGCCCTCTGCCATTCTGTAGCTTTGTTGACCCTAATGTCTGCTGCTTGACCTTGTTCTTATGAACCACCGTCTTTGAAATTTTAGGATGGAAGCAACGTGATGCTCACTGTACCCCTCTGCCAGTAAAGCCAGAATTGAACCCTTCTTTCCCTCACTCAAAGCTTTTCTTTTCAAATATTTTGGAAAGGTGAATATTTAATTTTTTGATTCCAATTACTTTTGAGTTTTTTTTTTTTTGCCATCCAGCTGGTTATTTCAGTTATTATTACATCAAATTATTATTATTATTATTATTATTATTATTATTATTCCATCCAGCTGGTTATTACAGTTGTTAAGTAATGACATCATGGCCACCCAGCTGGTTATTACAACCAAAAAAAATTGCAGCACTGTTTTTGCCAACCAGCTGGTCCAATTGCAAGAGGATGGTGATGACCACAGCAGTGGTTTTTATACTTTTCCTTGTTAAATAAGATTCGGTTCAGGTGATCACCTAATCAGTACCTCACTAAGTAGAATGAGGTGTGCCTGTGTTGGAATTCAACAGACACTGGAATGGAATGGCTGCCATACATGTTGAGATGCTGATTTAAAAAAATTTTGGAGTGGTCTCTTATTTTTTTTCCAGAGCTGTATATATATATATATATATATATATATATATATATATATATATATATATATATATATATATATATATATATGTATGTATATATATATATATATATATATATATATATATATATATATATATATATGTATCATATATACATATATTATATATACATATATATATATATATATATATATATATATATATATATATATATATATATATATCTATCTATATATATATATATATATATATATCTATATATATATATATATATATATATATATATATATATATATATATATATATATATATATATATATATATATATATATATATATATATATATATATATATATATATATATATATATATATATATATATATATATATATATATATATATATATCTATCTATATATATATATATATATATATATATATATATATATATATATATATATATATATATATATATCTATCTATCTATCTATCTATCTATCTATCTATCTATATATATATATATATATATATATATATATATATATATATATATATATATATATATATATATATATATATATACATACATATATATTATATACACACAAATGTATAAGCCGATGGATGTCAAAATTTTTCAAGCCAATGGATATGGAAGTGAAATATTGTAAATTGGGTGTTTGGGTTCATTAAAACACCCCTTAAGAAGAAAATTAATGGCCTTATTTAATTGTGTCCTTCATCAGGTGATCCTCGGCCACCTTTCTCTCTGGGTTTTAAGGCATTTCCTGGGTAACCTCGCCGGATCTGAAGCTGCCATGTGTTTTTTGGCCTGCTCAACCATGCCTTGACTTGGAACAGGCCGCAGTGATTGCTTAACGATAAAGTTATTGTTTTCACTTTCCTCACCAATATTATCAAACTAGCCGAAACCCCGTCACAGACGGATTCCGTTCCATGAGCTCAATATGACAACCAGTGGCAGTTCTTGTAAGAGCCGGATCCCAGTCGATGTACTCCATGGCCTTACCTAATGAGGCCTACAAAACATCCTTGTACACGACATTTTTGGTATACACTACTCCTTGTGAAGAAGTCCCCTGATTTCTGCACGTGTCTACTTTGACATACACACACCGTGTCAAAACATCCCAGGTCACAGTACCGAGAAAAACGTGACGCGACCGCTAGGAAGAGCACAAAATTGGTCCTACAGTATTAATATATAGATAGAAGATAGATGCCCATTCATCATTGCTCCGAATCGCTGGGTACATTGCAATGCTTATAAACATTCGGAGACATCAGTGTCCGTGGCTTGACATTTTGGGCGTCTCCGGGAGGTGGGTCTGAAATGTGTTTTTTATATTCTGAAATATATTTATATATTTCATATTTATATATTTCATATTCATTATATATATTCTGAAATGTATTTTTATAAATGTGTGTTCAAAGCTATAGTCACGGATTGAATAGTCCTCATCAAGGCCAAGCCTTAAATAAAAGAACTGCATGAATAGAAAGTAAGGAAAGAGAGAATCGTCTTCGAGTTTTGAGAGAGTAAAAAAATCTGCTTTTTGAAAAAGGGAAGGTCATAAGTGTTTGGGAAGATGTGAGAAGGTAAAGTGTTTCAGGGTTTGCCAGTGGAGGGGAAGAAACAAACATCGTAATGGCCCACACTTGAATTGCCAATGGTCACACAATAATCATGTGATGCAGTGGCTTGTTGAGTATTCCTTGGTCTTGCTCATGGTGGAGGTACACAAGCATCAAGTTCTTGCGAGCAGAAACCGAAGTAATATCTGTGGAAAAGAGAAAGAGAGCCTACGATGTGGCGTAATTTGAGCGGGTCAAGTTTTAAGGTCACATTTGTGCAGCTGACAAGTCAAATAACTTTGGATTCAATTCTGTCCAGTAAGTATGTGGACCCTCCCCAGATGTGAGAACAGTACTCCATACAAGGACGAATCAATCCTTTATATAGCAGAAGCAACTGTTCAGAGGAGAAGAATCTTCGACATCTGAACAAGACTCCTCATTTCTTTGAGGCAGACTTAGCTGTTTGAGTAATGTGTGGATTCTCGGATAAATTTGAAGTTGGAGTGATACCAAGTAGGTTTATTGTATCACATGGTGTAACTGTTGAGCTTTCAGTGGAGATTGGAGAGTTGAGAGGAGATTTAGAGGGAGAGATGTGAGGAAATTAAATTTTTGAAGCATTAAACTTAACTTGATTACATTTTCACCATTGGGAGATCTTGCCAAAATCTGAATTTAAAGAGGTGGCTGTGATGAAACGAGATGAAGATTGAGTGAGGGAAGATATGGCAGATGGGAAATACACGGAGGAATGTAATGTTGAGTCATCAGCATACAAGTGCATTTGGTTGCTTGGGGAAGAAAGAAGGTCATTGATAAAAAGAAGAAAGAGTCTTCGAGACAGAACGGAATCCTGAGGTCCACCACTGATGACAGGGAAGGGGAGAGATGTTGACTGATCAACAATTACAGAGATAGAGCGGTCAGAGAGAAAGCTCGATATGAGAGCAGAGTGAACGAGGAAAGCCGGAAGAGGGAAGCTTGGATATCAGACTCCGATGCCAAACTCTGGCAAAGGCTTTTGAGATATCAAGGCCTACAACAAAGGATTCCCCAAGGTCTCTCAAAGAAGAGGCCCAGACATTCATCATGTGGGAAAGGATATCACCTGCAGATCTTGCCTTGAGAAAGCTGTAATGGTGGTCAGATAAATGATTGAGATTCAAGATGCTTGAGAAAATGGGAATTGAGAAGACATTCAAATACTTTGGAAACAGTGGAAGTCAGAGCAATAGGCCAGTAGTTGGAAGGGTTTGAACGATCACCCTTCTTTAAAATAGGCTGCACTAACTAAGTCATGTTTCCAGGTAAGAGGAAAAGTTTGGGTTTTTCAACAAAAATAAAACAAACGAGAAAGCACTGGTGCAAGTTCTGAAGCACATTCCTTTAAGACACAGGGAAGAATGCCATCTTGCCCGTAGGCCTTGCTTACGTCCAGAGAGAGGAGTATTTTTTTGACTACATGAAAAGAGATTATAGGGAGGGATGGAGGTGAGCATTACAGGGAGATGGAATGTAAGAGTCACCCAGTGTGGAGTTATAGGAGAAAAGAGAACCAAAAGGAGTTTCTTTATCAGTCAGAGAGACAGTGATAGTATCATTGGAACAGAAAAGCGAAGGAAAGGCAGAGCGACAGAAGTTGCTGGAGATACCTTTAGTGAAGGACCAGAAAGATCTATTCGGGAAAGAAGATGAGAGGTTGTCACATTTCTTTTGAATAAAGGAATGCTTCGCCTCATGAATAATATGTTTGCAATGATTTCTGGCAGATATGAAGCAGAATGCGAGTCAAAGGAAGAAGAGTTTTTCGATGTCCGACATGTGGCATCCCTTGCACGAATGACCACAGAGCAGGAATTATTGAACCAAGAATTGGTTGGAGAGATAGATTTGAAAGAGAAGTGGATATAAGCCTCCATTCCTCCAACAATAACCTTAGCTATACGTTCAGCAGCGATTGAGGCATCACCCGAGGAGAGGCAGTAGTCTTTCCAGAGAAAGTCAGAAAATAATTTTCTTAAACCAGTCCAGTCAGCATTATCAAAATTAAAATACTGGGGTTTCGTCGGAGCAGTCAGACGAGAAGAAGTGTTGGTATGTAAAGTGATGTTCACAAGATTATGGTCAGAAGAACCAATTGTAAGGTGAAATTGTGTAGTTGCAATGCAACCGATTGGAAGTGAAAAATAAATCCAAAATATTGGCAGTGTGGTCATGTCGACCCAGGACGTGGGTAGGGTGGGTGATAATTTGTTCTAACTCATTGAGAATGGAAAATGTAAGAGATTCAACCTTCCCAGCATCTGTGTGGGAAGATGTCAGCCACTCCCTGTGGTGTACATTGAAGTCTCCGAGATAGAGAAATTCTGCTTGAGGCTGTTCGGATGTCATGGCCTCATGGCAAGAGTTAAGATAGTCAAAGAAAGCAATGAAGTTTGTAGAATTGGTTGAGCAATAAGTGAAACAGAGAAAGATAGTGATGGTTGAGAGACAAATCTTAAGCCAGATGACATCAAAGTTTGGAGATTCGAGGTCCACAAGGTGTACAGCAGGCGTGTTGATGTTTGAGTAGACACAGACTCCTCCTTTAAAGCGGAATTGTGAGTGAAGGTTGTAGTTCGAAATGTTATAAGAATTAGCAAGAATATCATGTGATAATTGGGTCTCTGAGAGAAGCAAGATATTCGAAGAGGAGCTTGCTCGGTGATGTTGAACAAAGGAAAGATTTGAAGAAAGACCATAAATGTTGGTGAAATTTCATTGAAAAAGAGTCAAGTTGGTTCAAATTGCAAGAGTCATGGGAGAGCCCGATACTACTACTTACTGCCTGAGCTCCTCCCCCACCTCCTTGGCAGCAGAGACAGGCAGATCACCGGAGATTCTTCACACCCCATAATGCCAGGCACTCGCGGCCATTAACTTTTCAGACTTTATCATATTTATATTTCATTGCAGGCTGTCTGAGGGAAATGAAAGGAAAGAAAAATAAAAGAGAGATAATGTAAAGTGAGGAGAGAAAATGAGTAAGAAAAATGTATGATGAAAAGTGTGTGATGTTTGTTTGAAACGTGTGTGATGTTTGTTTGAAAAGTGTGTGATGTTTGTTTGTAAGAAAGAGATATTAGAGCTAGCCCAGTAACTATATGCTAATTATTCGCCCAGTTTCTAATCGCGTAACAAACTCGCCGTTTCTTAACAACCGTTTCATTGGAGTGCTTGCTTGAGTGCTTCAGCTACTTGACGAGTGCTCTCCAAGCTGCTTGGTTGTTTGTTTTGGTAAAAGTACCAATGCTTTCAAAGGAACATTGATTCGACAGACATACGTTTCCGCCGGTGTTGGACCCTGAGGACCTAATTGGTGTCTCGGGATGTGTCTCATCCGCTGAAAATGTGCAATTTTATTTTTACAGGATGTCGCTTTTTTAACCTTTTGTGCGATCTCCAAATATAATCCACCCCCCACAACAACATCGATACTTATATAAAACAATAAGGTCCATCCAACCAGGTGTTTGCTGTGATATGGTTGTGAAGGCATAAAGCATAGATTTTGTGTTCTGGCCTTTGATATATTTATCAATTAAATTTTGTAAATTTCCCACTTGATTTCTTGTTTCAAAGAACTCTGTTTAAAGGTAAACCTTTGTTTGTCGTTTTTATGTGTTTTATTTGTGTGTAGGTACTTAAACTGTGTTACCATAACGGAAGTGTGTGGACGTGTGTATGTGTGTACATGCAAATTGCGCCTGTTGCCTGCTATCTCCACATGTGGGTGTGTTTTGGGAGGTGAAACAGAGACCTGCTAGGTCTCAAAGTGTGCGTGTGTGTGTGTGTGTGTGTGTGTGTGTGTGTGTGTGTGTGTGTGTGTGTGTGTGTGTGTTTGAGTGCGTGCCTGTGTGTGTGCCTGTGTGTGTATGGTGTTTCAGAATGTGGAAAGTAGTCCTCCCAGAATGGGTTCAAAGTGTCCACCTTCATTTTGGTAAGGGGTCACAATCCACAGACCAAGCTGAAGTTTATTTGTATATGCGGGTTTCAGAAGGTGTAACGGATCCTTCCCAGGTCTCAAAGTATCCACCGGTGTTTGTGTGTGTGTGTGTGTGTGTGTGTGTGTGTGTGTGTGTGTGTGTGTGTGTGTGTGTGTGTGTGTGTGTGTGTGTGTGTGTGTGTGTGTGTGTGTGTGTAGACATATGGGGTTTCAGAATGTGGAATGGAGTCCTCCCAGTGTGGCTCAAAGTATCAACCTTCATTTCGGTAAGGGGTCACAATTCATGGACCAAGCTGAAGTTTTCTTGGATAGGTTTCAGAAGGTGGAACGAATCCCTCACAGGTCTCAAAGTATCCACCATCGAGTGTGTGTGTGTGTGTGTGTGTGTGTGTGTGTGTGTGTGTGTGTGTGTGTGTGTGTGTGTGTGTGTGTGTGTGTGTGTGTGTGTGTGTGTGTCGTTGATTGCTATCTACCCATGTGGGTTTCAGAATATGGAATGGAGTCCTCTAAGGGGGGCTCAACGTGTTGACCTTTATTTCGGTAAGGGGTCACGATTCATGGACCAAGCTGTGAAGTTTTCTGTTTTCAAAGTTTTGTGTCGAGGGTTCTCTTCAGGATCGTAACTGAGCCCAGGACAGCTTCCAACTCTAGTTTGTTTGTCGTGATATTCCCAAGGATAGTATTTAATATAACTGTGAAGTTCTTCGTCATCATCACAACTTTGGCATTCTTATGATTCCAGGATCTTTTCCCTTCATTATTGAAGTCTTAGTATTTGGTCATTTTCTTGATTTCTGTATCGTTAGTTAAAAACCACCAGTGTTAACACCTCATTTAACAATGCCTTCTTCTCTTATTTTTTTTTGTACCTAAGTATGATGTCTGGTCGCAATGCCTTGTTTTCGATGTTCACTCCCGATGGGATCATTAGGTTTTACACGTCAGCGGTACTTCAATGTTTTCAGTGATTGTTTTTGGTTCATTTTCTCACAAATTTTCTGTAACTGGAATATCAAAGTTTTTGTAGATGTGGCAGCGGATTACTTTACAAACTCTGTTGTGTTATTGTGTGTACAGCTGTTCTGATAGTTTTTTTTTGTTTGTTTATCATATTCGGTCATTAAGCATCACATATCATTCTGTTTCTCACCCCACCTCCACCCCTCACCTGTCTATTTATTTTTCCTCCTCTCTCTCTACCACCCTTTTCTCTCACTCTGTCCCCTCCTTGCTCCCCTCTCCTCATATAATGCAGCACTCTCCTCCCACACCACTGTCACGCTCTCGCTGCCGCTGCGTGTGTGTGCGTCTATGTGTGTGTCTCTCTCTTTCTCCCCCCCCCTTCCACCCCCACTTTATTGACCAATGAGCGAAGCATCGCATTGTATTTGCAAATGTGTATATATATATATATATATATATATATATATATATATATATATATATATATATATATATATATATATATATATATATATATATATATATATATACGTATATGTATATATATATATATATATATATATACGTATATGTATATATATATATATATATATATATACGTATATGTATATATATATATATATACGTATATGTATATATATATATATATATATATATATATATATATATATATATATATATATATATATATATATATATATATGTATATATATATATATATATATATATATATATATATATATATATATATATATATATATATAATTTGTTTCATAATGAAAAATATATATTTCCCCATTTTTCGCTTAGCTGGAATTGGAATTTCTTCAGATGAGGTATTATCATTGTGTACCGTCCGTCTGTCTGTCAATCCTTCTCCGATTCCGACTTCTCCAGCCAAACTGCTGGGCCAATCCGGCTGATATTTGACAGCGAGGTTCCACTCCTGACTTGTAATGTGGATTGCAACGCTTATTCTGGTCACGTGACTATAAGTATGTCAAAATGACGGACTTAGTAAATTCCTTCAAAAATCTTCTTCTCCAGACCCACCAATTAGAATGCTCCAAATTTGGGTTACAACATCAGGCCAGGTAGGAATGTTAAATTGCAGAGCGCATGCTGATCACATGACCAGAAGTGTGTCAAAATGGCCAGTTTCATCAATTCTTGGGAAAAATCACATAAATTGCTTCAAAAATCTTCTTCTCCAGAACGACCATTTGGCATGTCACCAAATTTGGGTTAAAACTTTAGGCCCGGGCCAAGATAAGCCACAGGTCCAGTGGTCCTGTTTTTACTTTTTTGCACCCTTGTAAAATCCATGAGCCTACCACACTGCTGCCATCCCCACTCCTCCTCTCATTCCTTCAATGAAATGAAGTCGTTTTGATAGATTTATTTAATGTCATATTGGTGTGGCGCAGGCATGTGATCGGCCAATTGGCCTGCTCCTGCATCTCATTTCCTTGTTGTTATTCCTTGTAAAGATAAAGTTGACTTCCTGTATACTATAATTTGTAGGAGGTCATTAAAATTTACACAATTACAATTGTAAAGAGTAGGCCATATGGTTAAATTATAAATCCCTCTCCAAATTATACAATATAAAAATATGACATAAATTACTCATTGTATATAAATAAAAATTCCTATGGTGGGAGGGAAGGGGAATGCATCAACGATACAGCCGTGTCCCTAGACATAATGCAACCGGCATCACATTCACAACCACCGGGTGCTACATATGCATGAATGAATTCATTAATTAAAAGAAGCTTGAACGTGGAAAATATTCCTGAGACAAACTTAAAAAGGATAAAAGGACTATTATTATCTCAGTATGTAATTATCTTTACCTATCCACCTGGGCTTCCAGCACAAAATTCGCTAATCTAATCACCTGTTAATGCTCATGACAGGACCTTCATGGTGCCGCGACATTGGTTATAGATGAAGATCGGTCCTAATGAGCAAAGTGATCAACCCAATGCTGAACGTTTACAGAAAAATTGCAATTTGACCTGGTATTTGCAAAAACTGGTCTCGTGGTATCATGGTCAGATAATTTATTGGATACCAGCAGGGCATTTTGCAGTGTGGAACACATTTACTGCGGGAATATGGTACCACATGGGTTTAGAACCACATCTACCTGGAAGAGAGAGTGGGCTGCAGCTTCTTAACAATGCACAAAAGAGTCCTGACTGGAACGCCATCAAAGATGTCTGCGAACATGGATCGGGACCTTGAGGTAAGCCGAGCTCTGCCCAGTAATATGCCAGAGCTGCAACAAAAACTTTTCCACATTTGGAAACATCTGCATCAGGCAGTTACACAGAATATCATTGATTTTATGCCTCAACAGATTCAAGCACTGTATGACGCAAAACGACAATGGACATGCAACCAGGTATGGGTAATAATATCACACTACAATTCGAGAAGTGCCTGGTTGTGTTTGATTTCTATACACTCCTGAACCAAGGGATGGAATGATTTGGAAAATGGTGGTTGTGAATGGGAAGGTTTCTGCTTTTAAAAGAAAAGAAAATTCCAAGGAGGTTTAGGGTGGGAGGAGGACTCCAATTCTCTCTACATAAATAAATATGTCATATCACCACTCTAGGTGTAAGTACAAGTCATTAAATACACCATTTATTAGTGAATTAACCCATCCATACTTATGTGGGAATTAACTGGTCCATGAGGATGGTTTCTTCGCTGGTATGTATGATGTAGAATGAAGAATAGGATAGCTTGTTTTTGCCTGTAACAGGGACTTTGTGTTAAGCTATAATTGTCCTTTTATTGCCGAAGGAAGGCAGTGGTGTGTGATGTTAAGATTAGTTTGATTAAGGGTATCAATATATCTGACCTTCCTGTCTGAAGCAGCAAGGGTCTGCTGATCTCTACACACTGGGTAGGAGAAGATACTCATTGTTTGAAGCCATTGTCCGCCATTTTGTTCACCCACGAGTGCACACACGCCAGATCGGAATGTAATTAACATGCATGCCTCATTCAAGACACACACACACACACACACACACACACACACACACACACACACACACACACACACACACACACACACACACACACACACACACACACACACACACACACACACACACACACATACACACACACACACACACACGTTAAAATGCAGTGGAATATATCCCCCAAAGTAGTGGTATACGAATGAAATATGTATTTGCTGTTATTCGCCATTCTTGAAATTCCGAAATAAAAATAATTACAGCTACAAATATGTAACAAAAAGTGGGGCCCACAGGCCTGCTCACCATTTAATGGAAATATAATTGCTGTGTCAATAAAGTAGTCGCTTTCATGTAACTTAAGCACGACTTCAGGGCACTTGTTTCAGCGAAATAGCATCACTTTTTTAGGTGTCACAATATGGCCGAGCTGTTGTCATGCTTCACAATCACTTGAGCAATTAATATCATGCTTCCCATCCAGTCCATGTAGAGATCAGTGCAAGGGTCAGGCCAGCGAAGGTGAAGGAACCCTTAAGAGTGCAATTGATACGAGTTCCCAGCACACAGTGGCACGCTAAACTTTTTTTCCCTCCATCCCCCCCCAACCCCCCACCTCCTCTGACGTCAGCGCAGGCCCGAGGACATGATGTCACCGAAGTTGCCCTCAATGTTATCATTTGTGTGCCCTGAGGAGAACTTTCTCACTGCTGCAATAACACAGTGATGTACATTATTGGCCAGACCCACTGTCAAGTTGGAGTGCTGCTATTGGTTGGGCCAGCGGTGTGATTGTGCCATATCATGTCAGTGACAAGAGGAGAGCCTGGTGTTGGCTTAGCGGTTAGGGTGGCTGACTTGGGATCCTAGGGTCCTGAGTTTGAGCACTGTTGGCCACTGAATTAATACCAGGTGGGGTTGACTCAGCCTGCCATCCTTCTGAGGTCGGCAAAATGAGTACCGGTGTACTGGTAATAGGGACACTGCATCAGCAGCATAGCCATGTCCTTAAGCATTGCTGCAACCAGCTGCCAAAAGGCTGCACTTGAATGAAGAAAAAAGTGACAAGAGGAGTTGGAGAGGCTAAAAGGGGATATTTAAGCACTTAGGAGGGCCATTTCTCTCTCTTTTGCCTGTGACTTCTGGTGTTGCTGTAGGTCTGCTCTTGTTTTTTGGGGGGGATATTTCATTGGGCTGTGATGTCTGCCGAGTATAGGTTTGTCTGTGCTGTGCTGTTCTGTTCTGCTCTGGAACTTTTCCCTCGTGGACATTTGAGCTCTAACAATCCTACCTGGATCATCTGTGTGTAACCGTGAATCAATGACTGGGCCAATTGAAGAGGTGTTTTTCTTGTAAAATAAAGGTTTATTTATTTGTATTGTGGAAGAAAAATAATTATATTCATGTACTCTCAATGATAATTGTTACTGGTGCTTAAAAATTTAATTTTAATGCTGGTGTCGAATTGGCTGTCAGTTATGTTTCCCTTTACCCAAGAGTCCTTTAACCTAAATAATGATAAAGGAATATCTTACAATGAAATAGGGTGATCTGGTTGAAAACACTGCAACTTTTGCCATGATTATGTTTTTGTTTTTCACACAGTGGACAAGTATTGCAGTTTGAGTTCTTTTGCCTAATGCTTATCAGCTAACCCTGTAGTTGAGTTGCCAAATCTCTCCCCTCCCATTCTTTGGAATGTCAAGTTGTGTATAAGAAGAATTGCTTCGGGCTTTTGTTTCATTAAGTCCATTCGAATGTTTCAGTCAATCATTCAATGTTCTTCCTCCGTATATCCGAAATTAAAGATTATCCTTTGGTATGCTGATCCAACTTGTGGAAATTGAATTATTTTCCACGACAGTGTCATTATTCGCCTGTGTTTGTCTGGTGTTTGTCCCAATTGTCCCATCCATTTTTTATACCTCAGTTGGAACATAGTTCAGGTGAGGTATGAGCATTGCACTGTGTCCATCATTCATTGAATCAGTCAGTCAGTATGAAAACACTCGGATCTTCTTCTCCGAAACTACACGCACAATATCGATGAAATTTGACAACAACCTTCATCACCCGTGACGCACAGTACTAAAGTTTCTTCATGGCTTTAAAAAAAATCCGGGTCGAAGGGGGTCTGAGTTTGACCCCCTCCCCCCCCCCCCAAAGAAAATAAATTAGTATTTGCTTTCTTCTCCGAAACTACACTCACAATTTCGATGAAACTTGACCACAGACCTCATCACCCGTGATGCTAAAACTAATAGTCCTATTTTCACCAAACTTTGTAGAACTTCTGAGGACCAAGGCCTCCTTGTGCCTTGCAAATCCCAACCAAAAAAATTGCATATTAAGTCGGTCAATTTTAAGGTCAAAGGTCATTACAATTCGGGATCACTACTTTTGACATCTCAAAAAGTATTCACCCAATTTAGATGTAACTTGGTAGGAATCATCTCTGCAAGGTGCTTGCACAAGTTTGTTCAAACCATCGGCTTATTTACATTTTTTGTTGGTCATCCACTCCCACCAGTGATTCTTTGGTTTGACCAGATAACTCAGGTGCCTTGCATCTACTTTCTGTGAATTGTTCCCTTGTCCTTTTATTTATTAACTCCTTATTACCGAAGATTATGTTTCTGGTCCGCAATCAACCTCCCACTTCAACGAGTCACTCATTTCGGCGACTTTGTCGTCTCTCTGATGGATGCAAATTGGGTTAATATCCTGATAACCAGCATGGCATTTGTGCACGCTTGGGATTGCTGGCCTCCACTAGAGCAAGCAATTGCCTCCAAATTGGCATTAAGCCAGCAATTTAAAAGAGACTGCTTCGACATATTGCACCTCCTTACCCAAGTTGTTATTGAACCGGGTGGAGAGGCGTGCGCCTGTAATCCGGCTACTCGGAGGCTTGGGTTGGAGGATCGCTCGAGGACGGGAGCTCTGCGCTAGGCCGCGCTATGAGAGGGTGTAGGGCAGCCTGGAATCATGGCGAAACCCAATCCTTATCCCTGTGTCGTAAGAGGCGACCAGGGTTGCTTCAGGAAGGGCATCCAGTGTAAAACCTCTGCCAAATCAGTATGCGGATCATAACGGATGATCCGCTGTGGCGACCCCTAACGGGAGCAGCCGAAAGACGAACAACAACAACAACAACCCAAGTTGTTATTGACATGTCGCAGCGAGGGTGGAGGGGGTCGAAAACATTTACATATAGAGAATTGGAGACATCTCGCCCCTCCCAAATCCGCCCCCCCCTACACTTTGCACATCTCCCTGGCTACGAATTTGCTTCTCACATAAAATCTTCCCATGCACACCCCGAGGACAACCACCAGTTTTCAACTCATTCTGTTAAGTAGTTCTGGAATGTATACAAGTCAACCAAACAAACAAACAGACACTTTTAAAATTATGGTATGATGTTAGAACTCATCTACTGTACACATACTTGTTTATTGCCCATCAAATGTTTTATGGAACTGTACCGTTAGTGTCTGATATTCATCTGGTATCATAAATTATTACTTGAAATCCTTACTTTTCAGAATATTATCAAAATCTCTTTGTAGCCTTTCATTTCGTATTTAAATTTGTGAAAAAAATACGAAGATATTCCCCCCAAACAGGAATTACTACTCTTAGTCCAGCGGAAATGTGAAAAAGCATGTTGTGGTGTCATTATGAAGTTTTTTGGGGGGATTAATCATCTCTGAGCTATCCTGAATCAGAATCAGCCGGGTGCCAGACTCGCACCCTTGAGGATTTTTTTTTGAGGTGAAAAAAAAAATGGCCGCCACCGACTTAATATAAATTCTGCTTTGGGCAATATCTTCACTTCTAATCCACTTACAAACACAATTTTGGTGTCTACTACTATGTTTTCATGGTCAAGGAATCCGTTAATGATAAAATTGAAGGTGTATATATATATATATAAGACCTGTCTCATATTTTCAAGATGGCCACCATTTTAATATGAAAAATGGCTATTTTGCAGTTCCATTGATCACTTCGAGTTAGAAATTGAATTTGATAAGCCCTCAAATATTAATACTACATACAATTATAGTCAATGACAGCTGAAGTAACTTACTTGCAATGATCAATGAATTTATGATTATATTGGAATAAGATTTTTACACAAATATATCCGGATACATGTGGATAGTTGACGATGACTTTGGGTTATGTCTTAAAGTATGTACATGTATATGATTTTGATATTACCTTTTATTTTTAGGCAAACAAATATTAACTTTGTTAAGGATGCAAGGTTCTACATTATGTTCAATCTTCGTCATTGTCGTCGTGATTAGCAGCAACTGCCCTTGTCTGTTCGTTACAACAGTCTGATCCAGCATTACAACTGCAAAACATCGAACATGACATCTGTGCTGCCACACAACCACACCTCCCGGTGGAACATGGCCGGCTGGTGGAGCATCCACACTTGATCAGCTGCAGAATGGTGACTGGTGCAGCAGACACATCAGGTGGAAATGTGGTTGGACACAATGTCCCACCGTCCTCACCTTGCCATCCATACTTGATGGGATCCAAGTTCGGAGGGTCTGACTGAGTGGCCGATTTCCATATAATGACTTGATGATGAGCGCAATCTACATGTTGAACAAAGGCATCATGCAATGGGGGCAACGACTTCAATTTCA
>NC_140961.1:85495384-85582884 GCF_056783735.1 Eptatretus burgeri | reverse complement strand
TCGTGTGAGAGCTTACACACAACGCACATCAAGGGGGCATTAGACAAGAGGGGCGGGAGTGAGAGGGACAAAACAGTGGGGAACAGACACATTAGGAGATCTGTGGAAGGGAGAGGGATGGGACGGGGAACATGGGGAATGGAAGATGGACATTACAGGGACTTTCAGGAAGGAAAGCAGGAAATTTGAAGGAAGTGGGCTTGGGTGGATTATCGGGGGTAGAAAAGATCGAGGAATTGGATGGGGGATGATAAGAGGTGGTGGTGAACAGCTGTTTTGAAGGCTTGGAGGGAAGAATTGGAAAGAATAGAGTGAGGGAGTTTATTCCAAAGGTGGGGAAAAAGAGGAATGAAAGAGTGAAGGTGAGCAGTGATTCGTGATTTTGGTTGTTTTCCCAGAAGGGGGTTGTTGGCTGACCTTGAGCGCCCTGAGGAAATGTGGTGGGGACAAATCGCAGAGAGAGCAAGGGTGCAAGGCTGGAGAGATGGTAGAAGACAGAAAGACCACCGACCAACCTGCTGTGATTGAGTGAGAGGCCCAAAGACTCAACCTCATTGCGGGAGATGCCGATGATCCAAAATGCCCTGGTTTCTACAGTGTGAAGCTGAGAAAGGTGGGAGGCAGGAGCACCAGCCCAGAGGGGAGAGCATTTCTCCATCAGGCTCCGGAACAAAAGCTTTGTAAGTGGTCAGGTGGTCAAGAGGACCGAGGAAAGACTTTGCACGATGGAGGACTCCCAGTCGGCGACTGACTTTGGAGGCGAGGTTTGAAATGTGGCTTTCCCAGGAAAGGTCATGGCAGATAGTGAGACCCAGAAGCTTGAAAGAAAGGACTTCTTCCAGAGGATTGTTAAGAAAGTGGATGGGTGGGTTTTCTAAATGGTCCTTTTGAAGAGACATAGTGAGAGTGTGAGATTTGTCTGGATTGAAAGACATGTTTCACGTGTTGGACCAGTTTGTGATTTTATACAGATCTGCAGTGAGCGAAGAAGCTGCTGCTTGCCGGTCTGAGGGATGACCGATGGTACGGCAGAGGGTGGAGTCATCAGCAAAGAGATGTAGAGGATTTTCCAGAGAATCGGAGAGATCATTGATGAAAACCAGAAAAAGAACAGGGCCCAGAACACTACCTTGAGGAACTCCAGCCTGGACAGGAAGAGGGGATTAAAGAACTCCATTCAGGGCCACACATTGACTGCGACAGGAGAGGAAGTCTGCGAGCCATGACTGGAGCTGGCCTTGGATACCATGGGAAGAGAGTTTGGTGAGTCGGGCAGGGTGCCAGACTATGTCAAAAGCACGTGATATATCCAGGGATACGGCTCGGATTTCCTGTCTGGCTTTGAGGACCTCCATCCATTGTTGGGAGAGCAGAAGCAGCATATTCAGGGTAGAGTGACCTGGTCTGAAACCAAATTGATGATCGGAAATCAAGCCATTGGAGAAGAGGAAGGATTTCATGTCTGCAGCGATGATGGATTCCATAACCTTGCTGATGATTGGGAGAAGGCTGATTGGACTGCATTTGCAGGGATCTGTTTTTGCATCTATTTTATGCAGGGCAGTGATGTTTGCAGATTTCCAAGCAGATGGCAGATGACCTTGAGCAAATGAGAGGGTGAATAGAACAGAGAGAGGGTGAGCAAGAGCAGAAGAGCAGGCTTTGAGGACACTTGGGCTGATGCCATCTGGACTAGTTGCAGAATCTGAGTCGAGGTTTGATAGCAAGCTCCCCACCTTGTCAGGAGAAAAGGACACAGAGTCCAGGGACAGTTGGGTGCGACTGGGTAAGGTGGGTAGCGAAAGTGATGGGTTTTTGACAGAAGAATTAGCTGCAAACACTGAGTTTGGGCATTCAGCTTTTTCACCTGAGGTATCAGCAGTGCAGCCATTTGAGGTAAGGGAGGGGATGGAGGGGGAACTTACACCAGAAACAGATTTGATTAGATGCCACCAGGATTTTGAAGAGGGAGAGAGGTTTGAGAGTTCAGACTTGAGATGAGAAAGATGTTTTCTGGCTCTCCTGAGGGTAGATACACACTTGTTCTGAGCTTTATGGAAGGAACTGAGATTGCCCTCAGTTGGGTTTGCATGTTGAGATGCGAATCCGTACACTTCTGAACTTCCTCGGTGAAAATGGACTGCATTTTCGCACTCAGTGGGGTCGATTTACTCTATGAAATGTTTAGACGGACAACAAATTAATTCTAGATTAGAAAATATCGAAATGATTGGGATTAGTGACTCAACTCCAGTAATGATAAATCTTGTTTTAGGTCATATTTTCGAAATGGTCGTGAATTCAATGTCGGTGCAGTCATTTCTGAGAGTAAATCGACCCCATAGAGTTCGAAAATGCACTCCATTTCCACCTCGGACATCCAGAAGTACCCGTAATCGTACCTGACCATTCCCGAATTTAACCAATTCATGAAACTAAAAGTCGTCATATGGAGCGACCTCTAAATCACATCCGATCAACTTAAATTTTTTAATGCCCGTTAGTGCATCATAGTGGAATAATTTAAAGCTTGTGGAGACTTCTGAATTTTTATTATTTTTTTTTCTGTTTTTGGACCACCCTATCCACCACACATCTGTATTCCCTTCCCCCACCCATCCTCACTCTCCCTCGCTCCTCAAACCCTCCTCACTCTTCATCCCTCTCCCTCTTCCCCACCCCTCCCTCTCCCCCCTCTTTTTCTCCCCTATCTCAGTATTCCCTTTGGTTAAGCGATGGATGGTATTTGCCAGTTTGGAATATAAAAAGGTACAATTGGAAAAATGGTCAAGGATCTAAGCTGTCTCATCTGTCTGAAGGGTATAAGGTATCTAAATGGTGTTAAGGTGAAAGTGGTCTGAAGTGCGGTTGGTGTCTTTTGGGTCCTCCGGGTCTTTTTGGTCCTTTGGGTCCAGATGATGTTTGTCTCCTGACTTTATCTGTCGGGACAATGAGTGATCTATATACGTACTTACATATATACATACATACATCCATACATACATGCATAGAATCGACTTATTTTATAAAGTAGGATTGCGAAAACTGATCTTGGCTTTGTGGAGTTCATGAAAACAAGCTGAAAAGTGATGGAAATTTGCATACACCACCACCTTCGAACATGGCCACCATCTCCAATTCCAACTCAATTAAATCACTGACTGCAGCTCCTAGGAGAACGATTTTGGTGCCTAATCTTGTGTTTTCAGGATGAAGAAATGCACGAAAACTATTCAAAATATTATTATTCACACACTTTTAAATTCAGCTGACTGCAATTAATTTAGAACTCTCAAACTCCTCATCGTGTGATTCACTGTTGGACTTGCTGTCATGTAGCACTGCCTGTGTCAGAGGATTTTCACATTCAGTTGTCATTTAATACCTCAATTGGACACTGTTTCACAGATACATGCTGCCATGCAGAGTTATTCAATCTCGAGACAAGTACACTGCAAATCTTACAGGAGTTCATTGGGCAATCGCACGTGACGTCATTCAACAGTTCCGGGGCAGCGACAGGCTGGTTCATCAACTTTGGCATTATTGATGTCCCATCTGAGGTCATCTCATAAGCAACCTTTCGGATACAAGAACTCTTGCATGCCAAAGACAGCCTCTCACCATGTCCACAGCTGATAAATGCACCATTGGAGGTGTAAACTGAATCTCTCTTCTGATGGAGGTTTATGAGTCACAGATGCTTTCGAACCTACTTTGTCACACCTGAGAGAATTCAACAACTCGCAATCTGGTTTGCCTTGCAAAGCCCCAACAAATTTTGTGGCCAGGACCTTTTCTTCTTTTTGCAATGTCAAACGTTTCACCTAAATGGGCAGAGATGGAATTATTTTATCTTTCTGCATCACCAAAAGGTATGTCATTCATTTCCCATGCCCCCAAAAGCAGTTCATTGTCACAACTGGTTAGACAGTAAACTGGCAACGTGATGTGATGTTTCTTTTCCAACTTCCCATATATTTTGTGAATTCGGATATACTCGTACCTCGTGAAATTGGCATGCTTTCTCTCTCTGGTGGTGAGAAGAAATATTTCCTTGAGCTGAGAGTAGTGTGCTGATGCAAAAACACCACAAGGACATCAGTGTCAGGACTGCTTAACTAATATGCTCTGCTCCCATTTCTGCACTGGCTTTGGTATGCACCACAATCCTGGTGTCTGCCTCTTCGTGATTTGATGCTAAGCCCTCAATTTCCATCCTGCCACCCTTTGTGATCTCCATAGCCTTGTTCCCTTGCCCACCACTGACATACAGTCTGCTTGTCACTCAGTAATGAGCTTGCATTTTCAACCATGTACTATGTGTAGAATCGAGCTAGATTTGTCTTGTTCTCTGCTTTTGAAAGGAATTGTTTTCAGTTTGGAGTTATGGAAATTTCTGACTGAATGTGGTAAAAATCCAGGCCACCATCTCCTCCTCCCTATTTTACCCTCGTGTGACTCTTCATGCTCGACACCATATACATGTCAAAGATCACATCAATCTGTCCATGATCTGTGGACCCACGTGAAAGTGTCTGTCTTGCATGGTGAAAAAATTGCTCATCCATTTCCAAAATGTAATATTGGATGACTTAGTGGTAGGTGCTTGATACAAATCCTCTGCTCGTTAGGGCAGGAATTTGTAATTTGGTGATGGTGCTGGAAATAGCTCGCCTACTCTTCCCAAAGGACACCATGGGATCTTTAAGATCCACAAAGGAATTCTGGCAGATGGGGCACCAGTTTAACATCCATTTGAGGGTCAGTAAACACCATCATTAATAACCCTGCCTGTGGAACACCAGGATGACAGTTTATAGCTGGGTCAGGATTCATATCCAGGCTAGAGAGCTTAGAGGTGAGTGTGTGTACCTCTATGGCGTAGAGTCTACGCCATCCTGTCAGCACAAGGAATGAATGGAGGAAGAGCATAACAACACCGATTTCCAACAGAGTGGATATCATGGACTATGGAAACTCCAGAGTGATAAAATTGATAGAGAATGCCATGAAGGTAATGAAGAGGATTGCCAATCAAAGGCTAAGGGAGATTGTGAAATTAGATGAGTTGCAGTTCAGATTCATGAAATGAAGCAGGACAGTGGATGGGATATTCATCATGAGAGATTCAGGAAAAGATGCTGGAAGAAAATAAGAAGCTAGACTGTGCATTCATAGATCTAGAGTAGGTACGGTATATTATGGGTTTGAAAGAGAGTGGTGAATTGGAGTTTGCGGAAGAAGGGTGTACCAGAGAACTTTGTTATGGAAATGTGGAGAGGAGGAGAGGAGATTGGGACCATACTCTGTGCAGAGCATTCGTGCTGCCTAAGCAGTCTCCTTGGCTATTGGTGCTGCCACTCCAACACAGTATACCATATTGTTGTTTCATATTGCTTCATATTGTTGAAGGTCTAACTCAGCCACCCCTCGGATAGAAAGTGAAAAATATTTGTCTCCATGTTCCTTGTTTTGCTTCATTCTTCCGAAATATCAGAGCTCCAAAAAGTATGTAAACAAGATAGGGATGGTTTGGAATTTGGAATGAGCATGCCTCCACTTCATGTCCCCTTCTTTTGTTTCCACCCCACCACACCCCTCATTGCTTCATGTACCCCCACTTTGCATTTCTCCTCACCTCACCCTCTTATTGCTTCTCCCTCAACCCACCCCTAAATACTTTCCCCTCACCCCACCCTTTCAAACCTTTCCCTGCAACCCACCAACTCAAACCTTCCACAATACCCCACACACACAAAGCTTCCCCCACTCCCCACACACACAAACATTCCCCTGCACCCCACACCCCCAATCCTTTTCCCACACCCCACCAACTCAAACCTTTGCCCGCACCCGACAGATTCAACCATTCACATGCACCCCACACACGTAAACATTCCACCTCACCCACTCCCTCAATGCCTCACTTTGCCCCCACAAAGCCCCACTCCCACCCTGCACAATCTCAATGCCTCCCCCCCTATCGTTAACCTTGTGGACCTCAAACATCTGAGGTCTCCACTCTAACTTCACAGATCTCTAAATCCAGGCTGCTGCCGATAAACCAGACATCATTTGTTTATCATAATCTTTCCTCCCACAGGACGTCACTGACTCCTTCGTGTCTCTCTCTGGTTGCTGTATCCTCCAATTTGATTGGCCTGAATCATGCCCTGGTGGCAGAGCTGCACTTTACATCAATAACTCAATTTCTCACTGCCCTTGTCCTGATCTTACACCACCCAACCACCAGAAGTACCTCTGGCTGCGATTTCCCCTCCACTGCAACCTCTTGTTCATCTGTGTGTTGTACACTCCTCCAAACAGTAACGACTCCATCTACAGGACTGTCTGTCTGTCTGTCTCTCTCCATGTTTTCAGAGGGAGAGAGGGAGAGAGGGAGAGAGGGAGAGAGGGAGAGAGGGAGAGAGGGAGAGAGGGAGAGAGGGAGAGAGGGAGAGAGGGAGAGAGGGAGAGAGGGAGAGAGGGAGAGAGGGAGAGAGGGAGAGAGGGAGAGAGGGAGAGAGGGAGAGAGGGAGAGAGGGAGAGAGGGAGAGAGGGAGAGAGGGAGAGAGGGAGAGAGGGAGAGAGGGAGAGAGGGAGAGAGGGAGAGAGGGAGAGAGGGAGAGAGGGAGAGAGGGAGAGAGGGAGAGAGGGAGAGAGGGAGAGAGGGAGAGAGGGAGAGAGGGAGAGAGGGAGAGAGGGAGAGAGGGAGAGAGGGAGAGAGGGAGAGAGGGAGAGAGGGAGAGAGGGAGAGAGGGAGAGAGGGAGAGAGGGAGAGAGAGAGAGAGAGAGAGAGAGAGAGAGAGAGAGAGAGAGAGAGAGAGAGAGAGAGAGAGAGAGAGAGAGAGACACACTTTTATCCACTCATCCAACTCTCTCTTCCTCATGTGGCAATACTCCCAAATCCAGAATTACTATTCACCTCCACTCATTTGTTCCTATTTTTTCCTGTCTGTGGAACCTTCACATTTTCTTCAAATTAATTCTCCCCCCCAGCTCTTCAAGATAAGCTGTTTTCCACCATCTCAGATCATCTTCAATCCAAAACAATGATCTTTTCTACTTCAATTTATCTCCTCCACCCTCCATCCCCAAGGCCACCTCCTTCCAACTTTCCATTTTTTCCTACCTAAGAGTTTGCTACTGATGAATCTTGTTCACCTCATGTGTCCACCCTTACCCCTCATTCTTCAACACACCATTATTTGTCTGTCTCTCTATTTTGTCCTTCGACCACGCTGTTGATCCCCACCACCCCTCTCCACTGTTCCTTTTGCTATGTTGCTGCCTGATCCATTCAGTGTTCTGGCTCTTCCACAAACCTTCACTCTATATCTCCTTATGATAATTCATGAACTGGTGTGTGTTTGTTTGCGTGTATGTTTGTTTGTCGTGCTACTCCTTCTACACAGTTTTGGGCTGATTACATTCAGACTTGCTACATAGAATTAGCATGAGCCCAGTTAGTGTCAGGTAGGTCAGGTATGGGAGCATGCACCAGAGCAGCGGTTCGCTGTGTCCACTTTCTGCTGATACTCCAGGGGCCTTCCAGCTTGCCATCCCCCAGGCAGATGCCTGGCAGATCCCCATCTCCTTGAGATGCTGATCAATCTGCTGCAATCATGAGGCACAAGGTCGGCCCTTTGGCCTCCTCCACTCATGAGGCTCCCTCACTGAGAGAATCTGGTGAGCAGGATCAGCGTCAGGAAAATGAGCCACATGTCCATACAGCCGCAGCTGACATCCATGGACTATGCAGGTAACAAATCTCATTTGAGTCTCTCTCAGCACCCACTTATTGGACACAAAGTCTGACGAGCGAAAGCCAATAATTATCCGAAGAGTCAAGTTACCAAAGAAATTAAGTCTCCATCTCATATTCCTGGTCAGAGTCCAAGTCTAACATCCATAGAGCAAGAATGGAAGCAACAAGGACCTGAAGAGCTGGACTTTCATCCATCTTTGTGTGTGTGTATATATATATATATATATATATATATATATATATATATATATATATATATATATATATATATATATATATATATATATATATATATATATATATATATATACACACACACACACACACACACACACACACACACACACACACACACACACACACACACACACACACACACACACACACACATATACACACACACACACACACACACACACACACACACACACACACACACACACACACACATACACACACACACACACACACACACACACACACACACACACACACACACACACGATGTTTCAAAATGATTGCTACAACTTTGACTTCCTGCTATTTCTTTGTTTTTCGACGTATGCTGTTTTCCTTTTCAGGATTTAGTGGTGTTAGCATGGTATTTGTTTGACGGAATTTCTCACTCTATAGCTCATCTATGCCTGTCATTGACATTGAAGCAGGAGACAAAAGTGGTGGCTCTGTGGTATGAGACTAAATCATATGTAGACACCTGCCAGAGGTTGTGCCAGGAATACAACCTCAGAACATGTGATTGACCCACAAATTGTGCCATTCAAAGTATTGTGAAACATTTTGAGCACAACGGTACAGTGCAAAACTAGAGCAAGGGCAACAGCGGCAGGCCAGCATCAGTAACCATGAGTCAATCCAACATCGAGACCATGTGGGTTTCTGCAGTGGACAGTCCTAACAAGTCCCACCACCAGTGCTTCCAGGAGCTCGGCATCAAAACAACATCAGACTGGGATATCCTCACTAAGAAATTGAAGCTTTTCCCATACATCATCTATATTAGGCATAAACTGAGTCAAGATGACATGAGAAGGAGGTGTGATATGTGCAATTGGCTCAGTGACAGGATGGAGCGGTACCCAAACTGGATCAACCTGATCTGGTTCATTGGTGAAGCCCATTTCCACTTGAACGGTTCCATCAACATCACAACAACATTTTCTGGGGGGCAGAACCACCTTCACAAGATCACTGAGAGGTCCCTGAAAGGTCCTAACATCACATGCTTCTGCGCCTTCCATGCCCGATGGGGAATGCTAGGGCCTTCCTGGCTTGATAATGACAATAGGAGGATGGTGACGATCAACAGTGAGCATTACCGGGCCAGGCTCTAGAAGTTCCATAATGATGTCGCCCAAAAGGTCAACCCAAACCAGCTCAGCATAACCTGGTTTATGCAGGATGCTGTACCCCCACATACAGCTGGTGACACCATTACTTTCCTGTGGCAGCTCTTCGGAAACCACCTCGTTGCCCTGGGTATCGCTTATGAGTGGACACCCTGTAGCCCAGACTTGAACCCTCTGGACTACTGCTTCTGGGGGGCTGCCAAGGGCTCTGTCTATACTAACCACCCTGCCACCCTGGATGATCTGAAGCAGGAGGTGTCAGACTACCTCCTGGCAATGCCACATGAGACCTACAAGAAAGTTGGACAGAACTTTTGAGTCAGGATCAATACCTGTCTGAAAGGAGGGGCACACGGTAAAAATGTCAATTACAAGGATTTTGCGTCAATGCCAATTTCAGACCTTGGGTCCTCACTAACTCGAGTAGTGACTTACTGCAATAGCAATCAGTGATAGACAATACCATGTCATAAGCTTTCAATAAATGTTTGGTTAACGTTCTTGAGAGTAGTATCAAAAGGGAGGCTTTGATGCAGTAATATGTCCCATTTCTCAAAGTCACAAAATTTGCTCACTTACGCTCACTCATATTTCTCCTTTTCAAACTGGAACACATTGCTTTGTCAAAACCCTCCCTTTTGATACTACTACCCCTGACGGGGGCTGAGCTTTGCCCCCCTTTCATATGATCATTTATTTAATCAAACTGAGTATCATATAGAGATACTATAAATATTTATGTTTTATTTTCAGGAATAACTTAATCTATTCATCAATTAAAAATAATGCAGTGGTAGCCCGTTAAAACCCCCAACCCCATTTTTATTAATACTTATATTTTAACTCCATAAGGCAATCCATTTATTTAATCACTCATTATACAAATTTTATCATCAAATGCTGTTCGAGCTTTCTTTCTGACATGTCTGAGAATATTTCATGTTTATAATTTGTGATAAGATTCATCTCTCTATAAACATCTTTTCTCTTCAGATACATTCAAGGTGATATTGAAAGTTAATGATCGCTTTTAATACACTCTTCCACTATAAAATATTTTCTATACTTGAACATTTTCTCAAACACGAACACATAAAATTTTTAAGGGAGTGTCACACACAGGAAAGAGAACAATGGGGCAAGCCTGGGAAAAATTCCAAAATTGAGAATTGTCTCTGCCTCAAAATATTTTCCTTTACAAGTGTGACATTTCTCTGAGTTTTAAATCTCTTCTTTTTGACGGTTTCTCATTTTTCTCATCTTGACCCAATGTCAATGAACGAGAATTTGTTTTATGACCAAACAGACATGAACCATCTTTACTCCGATGAAGAATATGATGCATCACAATGATTGTAAGTTTCATCCATGATGAAACTGCTAATGTAAGTGTGTGTGTGTGTGTGTGTGTGTGTGTGTGTGTGTGTGTGTGTGTGTGTGTGTGTGTGTGTGTGTGTGTGTGTGTGTGTGTGTGTGTGTGTGTGTGTGTGGAATTGTGAATTTGGTTTTCAATTTGATTGCACATGATTAATTTTATAAACTAAATATTTATTTTCCCTTTTTACAGCATTTCAAACTCACTCATGGATGAGGTGAATTGGCATGCAAATGATCTTTTCAAGGAATGGAAAGCTCTGAATGATGTCCTGACAGAAATCCAGTTCGTGTGTCAGGCATTTCACAACGACCTCATTTTATGCATGACTAATTGCCTCCGAGACCTTCTACACCACAGAATTTACCCAATGTTTCAACGTCAAGGTATTTCCCATAATAAAATACAGTGATGTTGAATTTCAATGTTCCTTGAAGATTCATTGGAAAGGTATTTACACATAATAAAATACAATTATGTTAAATAAGACTGCCTCATTTCGAAGAAATCACGAAGAAAGCACAGATATGGGCGGGTATGCCCATAGATATGCCTCATTGCCCATATGATATGTCCATATGATATGCCCCAAGCACATATATGCCTCATTGGGCGGGTGTTAGCAAATTGAAGGTGGGGGGAATGGGGCAGGGGTGGCAGATGAGTAGGCGAGGGCAAGCACGCCGTGTCCAGTCCATGCCCCTCGAGTGTGGGTGAGCTGCTGAGGGTGGTTGAATGAACGGAATCCATCTGTGACGGGGTTTCGGCTAGTTAATCTAGTTGTTGGAGAAACAATACATATCACAGGGTGTTTTTTTTAATTTTATAACATATAATCTTTTTATTTTCACTATTCAAGAACCTAGGTTTAGGAAAGATTTTTTTTCCAGAAGCAGATTTACCCACAAGATTGATAATAACAACTATAATTTATGTATGTGATTATTTATCATCACACCATTTGAAAGCCTTTATCCCTGAGCAGGGGTCAGCTTTTTTAGGGCTCCCATCATGGTACCCTTTCTTGTGGCAATGTTTTTACAGCCGGATGCCCATCCTGACACCAACCCTTTAGTCGCCTTCGACCCTGCAGGGATAATTACCAGTATACTGGTGCTCATTTTGACGACCTTCGGAAGAATGACAGGCTTAGTCAACCCCCCCCCCCCCCTCCGATGCTAACTCAGCAGCCAGAGGGGCATGAACTCAGGACCCCAAGGATCCAAAGCCACCGCCTTAACCACTGAGCCACACCAGACTTATTTATGTTATATATATATATATATATATATATATATATATATATATATATATATATATATATATATATATATATATATGTATATATATATATATATATATCCCTTCGTATCTCATCTTGTTTCACAAAAATGTAGTTATATTTTCCAGCCAAGTGTTTCATATACTCTTCAAATTCTTTTTTACTTCACAATGTAGAACAATTGTCTCTCCAAAAATTGTTTATATCTGTTGAATTTAACTTGAATAAAATAAAAGTATTAGCATTATTTCTTATCAAGTGATGAGGGAGTTGAAAGTATGATCGACTTAGATAAATATAATAACAAGAAGAATGCCCACCTCTTGTGTAATAACGATCCATAACCGTTTGGTTTCTCTCATTAACACAATCATCAAAGATAACAAGATTCTTTTTTGATTTATCCAACTCTTGGGGTGAAGGTATATCATCCAAAGTATAACTAATAATACAAGTTGTAGGTTTTGATTTCTTTTTACATTTCTGTGTATCACAAAATAGTTGAATTATATCTTCAATGTAATAATAATTTAGTTTGTTTTTGAAGTTTAAATAAACCAATTGTTTTCTCTTTGAAGAACTGAATTAAAACCTTGTGAGAATAGTTGATACACAGTTTGAAAAGCTGACTTTGTGATAATTATTAAATTATCAAAATCTAAAAACTTGGGAGAAAGGAGCATCTTCAAAATCTGGTACGTTTTTCCACATCTGCTTGAACCAACTATGAGACATCTTAATGAATTTGGAAGATTTTTATGGTTGTTAAATTTTATCTTCTTTTCCCAAATGGGAAAAAATCATTCATTTATATTTTTAGAAAATAAATTGTTTTAATTTTTATTGGCTTTTTTAGAAACTGTTTTTTTCCTGAGTTCAGGTTTAATTTTAAGATAATCCATTATTTTATTTATACAATATCTTGTGTTGATATTTGCCTGAAAATTGCAATCGTTAATACCATACATCATCAATCCATGAAACATTACTCTCATTTGTTCAGTCTCTTCTCTTGTAAGAAAAGGTGTATTATCACCCTCATACTTAACATTCATTTATCTTATAAAATCCTGCAAAGTAATTCATTTTGGTGTAATTTTGAAACTTATGTTCCTTTTTATATTTTTTAAATTTCAATAATCAGAAGATAATTACAAAATATACATTGTTTATGGGCTTCTGACTCTGTGTTTAATCCCACTATATCACATGTAGGGCAATTCTCAAATTTGTCATGTAGAGAATCAGGGAATGCAAGAGGCTCAAGATCTCGTATACTATTCGTATTTATAAAGTCAAACTTTACTTGAAATAAAATGCATCTTCGTTTTCATCTTTGGTACTTTCATTGGTGCTTTCATAATAATTTAGAAAACTACTTTCATAACTATCATTTGAACACAAACTCTTGGTATCATAACTTTCTTCTGTTCCAACAGAGATAATATTATCACTCTCATCATCTTCAAAATCTTCACTTGAATAATGAATCGCAACTAATGAGTAGAAAAAAACATTACCATCTATATCCAAATACTTTTTTTTTCATTAACAGATTCAACTACCTCATTTTTTATTTAAATGGTAATTTTAAAATAGGCCCTAACTACTACTGAACAAAATGTCATTTCACATGATCAATAACATCCTTTATTTCATCAGGATTTACATCTTTAGGGTTGTTGAAAAAAAATACAAATTTCTCCTTGCATATTGCTGATGGTCTTATCTTTTCTTTTAAAGCTTCATCCACAAGGTTTTTTTCTTTTTTGATACTTTTTCTTGTTTTATTGTGTTTTCAAGTTTTGAATATATTGCCAGAAGGAGAGGATAAACTTTTGTTCGAACTACTTTAATTATGTTCTTCCTGATAAACTAAAATCCCTTCCACTGAAGGAAATTGAAGAACTCATATTATTCACCATAATTGTTTTTATCGAATAGTTGTTATATTTATCTTCATTCAATTTTACATCCTTGACATATTTCTCAGTATCTTTTACAAATGTAGAGATTGAGTGAAACTTGTCTTTTGTGTCTTGATACATTGTATTTATTAAGTGAAAAAGTTTTTGGGTAAAATGGTTTTAAGCACAGATTCACCTGTATATTAAATGGAATTTTCATCAAGAAAATTTTAGTTTAAACGAAAAGCATCAATAAAATACCGTGAGATTTTCATCAAGAAAATTTTATTTTAAGCAAAGTTTTTCTACATAAATATGGTGAATACAACGTACTGCGACATTTGTAATCATGACTATAACTATAAATGTTATAATAAAAAAACCTTCAAACCAACAAACACTCAATCAATCTTTTCAGACAAATATCTCCATTTGAACAGTAAACAAAACAGTGATGTGTGTTCTAAGGGTGTCGTAAAACAGTTATAAAAAACACCTTCAATCACAAAAACATGTAAACAACATTGAGAGAAACTTGACGAGCAATAAGAGGAAAATTGGATTTGAGGGAGATGTCATTGAGACAAAACCATTTGAAATAACAACTCTTCAAAGATGTTTTAAAGATCGGAAAGAGGTAAAACTTATAAGATTTAATAATGGTGGAAGATCCATTTGGGAAGCGATTCATATCTCAAAGGATTGATCTCAATTGTCAAGGTTGTTAGTAGAATATTGAAAAAGCATAAATTTAGAATGTAGAATGTTGAAAAATTTAGAATCTAGAATGTTGATAAATACAGATGATGTTGAAAAGGATATGAAAGAAGAAGAAGATATTTATGATACAAGTCATTTTGATCCTAATAACCCACTCTTTTTGAATAAGAAAAAAAGGTTATTGGTAAATTTAAAGATGAATTAGGTGAAAAGATACTAAGTCAATTTGTATGTGTTGGATCAAACGCATATGCTTATAAATACTTAATGAGAGGGTTGAATTTATTCAAATGTGAAAAGAAACTTAAAGATCTAAAGAAGAGTGTATTAAAAGAGACCATTAACTTTCCACATTACCTTGAATGCATAGGGAGGAGAAACGATGTTTATAGAGAGATGAATCTTATCAGAAATTATAAGCATGAAATATTCTCAGAGACAGTGAGTAAGAAAGCTCTAACAGCATTTGATGATAAAAGATATATAATCAGTGATGGAATAAATACATTGCCTTATGGGTTTAAAGTATAAGTATTAATAAAAAGGGGGTTGGGGGTTTTAACGGGCTACCATTGCATTATTTTTAATTGATGAATAAATACGATATTCCTGAAAAAAAACATAAATATTTATAGTATCTGGATATGACTACACAATTTGATTAAAGAAATGATCAAATGAAAGGGGAGAAGAAGCCCAGCCCCCGGTCGGTGGAGTCGTATCAAAAGGGAGGGCTATGACGAAGTAATGCGTTTCAGTTTGAAAAGCAGAGATATGAATGAGCGTAAGCGAGCGAATATTGCGAATGAGAAATAGTACACGTTACTGTGTCTAATCCTCCCTTTTGATACTACTTCTGAGGTTTTTGTTTATTTGCAAATTAACATTTGAAGTTGCATCACTCTTTTTGAAACACCCTGTCCAGTGCAGTACAATGCAATTAAATATATTCAAGATTCACAATAAACACATTCCTCAACATGCACCCTCCCAGGTCTTCACTTCAGGCTCTATTCATTATGGAAGTCGGTTTATTATATCCATCTGTTGTATAGAAATAAAATGTAAGAAAAAAGAAAAAAATATATAGTGAAAAAATATTTTGGATAAACAAAGAAAAATATTGGAGAGTGTAAAAAGATTTTGAATAATAAATGCAGTCTTCATGACAATATATGCTCATTTTAAAAGACTTTCTCAAAAGACTTTTTAAAAAGAGATTTCAAAAGTTGAGCATAGCTGAAGAATGCTTGATCACAAAACGTCTTCATCCTCCTGCAAATAACTATAAGGAAATTCCCATTGTTCAACCGTTGCTATATTGAAGGGATGTAAGGTAAGGTATGGTTAGGTTTGGAATGTCTGCAGGAACCACTTTATGTTTGGCTTTACAGGTAATCAGAAATATTTTAAAATCTATACATTGGCTTACTTGGAGCCAGTGAAGTGTTTGAGGATTGAAGTGGATATGATCCAATTTATGAGTTTGAACTGTGAACCTGTTTGCCAATTCTGAATGAGTTGTATGGCCTTGAGAGAAGAAGCATGGCAAACCTGTTAACAGTGAGCTACAGTAATCTAAGCATGATGTTATGAGGGCATGAACCAAAATTTGAGTAGTGCTCTGATTTGGGCAAAAGTGGATTTCTGCAATATTGTGCAGAATGTAAGAAATGTGGGAAACCATTGGGTCATTAGTGACAGTGAGATGCAAAACCGTGGAAACAGGTCACTTGGTGATCCCAAAGTTTCACATTCTGGAGTTGAACCTTTTAAAGAATGGAAAAAGGGCAAAAGACCAACATATATGTGTCAACAGCACTGAGTTTGAGAAAGCGTAAATGCTATTTTGCATGAAACAAAAACACTCCAAAAGGTTTAAACCGAAGTTAAAAAAAAAAAAAACTTTGAAACATTTTGTCTTAATGATACTGCAAAGGGTTTGCAGGACAGCTGAAAAGTAGTGAGCTCACTTTTGAGCTGTCTATAGTTTGGGTTTGATTTCCACCAGACTATAACTGTGAGATCGGTGTTTCACAGTCATCACTGAATATACCATTTCAATGATGGATGCTAAGCTATGGACTTGGTTGTGAACATTATGTTCATGGATGTAAAATACCCTATGGTGTATTTTGTTGAATAGTAGACATCACTATTGAATAGTAGCATGTAGCATGTTGAAGTTGAATAGTATAATAGTAGCATGGCCATATTCCAAAATTCCTGCAATGACCCTGCCCATAGACAAAACAGTGCTGCACGACCTGGATAATTAAATGCCCAAAGTAGTCAGCCTAGTGAAGCACCGAGAAAGAATAGATTGCTGACCCAATGGTCAACAACTTTAGTTGTGCCCAGAAGGTCGCATAATGAGGAAAAGAGAGAAAGAGAGAGAAAGAAAGAGAGAGAGAAAGAGAGAGAGAGAGAGAGAGAGAGAGAGAGAGAGAGAGAGAGAGAGAGAGAGAGAGAGAGAGAGAGAGAGAGAGAGAGAGAGAGAGAGAAAAAGAAAGATAGAGGGAGAGAAAGAAAGAGGGAGAGCGAAATAGAGAGAGAGAGAGAGAGGGAGGGAGAGAGAGAGGGAGAGAGAGAGAGAGAGAGAGAGAGAGAGGAAGAAAGAAAGAAAGAGAGAGACAGGGACATAGACACACAGAGATACAGAGACAGACACACAGAGAGACATTGACTTTAAGCTCTTTATTAATAAAAGGTAAGAAAATCACACAATTCATACAAATAATAACAAAATTACAAAAATTCCAAACTTGTGCAACCTAACAACACCAAAGAGAACCCCCCCCCCCATCTTTGACACTATAATAAGAAATTCAATTCACCATTATCAACTTTACAAAAACCTTCCTTTCCACATCATTTTTGCACAAAGATTTGCAAATCTTCTTTCATTTAGCAAAAAAAGAACTCCATACATAGTCGAGCCATGACAAGAGCCTTAAAGACCACTATGACTTGACATAAAATATCAGCATTTGCAATGAGCTTTGCTTTTCTTGTCTTGGAGATTGCCAGTTTTGCAATAGAAATCAGGAAATTGACAAAAGCGGTCTCTAAGCTCTTTTTGCAACCAAGTGGTATTCCAAAAAAAAAAAAAAAAAAACTTGTGGAGAAAGAAAAGTTCATCCAATGAAACAGTGGTGATAATAACTCAGAGACGTGAGTCTTGGACAATCTGCGTATGCATGAAAAAGGTCTTCAGAGAGCATACAAAAAGGACATGCTTCTATAATAGTTTTGTTAAACCGATGCAGTAATACATTGGAAGGCAGCACCATATGGATGAGTCTCCAGGCAATATCGCCAGTCCTTTTAACAATTGGTGAAATATACATTGCAGACCATTGCAGATGGAAGGGAAGCTCAGAAGGCAGTTTTTCTTTCCATCGAGCCCAAATGAAGCAGGCCGTAATGAGGCAAATCAAATTGAAAGGCACAAACGGTAAAGACTTTTTTTGTCTTCACTGGAGGGTGGCAATGAGGATAACAAAATGGATATTGTGGAGTTATTATCTGGCAAGTTATAGCTTGCACATATCTGTGGTCATGTATGGTGATCACCAATGTCAGTAGTGAAGCTCAGGCCTCAGTGCCTAAAAACTTGCAGGACTTCCTGTGGTACCTGGGTTACACTCCTCAAAGATCTGATACCAGTTTTTTCTTGAATATATCCTGCAGAGAACCAAATGTTCCTGTTGCAATCACGAAGGTCCCGAGTTGTGCTCACACTCACACCCCAAAAATGCTGCATGAAGGTATGTGAGCGAGGAATTTGAGGAAAAGATCTTTGTAAAAAAGGGGTTCTTGAAGGAACATTTTGCTGTTATACATCTCAATTTGCCAAGTTATTTAGATGAACTGCCAGGTGTGCAGGACATCTTGGTAGAAGTCATGGAGTAACAGGACATCAACATGTTGCAGTTAACATGAAAAAGATTTCACAGTTGTAGCCCAGCATACGACTTGTTTCAATATAAGGCTCGCAGTAGATTTCCAGGGCAAGGCCTCCAGATATATATATATATATATATATATATATATATATATATATATATATATATATATATATATATATATATATATATATATATATATATATATATATATATATATATATATATATATATACATATATAACGACGAACAGTGCAGATATGGAAGGCCATCACCCAACAAAGAATGTCCTTTAGTCCATGATCCCCTTCCCCCAGTGGAAGGCAAATAGTCTCTGGTTTAAGCCAATGTTTGCCATCCCAGAAGAAGTCGAGCAAACATTTTTGGATCAATGACACCAATGTTATAGGTGGCTGCAGGACAATCATCTTATGCCATAGCAGAGGGGCAACGAGATTGTTAATGACCAAAGCCTGACCTCTGAAAGACAAAGTAGACAAAATTCCTCTCCACTTATTCAGCTTATTGTTAATTCTATGTAGCAAACCATCCAAATTCCTTTTGACATAACCAGGAGTACCAAGGTATACACCAAGGTACTTTACACCTTCTCTTACCCATGTCAAATTCATAGGGGGAGTAGGAAGGCTAGAATATGGCGTACAGCCGACCCAAACTGCTTTACATTTAAACCAATTAATTTGTGTTGTACTTGCTTGAAAGTAGACATGTAGACACTCGAACAACAGTAATATCATTGTTGTTGCAACAAGCAACACATACATCATCAGCATAAGCGGAAACAATAACAAGCTCCTCTGAAGGAGTCACTGGAAATCCCATAAGAGAGGATCCTAAACGAATCAAAAGGGGCTCAATGCAAAGAGAGTACAAGATTCCAGATAAGGGACAACCTTGCCGAATTCCCCTCCCAATCGGCAAAGGTAGACGGAGACCATCATTGACTTTAATCAAGCGAAAAATGTGATTATATAATGTTACACAAGAATTAAAAGATGGCCCAAAACCAAATTGTTTTAAAATGTAAAACAAATAATCATTTTTAACAGAGTCAAAAGCCTTTTTCTGATAAATAAAAAAGAGACCAGTATATTGTTGTTGAATTTCACACACAACGCACAAGTCTCGTACCAAACAAATATTATATCATGCATAGATCTGTCCATATCACAGTATGTTTGATCTTGATGTAAACCCGTGCTTAAAACAGATTTTACACAATTAGCAAGTACTTTAGCAAAAATATTATAATCCACACAGAGAAGAAATATTGGGTGCCAGTTCTGTATCAGTTGCAGATTCCTCTTCTTAGGGAGAAGGCAAACAACTGCACGTCGACAACTAAAGGGTAATACACCCTCCTGGAGGCTGCATAAAAAAACTGAAAGCAAAGCAGGACCAAGCATATCCCAGAAAGTTTTATAAAATTCAGCTGGCAACCCATCAAAGCCAGGAGCCCTTATGGTCAATAAGGCCATTCAGTGCAGTTTTAAGTTCACTCAGACTAATGTTTTCATCCAAAAAATGTCGCTGATGCTCTTCTATCTGCGGTAAATTAGCTGCAATATTTTGCATTGCAGGCATATCATAAGTTGAAAGGAAAACACTCTCAAAGTAAGCTCGAACAAAGGGGACAATTTCTGTATTCTCCAGAATATGCCTATTACTCGACCGAAGACTAAGCAATTGCTGGCTCGCCTTAGTCGTCTTGACAAACTTAAAAAAAATTCTTACATGTTTCTGCAGAAAGTAAACCACTGATTCTCAGCCTGACTAAGGTGCTGATACCATCGCCTTGAACTCGTTCCTTATGCAGAGTTTGTTTTTCAGAGAGGAGTTGACGCCTTTTATCATCACTGAGGTCCTCGGCCCCTACCTGTTGTTGAATAATCTCGTTGCAAGGTGTCGATACATAATTGTTTACTTTGAGAGCAATTAGTTTTGTATTGCTGACAGAAGACACAGATTTGCAACTTAGCATAATCCCACCACTGACAGAGATTTAAAAACTGATGTTGTAGATACAAAACCCTCTCCAAAAAATACCATGAATGATGACTTGGAAAAAAGGATCGCTCAGAAGGGAAGTATTAAAACACCAGTACAATGTGCGGTGTTTAAAACCAGGAAGTGACAAGCACAGTTTTATTAAAGAATGATCAGAGAAACCAGAAGGAACAATAACTGTACATGTCACAAGATTGATAGCAGAGGTAGGAATGTAAAATTTATCAAGTCGAGCAAGTGAAAGATGATTTAGTGAAACCTGACACCAGCTGAACTGTTTGAGGTTCCAGTGTTGTTGCCGCCATACATCGTTAAGATCCTGAGATGATATAATATTGGGAAGAGGCCTACTTGATGCTGGATGTGGCTCTGCACCGTGCCGATCTAAAGTTGGGTTCAAAGTCCAGTTAAAGTCCACTGCTAAGCACAACAAGGAATCAGAAGATTGGTGTTGCAAGAATGAAAGGAATCGTTAAAAAAAGCTCCTCTATATGTACTGTCACTTGGAGCATAGACATTAAACAAAACAAATCGTTTCTGATTGTATTCAAGCTTTACAGAGGCTAGATAGCCTGAGATGATTTCTTTAAAAATAGGGGGAGAGACAGACAAACATGTATTAACAAAAAAGCAATACCCACGCTCACATAATCTGTATTACTAAAAAACCAAGTGCTATTCAGTTGTTGCTGCCAATCAGCCATACATGTGGAGTGGCACGAGTCTCTTGTGATAAGAGGATATCATTTTTTTCCTTCCTTGCTAATTGCACAGTCTGCCACTGACGCAGCTGACTGCGTCCACCATTAATATTCAAACTGGATATGTTCCTCAATACATAAGTAGCACCTCAACCATTATAGGTTTAATTCTTTTCTTCTTGTAACAAGATACCTTTTCAATCTTTGAAGAGAGTTATCAGAAATATGAAGGGTTGCAGATTGCTGCACAACACCGTGAGTGCCAATAATGAAGGTACCAGTATCACCGAAGAAATCGCTAATTTTCACGCACCTTTTACGATAAGTTTTTTGTAAGAAATCTATGATTTCAGTCGGAGGGATGGAATTTCCAGAGACATGCTCTGATAGGAGGTTGGCCTCACTATCACTTAGTGAGGCAACAGAAGAACCCCCATCAGTCGCGATCCTTGCATTGAGAATCCATTGTGAATAAATGGGCTCATCAAAGCAACACTCTGAGATTTCATCCTAAGCATTCTGCTGTACATGAGCTTGATAAAGCTCAGCTGCCTCAACGGATGAGTCAATCACAGAGAGATCAGGAGTTAGTACACATTCACCGCTTCCCAGAGAGGGAAGGGGGACATGATCAACACAAGGTTCAACAAGGGACAAACATGGAGGCTCAACCTCACATGGAGGTTTATAACACGATAATTCCTCAACCGATATTTATCACACGAAACTTATCTGACTCTGGAAGTAGAGGTGGTTGAGGAATTACTTCAGCTGGAGGTGACTGCTGAGGAAGAGGCTGTGCTCCTTTCCTAACTACTTGAGCAAAAGTTGGGGGACCAGCCAAGACCGATTTGTCTGGCTCATTGAGATCGGGAGAATATGAGAGGGTTCTTTTCCTAATTTTCTGTTTGTCTACAATGGGGCTCTCAGCACCCATACTATTAACATTATCAACAATGATCTCAGTAGCACCCTGGTGTTCATCATCAGCCAGGCTCGTGACTCCACCCATGGACCTATTCGGGCAGGAGTCTTTTAAATGACCATACTGGCCACAATCAAAGCAAACTAGAGACTGTTGAGACAAAGACCCTGAAATTGTACCCTTCAATCTCGAAAGGCAATACCAGATTTAATGAGGTTACACCGTGCGGTGAAATCATATAAACAAAACGACGAAAGGACATATGTTTGAAACAGTTATTTTCCCCTCGTAAAGGAATCGCAGTAACTGAAGAAACAACAGAACCAAGTTTTTTGAGATTGTTAATCAGTTCTGTGTTCTTCATGAATGGAGGAATATTCAAGAGGGAAACAGAATTGCCAGCGTGTCGAGAGGTCATACCTGGACAAACACCTCAGGAGGAAAAAAAAGCCCATGCTCGACGACTTGAGCAACCTTGTTTACAGTGGAAACGAAGATGACCACAAGTTTATTCATGCGAGAAGCCACTTTGATATTCTCCAAACCGATTATCTCCCAAACAGCGAAGATAATGGCCTCCACATCGATTCCCCTACAAAGGCATGCAAACAAACCCGTGTTTCTGGGTTGGAGTTTCAAAGGTCATGCAACGAGAGCTATCCACCATCATTTCCATGTTTAAATAAGAAAAGTATTATCAAAGCCTCGAGGCTCCAATAAACATATATATATATATATATATATATATATATATATATATATATATATATATGCATACATATCTATCTATATATTACAAAAACTCTAATCTTGTATGTATTTATGTAAGTATGTATGTATGTTCCCGAAATAAAGCCAAAATGGTACACGATAGTGCAAAAATTTTCGGCCTTCCTTATTCACCATTTTCCTGCGGTGTGCAGTATCAAGTTTTGTTAAAATCGGGCAACGAAAAAATTATTAAAAAATCAATTCCCGATTCAGTCAAGTACTCTTCGGGAGAATTTGATCAATGCAAACAACCTCAGCAGTATAGTTCGCTGGAGCTCTCTGTTTTTATTTTCTGGAAAGGATTTATTAAAAAATCTCAAACATTGAGAACAGACAAAGAACAATTTTTTTTTAAGCATAAAATAAACCGCCATTTTGATCTAATACTTCAGTGTTCGTTAATAAATAAAATTGTGTTGGACGGTGCTTTGTTGAACGATGACTCCTGAGGTAAATGCTCAAATTTTCTTCAAGTTAAAGTTTGACCACTAAATAATGTTAAAATTTCGTGTTTTTTATTTCATCAACCGCTGTCACAATGGGAATCCAACGGGTTCACGGGTCATCTAGTATTAATGTGTGTATGTATATACATATATATATATATATATATATATATATATATATATATATATATATATATATATATATATATATGAATTTTGAAAAATAGGAGAAATTCATTATAATATATAACACGAAGTGAAAAATACGAGGAGGGAAACTCCCCAACCAAGAACATTCACCGGTATCACTGCGTGTGCTCTCTCGACTCTCACTCTCTGTGTCTCAATAAGGAGGGAGGGGGGTTAGCTTGAAAGGGGAATACACAAAGACAGTGCAAAGAGGAGGGTGGGGAGACAAACCACAAACAGCTACAAAGCCCCAACCCAAGGAGATGCCATGACATGAAACTGCACTCAGGTCATGAAAGAGAGAGAGAGAGAGAGAGAGAGAGAGAGAGAGAGAGAGAGAGAGAGAGAGAGAGAGAGAGAGAGAGAGAGAGAGAGAGAGAGAGAGAGAGAGAGAGAGAGAGACACTGAGAGAGAGAGACACTGAGAGAGACTGAGAGAGACTGAGAGAGACAGTGAGAGAGACAGAGAGAGAGACAGAGAGAGAGACAGAGAGAGACAGAGAGAGAGACAGAGAGAGAGACAGAGAGAGAGAGAGACAGAGAGAGAGCCAGAGAGACAGAGAGAGAGAGAGAGAGAGAGAGAGAGAGAGAGAGAGAGAGAGAGAGAGAGAGAGAGAGAGAGAGAGAGAGAGAGAGAGAGAGAGAGAGACACTGAGACAGAGAGACACTGAGAGAGAGAGACACTGAGAGAGAGAGACATTGAGAGAGAGAGACACTGAGAGGGAGAGAGAGAGAGAGAGAGAGAGAGAGAGAGAGAGAGAGAGAGAGAGAGAGAGAGAGAGAGAGAGAGAGAGAGAGAGAGAGAGAGAGAGAGAGAGAGAGAGAGAGAGAGAGAGAGACAGAGAGAGAGACACACAGACACAGAGACACAGAGACACAGAGACACAGAGACACACAGAGAGAGAGAGAGAGAGAGAGAGAGAGAGAGAGAGAGAGAGAGAGAGAGAGAGAGAGAGAGAGAGAGAGAGAGAGAGAGAGAGAGAGAGAGAGAGAGACACACTGAGACACTGAGAGAGACACTGAGAGAGAGACTGAGAGACTGACTGCCCCTCATCCTTTTTAGAAAAATACAAATCATACAAAGAAAGTATAAAAAACACCAAGGGGGTAACGAAACCAAAGCAGCTTACACCAGTAACAGAAAGTTTTGGTAGATGATATACACTGAATAATTACATGTGTACAAGTATCGTTATAGTTAACTCCTGATCACCAGTCAAATATGACGTTCACATGAGCCATACTGCAGTCAATTTTCCAACCGCCATTTCTAAAATTCCTACAACTTTCCCACATGTTTATAAAAACTAAACGCCAGTTTAATTTGAGCAACCACAAGACTCTCAAAAGGCAACAACAAATTGCAATTCCTCTCAAGTAAATCTTCGAGTTTCGCTTTCCAAGGTTTATAAATCACCATCTTTGCCTGAGCCGACAAAAAATGGGCCCAAAGTGATTTCTTCTAATAAACAGGCAAAACTTTAACAACAAAAATGAAAACTCTGAAATTAAAACACAGTGATAGATTCTTAGACATCTCCTTCATCAACTGAAATCAGGCAATTAAACGCCAACACTCCACAAACACATGGAAAAGAGTTTTTGATGCACTGTAAAATGGGCATTCATCAGGTATAAATGCAGAAAAAAAAATGTGTAGCAGCTGATTGGTGGGTAGGATCCAATGAATGAGTTTCCTCTGGAGGACCCCATTCATTTGGGGATAAGCTTTTGATAAAAACTATCCCAATAAGGTTGAGAGGAGAATTCATCCGCTAATAAGCAAGCCCACTTCCTGATATTCAATTGAGGGATGACGCACTAAAGCTCAGAAGGGGATAACGGGAGGGAGGGCTTCCAAATGAGGGGAGTTAACATTTTATAAAACGAGTTAATTGTGAAATTATTTGGGGTAAGAACAGGATCTGGAAATGAAGAGGCAGAGAACACCGGTACAAAGGGGACACTTGTTTCCTGTGGAGTTTTTCTTGCTATGGAAAGCTTTCAAAACATGACATAACACAAGTGAGATGTGTCCAACTGACCCGATGCTGTCCAGTTCCACAACGCGCAGCAGCACTCACCCAGTTGCCTGTCCAATTCATCAAATTATTAACTTTCAGAATGTTATTTGAAACAAAATGCTTGACAAAACTTAAATCCTTGGGAATATTTCCAAATAATGTATTGTAAAAGGGGGGTTCATGTAAGAACATAAATATCAAGAACATGTATTTTGAGTACTTGCAAGGGTACCTTGCTTGCCAGCCAACGTTGCGTCCCTCCTCACCCCCTTCCCCCTCCAGACAGCCAGCCCACCACTTCCCCCTCTTTCTCTCACCACACCCCTTCCACTTCTTCCTACCACCCCACTTCTTCCTCTTCTTACTCCCATGCCACACTTCCTCCCACGCCACACTTTCCCTCCCTCTTCACATCAAATCCCCCTCTCTCCACACACTCCACCCCTCCCCTCCCCCCCCCTCCCTCCTACAATCCCAGTCCCTCTAGACTCCCAACCCTTCCTGTGCCTCCTTCCACCCCATCCATTCTCCTCCCACCTCCACCCTTCCCCATCCCACCACCACCCTTCCCCTCCCACCACCACCCTTCCCCTCCCACCACCACCCTTCCCCTCCTTCCTCCAACCTCAACCGTTCCTTACCCTCCTGCCACTTCAACCCTTCTCCTACATTGGAATTTTCGCAGAGTTTTTAAAGACGTTTGGTAAAAATAAATAATTGAAATATAACCCACTTTCAACATTCCGACCAACCTCGAACTTGCCTCGTTGCCTCTAACTTTCTCCGTGTCGTGTCAAAATCTGCCCCTTGAATTCATCGATATGGTCAAAATAAGTCATGGTGGAGAGTCTAGATGTTTATCCTCGTCGCCATGTAATGAGAATCTGGAGTGTGTTGAGTTCCTGTTTCTTGGCGAGCGCTTGCCATGTGGCTTAAGCACTCAAGCAAGCACTCCGTTGGAAACCGTTGATATGGAACGGCTGGCTTGGCAAGCACTAGCTAGCTGCTTGGTAATTGAACACATCCCTGGACATCTCAAAGCATGCAGTACATATCAAACGCCGACAAAAGGACACTTTTTTAATTGAAGACTTCAAATATTAATCGTGACTATTTTCATTGTAATGAAAACATACCTAGTTCAGTTTTCAATCCGTCGTTTTCGTTTTTAAAATGTACATCAACTGAGAGCTGAAGAGTGTACAAAAGTGGACTTGTACATTTTATGAAACTTTAGTGGACATGCATAGAATAAACGTCACTCAGGAATTTCGCCGGCCTTTCGACTAATTAATTAAGAATGCAGGCATTTGACGACCAAATCAATTGTAATGTTTGTTGACTTCATGTAAAATGTGAATTACATGTCCATCCATTTATTTTTAAGCCTGAAAATTCAGGCGAAAACCACAAAGGCTTGTCAATCCTCAGAGGTATGTGGAGGAAAAAAAATGAAAAATATGATCTCAGCAGAGTCCTGGTGGTACCAATATGCCTTCCACTTCTTAATGATCGTCTTGATTGTGCTCCAAGTGATATTCAAGACCTTTGAAATAATTTCATACCTATCCCCTGATCTGTGCCTTTCCACAACGATATTCTGGAGATCTTTTGAAAGATACTCGGTCCTCATGGTTGAGTCTTTCCTATGAAATGAACAACCCAACAGAGGAAACCGACAGGAACAGCTGATTATATTCCAAAATAATCAGAATCAGTACAATTTAACACAGGTGGAGGCCAATTAACTTGGTGTGTGATTTTTGAAGGTGATTGGTTACACTTGAGCTCATTTACAATTGCTATTATAAGGGGGGTGGACATTTGTCCAACCAAGATAACCTTGTTTTGTATTTTTCATGAATTTTCTGAAATTTGCAGAATTTGTTTTTCACTTGGAAGTTGTGGGTTATGATATGTAATCATAGTTGGAAAAAGTCTGAATCAATGCAATTAAATTCCAGATTATAAGGCAACAAAAGGAGAAAATTTAAAAATGAGATGTAGACTTTCTTTCACCACTGTATGCATAGTCAGGGAGCATCATAAGTCCCGTGGGATTTTTGCTATGAAAGCAAACCACCATGCTAGACTCAAGTGGACCATAATGATTAATAAAAAGCTTGGTGGCACTCTGGGAAATGGTGCGGATGTGTATTTTGAACACATTTAACAATTTTTGAAGAATGACTATTTTACGCCGCTTAAAAGTGACATAATGTCACCCTGACCACTCCATATACCACTAATTTTGTCATATTTGGTATCAGATTGACCGGCATGAACCTCTGTATACTCATAGGTCATTTATTCTTCAATATATGAGCCATATCATGAATAAATCACACAAAAATAAAAATTTTGACCATATTTCGACTTCGGTTTCACCGTCCGCAGTTCACCAAAATACCTATTTCTCAACATTGTGCTCACCAATCTGCTAATGAATAGTATCAGAAAGTACCTATGTTATCACTAGTGCTTTTGATATTTAATACATATCATTCACTTGATAATTCAACGAGATATACCTCAAAATGTAACCCTACACCCTAATGAATCGGAAGGTTACTCTTTCCGACATCTGTAAATTTCGATGCATGATTTTGTAAACACATGCCACAAATCCTACTGTAGATGATTAGGTTGAGGTAGTCTTCCCATATGACTATAGTAACCATGGTATCCACTAATATAAGCATTTTCTCTCTTTCAGATGTGATGCTGCTGAAGAGCCACAAGATGATGTATTCAATGCAATATAGCTGATTCGTGCCCACTTCCAAGGCATCGTATGGTTCAATGACACGGCACCAAACCCAATGATTCCATCACCACAAAACTATGGCTGTAAACATGAGGAGGCAAAATGGGTTCCAGTCATGACCACTCAACTCCCAGCACCAAAGTCTGTTATTCATTTCGTGAAATGCAACTGTTCCAAGTTGAGATGTCAAACAACACGATGCACCTGCGTGAAAGCAGGACTCAACTGCACAGACATGTGTGGATGTTCCAGTCTTGAAGACAACTGCGAAACCTCGCACCACTCAACCGACGACGGCGAGGATGAAGTACCAGACGAACAAGATAACGATGATGACAGCGACGAGCTCTTTGGATGAGAGCTGACTGCCATGGGACTTATGCATACGTATGAACTCGGGGGTAGGGTTACATTTTGAGGTATATCTCATTGAATTATCAAGTGAATGATATGTGTAAAATATCAAAAGAACTAGTGATAACATAGGTACGTTGCGATACTATTCAATAGCAGATTGGTGAGCACAATATTGAGAAAAAGGTATTTTGGTGAACTACGGACGGTGAAACCGAAGTTGAAATATGGTCAAATTTTGATTTTTGTGTGATTTATTCATGATATGGCTCACATATCGACGAATAAATGACGGATTAGTATGCAGAGGTTCATGCCAGTCAATTTGATACCAAATATGACAAAATTGGTGGTATATGGATGGGTAAGGGTGACATTATGTCACTTTCTAAGCGGGGTAAAATAGTCCTTCAAAAAATGGTAAACGTGTTCAAAATACACGTCCACACCATTTTCCAGAGTGCCACCAATATTTTTATTAATCATTACGGTCAACTTGAAGAGTCTAGCATGGTGGTTTGCTTTCATACCAAAAATCCCACTGGACTTTATTTTGTGCAAGATGCTGCCTGACTTGCATCTGTGTGTATATATATATATATATATATATATATATATATATATATATATATATATATATATATATATATATATATATATATATATATATATATATATATATATATATATATATATATATATATATATATCGACGAACTGATTAGATTTTCGTGAAGATCCATATCCAGATCTGACTACTAGAATATTTTAAGTGATTCTTCACCATTGAGAGATTGGGGCAAAGAACGAAATATAGTAGGATATCTCCAAAAGTTGTGGACGGATTTGGATGAAACTTGGTGGACAGGTGGGGTGTGTGACCCAAAGAATTGATTAGATTTTTGTTGAAGATTCGAATCCGGATCGAGATAGGACAATTATTTAATTTTCAAAAAGTGATTTTTCACCATTCAGAGATAGGGCCACAAACGATATACAGTATAGCATGATATTTCAAAAATGTATTGGGCCCAATATGTTCTCCTGGATCAGGCATGATGTGACGGAGTTATGCGCTCTACCGAGTGCCCTTCTAGTTAAGTCTCTCTCTGTTGTATGTTCCCCCTCCATCCCCTCCCTCACCTTAAATGGCCGCACAGCTGACACTGCTCGTGAAAAGGCTGAATGCCTAATCTCCGTGTTTCGTTCCAAATCTTGTCTGCCAAACCCATCGCTTTCTGTAACCACCTCACCCAGTTGCACCCAGCTGTTCCTGGGCTTTGTTTCCCTTTCTCCTGAGAAGGTGGAGAGCCAACTGTGAAACTTTGACTCAGATTGTGCAACCGGTCCAAACGGCATCAGTCCACATGTCCTAAAAACCTGCTCCGCTGCTTTTGCTCACCCTCCTTCTGTTTTACTCACCCTCTCATTTGCTCAAGGTCATCTGCCATCTGCTTGGAAAGCAACAAACATTACTGCTCTGCATAAAAAGGTGCAAAAATAGATCTCTGCAACTACAGACCAATCAGCCTTCTCCCAATCAACAGCAAGGTTAGGGAATCCATCATCGCTTCAGACATTAAATCCTTCCTCTTCTCCAATGGCTTAATTTCCAATATTCAATTGAGATTGAGACAAGGTCACTCCCCTCTGGATATGCTGTTTTTGCTCTGCCAACAATGGAATCTCCCGAGATGTTTCATGTGCTTTCGATATGGTCTGGCATCCTGCACTGCTCACCAAACTCTCTTCCTCTGGTATCCAAAGCAATCTCCACTCATGGCTCACAGACTTCCTCTCCTGTTGCAGCCAATGTTTGGCCCTTTATGGAGTTCTCTCATCCCTCTTCCTGTCCAGGATGCAGTTCCTCAAGGCAGTGTTCTGGGCCCTGTTCTTTTTATGGTTTTCATCAATTATCTCTCCAACTCTCTGGAAAATTCTATTTGTCTCTTTGCTGATGACTGGACCCTCTGCTGTACAATCTGTCATCCCTCAGATCAGCAAGCAGCAGTCTCTTCACTCTCTGCAGATGTGCATAAAATAAGAAGTTGGTCAAACACGTGGAGCGTGTCTTTCAATCCTGACAAATCTCACACTCTCACGGTCTCTCCAAAAGGACCATCTAGAAATCCTCCCCCACCCCCATCTACTTTTCAACAATCCTCTTGAAGAAGTCCTTTCATTCAAAGTTCTGGGTCTCACAATATACTATGATCTTTCCAGGGAAAAACACATTTCAAAGCTGGCCTCCAAAGCCAATTGTTGACTGGGCATCCTCCATCGTGCAAAGTCCTTCCTTGGCACACCTGAGCTCCTGACCACATGCAAAGCTTTCGTCCACAGTCTGATGTAGTACTTCTCTCCCCTCTGAGCTGGTGCTCCCGCCTCTCACCTTTATCGGTTTCATGCTGTGGATACCAAAGTATTTAGGATCATTGTTATCTCCCACGATGAGGCTGAGTCTTTGGGTCTCTCACTCTCTCACTGCAGGCAGGTCAGTGGTCTTTCTGTCTTCTACCATCTCCTCTCTGGCCTTGCCCCACCTGCTCTGTCTGAGATATGTCCCCCCCCCCATATTTCCGCAGTGTGCTCAAGGTCTGCCAGCAACCACTTCCTGGTAAAAACTACCAAAATCAAGAATCACTGAATACCTTCACTCTTTCATTCCTCTTTTAATCCCCTCCTTTGGAAAAAACTCCCACAGTCTCTTCAATCCTTCTCTTCCCTCCAGGTCTTCAAAAGAGCTGTTCACCACCATCTCTTATCTTCCCCCATTCAAAATTATAATCTTTTATACCCCTGCTCATCCACCCCTGAAACTTTTTCACATATTGTGCTATATATCTGAAACTTTTTCAGCACTATCTCTCAATGGTGAAGAATCACTTAAAAAAAATTTATCAGATCCATATCTGGATTCGGAGATTCACCAAAATTGAATCCATTATTCCCTGTCACACAACCAACATGTCCACCAAGTTTCAACCGAATCTGTCCAAAACTTTTTTGTTGTGATATACGTACAATCCATCCACAACTTTTTGAGATATCGTTCTAAATATCGTTTTTGGCTCTATCTCTCAATGGTGAAGAATAATTTTTAAAATTCCATTAGCCAGATCTGGATCTGAAAATTCACCAAAATCGAAACAGTTCGTCCTTGTCTCACACACACACACACACACACACACACACACACACACACACACACACACACACACACACACACACACACACTGTTCACAAAATTTCATCTCGATCCCTCCACAACTTTTTGAGATATTGTGGTATATATCGTTTTTGGCCCGATCTCTCAAAGGTGAAGAATAATTTACAAAATTTGAGTGGTCGGATCTGGATCTGGATCTTCACCAAAATGTAATCAGTTTGTCCTTGTCACACACCCAAGCTGTTCACAAAATTCCATCTGGATCCATCCACATCTTTTTGAGATATCCTACACACAAACAAACAAACAAACAGAAAAACAGAGAGAAAGGGGTGAAAACATCACCTTCACCTTTGGTGGTGGAGGTAAAAACCCAATGTTGAACACGTCCTCAACCATTTTTCAGAAATGCATTTACCGATGTTGTTCAAACTTTGCACAAGCACAGTAAATTAAATTATGGCATACACGTGCCCCTCCCTTTATTTTGCAATATTATCAATGATGGCCCACTGGTATACTGGCAGCCTTTTTACTTGTACATAATATGGTCCAGTAACGCTGTACAGCAAAATTACTAAAACAACAGGGGCAATGACATTTTATGTTGGGTAGTCGATCGAGTCGGAAAAAAAAAAAAAAAATTTTAATTTTGAAATTTGTTCTACCCCTATTATCAGTTTTTCCGTCGATATGTTTGTCTGTTGGGTCGTCGATCCAGTCGAATTTTTTTATTATTTAATTCATTGAAATTTGTTCTACCCTTATCAGTTTTTCCATCGATATGTTTGTCTGTCTGTCTGTCTGTTTGGTCCAGTGCTCCGTGAATAGAATGGCAATTTCGATGAAACTTGGTGGGTAGGTTCATACCATGACCTAGTTGTGTGCAAATGAGAACCGTTGCTATGGACACCACCGTTGCCTAGCAAAGGGACTTTGAAATTTTTGAAAAATCATTAAAAAATTATTTTTTCGAAAATCAAAAATCGGGCCACGAGCGACTGTGGGCAGTACATTCAGCCATATTGTCAAAAATTTCCAGCCGAATCCTATTAAAACTGTCGGAGAAGATAGACTTTGAATGAACCCTGGTCGAAAACAATAAAAAACGAAGTTCGTTATATCTCAGAGACTATGAGTCAAATATACATGAAACTGGTATGGTAGGTTCATGATATGTCCAAGTGATGTGTGATAAATAATGGCGATTTCGATGAAACTTGGTTGGTAGGTTCATACCATGACCTAGTTGTGTGCAAATGAGAACCGTTGCTATGGACACCACCGTTGCCTATCAACGGGACTTTGAAATTTTTGAAAAATCACAAAAATTTTATATTTTCTAAAATCAAAAATCGGGCCACGAGCGACTCTGGGCAGTACATTCAGCCATATTGTCAAAAATTTCCAGCCGGATCCTATGAAAACTGTCAGAGAAGATAGACTTTGAATGAACCCTGGTCGAAAACAATAAAAAAAACGAAGTTCGTTATATCTCAGAGACTATGAGTCAAATATACATGAAACTGGTATGGTAGGTTCATGGTATATCCAAGTGATGTGTGATAAATAATGGCGATTTCGATGAAACTTGGTTGGTAGGTTCATACCATGACCTAGTTGTGTGCAAATGAGAACCGTTGCTATGGACACCACCGTTGCCTATCAACGGGACTTTGAAATTTTTGAAAAATCACAAAAATTTTATATTTTCTAAAATCAAAAATCGGGCCACGAGCGACTGTGGGCAGTACATTCAGCCATATTGTCAAAAATTTCCAGCCGGATCCTATGAAAACTGTCAGAGAAGATAGACTTTGAATGAACCCTGGTCGAAAACAATAAAAAAAACGAAGTTCGTTATATCTCGGTGACTGAGTCAGATATACATGAAACTGGTATGATAGGTTCACGGTATGTCCTAATTATGTGTGAGAAAGAACCGTTGCTATGGACCCCTCCGTTACCTTGCAACGGCCGAAAAACCTCGAAATGTGGGGGTATTTTAACGAAAAAACAATCTGCAGCATTAAACCTTGAAGCTGGAATCATGCATTTTCTTGTGCTTAATCCTCAGGTCATTCCCCATCGAACAGGCCCATCGCATCAGGTTATATTGGGTAGTCGACTACGCATGTCCACCTACCGCCTCGTTGGGTAGTCGATCCAGTCGAAAATTTTTTTTTTTTTAATTTTGTTCTCCCCTTATTATCTCTGGGGTGGCCCCCCAATAGGTATTATAAATTTGTTCTCCCCTTATTATCAGTATTTCCATCGATCCAGTCGAAAAATGTTTTTTTTTTTTGAAATTAGTTCTACCCTTATTATCAGTTTTTCCGTCGATATGTTTGTCTGTCTGTCTGTCTGTCCCTCTGTTCGGTCCAGTGCTCCGATAATACAATGGCCATTTCGATAAAACTTGGTTGATAGGTTCATACCATGACCTAGTTGTGTGCAAATGAGAACCGTTGTTATGGTCACCACCGTTGCCGAGCAAAGGGACTGAAATTTTTGAAAAATAATAAAAAAAATATTTTTTCGAAAATCAAAAATCGGGCCACGAGGGACTGTGGGCACTAGATTCTGCCATATTGTCAAAAATTTCCAGCCGGATCCTATGAAAACTGTCGGAGAAGATAGACTTTGAATGAACCCTGGTTGAAAACAATAAAAAAACGAAGTTCGTTATATCTCAGAGACTATGAGTCAGATATACATGAAGCTGGTATGGTAGGTTCATGGTATCTCCGAGTTATGTGTGAGAAAGAACCGTTGCTATGGACCCCTCCGTTGCCAGCAACGGCCGAAAAACCTCTATATGTGGGGGTATTTTAACGAAAAAACAATCTGCAGCATTAAACCTTGAAGCTGGAATCATGCATTTTCTTGTGCTTAATCCTCAGGTCATTCCCCATCGAACAGGCCCATCGCATCAGGTTATATTGGGTAGTCGACTACGCATGTCCACCTACCGCCTCGTTGGGTAGTCGATCCAGTCGAAAATTTTTTTTTTTTTAATTTTGTTCTCCCCTTATTATCTCTGGGGTGGCCCCCCAATAGGTATTATAAATTTGTTCTCCCCTTATTATCAGTATTTCCATCGATCCAGTCGAAAAATGTTTTTTTTTTTTGAAATTAGTTCTACCCTTATTATCAGTTTTTCCGTCGATATGTTTGTCTGTCTGTCTGTCTGTCCCTCTGTTCGGTCCAGTGCTCCGATAATACAATGGCCATTTCGATAAAACTTGGTTGATAGGTTCATACCATGACCTAGTTGTGTGCAAATGAGAACCGTTGTTATGGTCACCACCGTTGCCGAGCAAAGGGACTGAAATTTTTGAAAAATAATAAAAAAAATATTTTTTCGAAAATCAAAAATCGGGCCACGAGGGACTGTGGGCACTAGATTCTGCCATATTGTCAAAAATTTCCAGCCGGATCCTATGAAAACTGTCGGAGAAGATAGACTTTGAATGAACCCTGGTCGAAAACAATAAAAAACGAAGTTCGTTATATCTCAGAGACTATGAGTCAAATATACATGAAACTGGTATGGTAGGTTCATGATATGTCCAAGTGATGTGTGATAAATAATGGCGATTTCGATGAAACTTGGTTGGTAGGTTCATACCATGACCTAGTTGTGTGCAAATGAGAACCGTTGCTATGGACACCACCGTTGCCTATCAACGGGACTTTGAAATTTTTGAAAAATCACAAAAATTTTATATTTTCTAAAATCAAAAATCGGGCCACGAGCGACTGTGGGCAGTACATTCAGCCATATTGTCAAAAATTTCCAGCCGGATCCTATGAAAACTGTCAGAGAAGATAGACTTTGAATGAACCCTGGTCGAAAACAATAAAAAAAACGAAGTTCGTTATATCTCGGTGACTGAGTCAGATATACATGAAACTGGTATGATAGGTTCACGGTATGTCCTAATTATGTGTGAGAAAGAACCGTTGCTATGGACCCCTCCGTTACCTTGCAACGGCCGAAAAACCTCGAAATGTGGGGGTATTTTAACGAAAAAACAATCTGCAGCATTAAACCTTGAAGCTGGAATCATGCATTTTCTTGTGCTTAATCCTCAGGTCATTCCCCATCGAACAGGCCCATCGCATCAGGTTATATTGGGTAGTCGACTACGCATGTCCACCTACCGCCTCGTTGGGTAGTCGATCCAGTCGAAAATTTTTTTTTTTTTAATTTTGTTCTCCCCTTATTATCTCTGGGGTGGCCCCCCAATAGGTATTATAAATTTGTTCTCCCCTTATTATCAGTATTTCCATCGATCCAGTCGAAAAATGTTTTTTTTTTTTTGAAATTAGTTCTACCCTTATTATCAGTTTTTCCGTCGATATGTTTGTCTGTCTGTCTGTCTGTCCCTCTGTTCGGTCCAGTGCTCCGATAATACAATGGCCATTTCGATAAAACTTGGTTGATAGGTTCATACCATGACCTAGTTGTGTGCAAATGAGAACCGTTGTTATGGTCACCACCGTTGCCGAGCAAAGGGACTGAAATTTTTGAAAAATAATAAAAAAAATATTTTTTCGAAAATCAAAAATCGGGCCACGAGGGACTGTGGGCACTAGATTCTGCCATATTGTCAAAAATTTCCAGCCGGATCCTATGAAAACTGTCGGAGAAGATAGACTTTGAATGAACCCTGGTTGAAAACAATAAAAAAACGAAGTTCGTTATATCTCAGAGACTATGAGTCAGATATACATGAAGCTGGTATGGTAGGTTCATGGTATCTCCGAGTTATGTGTGAGAAAGAACCGTTGCTATGGACCCCTCCGTTGCCAGCAACGGCCGAAAAACCTCTATATGTGGGGGTATTTTAACGGAAAAACAATCTGCAGCATTAACCCTTGAAGTTGGAATCTTGAATTTTCTTGTGCTTAATCCTCAGGTCATTCCCCATCGAACGGGCCCATCGCATCAGGTTATATTGGGTAGTCGACGACTCATGTCCCCCTACCGGCTTGTCTGTCTGTCTGTCAGGCTGTTCGGTCCAGTGCTCCATTAATACAATGGCGATTTCGATTAAACTTGGTTTGTAGGTTAATACCGTGACTTACTTGTGTGCAAATGAGAACCGTTGCTATGGACACCACCGTTGCCGAGCCACGGGACTTTGAAATTTTTGAAAAATCATAAAAGAAATTATTTTTTCGAAAATCAAAAATCGGGCTATGTGCCACTGTGTGCAGTATATTCAGCCATATTGTCACAAATTTCCAGCCAGATCCGATGAAAACTGTCGGAGAAGATAGACTTTGAATGAACCCTGGTCGAAAACAATAAAAAAAACGAAGTTCGTTATATCTCAGAGACTATGAGTCAGATATACATGAAACTGGTATGGTAGGTTCATGGTATGGTCCTAGTTATGTGTGAGAAAGAACCGTTACTAAGGGCCCCTCCGTTGCCCAGCAACGGCCGAAAAACCTCTAAATGTGGGGGTATTTTAACGAAAAAACAATCTGCAGCATTAACCCTTGAAGCTAGAATCATGAATTTTATTGTGCTTAATCCTCAGGTTATTCCCCATCGAACGGGCCCATTGTGTCGGGTTCTATTGGGTAGGTGACTACCCATGTCCGCCTAACGGCTTGTCATTTTTACTTGTTATGTCTGCCGTTGGTGCCGCACAGACAATGTAGATCGAATGGCCTCCTTCTGCATCAACTTTCCTTGTTACCTCCACCACCAAAGGTGGACGGACGTGGTTTTCACCCCTGTCTGTCTGTTTACTTGTCTCTGATCAGGATAACTCAAAAGGTTCTGGACGGATTCTGGAGGAAAATGGTGGACTTGTGGGGTGTATGACAAAGAAGAATTGGTTCAATTTTGGTGAAGATCTGGATCCGGATCGGGATCCGATCTTTTTTTAAGTGTTTCGTCACCAATGAGAGGTTGGGCCAAAATCGACTTTGTGAACAGGTTGGGTCAGTGACCACAAGCCGATTAGATTTTTTGTTAAGGTCCGGATGCAGATCCAGCCCGTTAGTCAGTGGGATGCAAAACATAAACTGTTCAACCTGGCAGAGATATGCACTCTACCAAGTGCCTTTCGAGTTATCGCTTGTTAGATAGACGTCGTGGGTAGGGATAGAGCAGCATTGGGTGCAAGTGGATCCCCATCTTGAAGGAATGGAACAAATGCGAAATCCAGCACCAAAGCACAAACACCCATCATCGAAGAACAGCAATGCAATTTCCAGCACCTTTTGATCAGCCTATGAGCATTCTCATCTGAAACTCTGGCCCATGACCCAGGTTCAAGTCCCATTTACACCCTGTGTTTGTCCATTGTCTACTTATTCCTTGTAATTCATGTAAAGGAATATTGATGTGTTTTTCTCTTCTATTTCTTATTTTTTCATCTGTAGCACATTACTGTGGGTGACATCATTTGTTAGGGGGCACACTCTGCTGGTGATGCAATGTTCCTTGTAGGTTCAAGGAATAATTTGGAATTCGTTCATGTTGCTAGTGTTAGCTCCCCTACTCTCCACGAAGGATAACATGGAATCTTTAATTTCCACCAACTAATGCTGACAGACGGCACACCCAGTTTAACACCCAGGGATAGCACAGACATTGATGCCTCTTCCTGCATGCAAAACACCAGAATAAGAGTTTATAGCTAGAGAGAGATTCAAACCCAGGCTAGACAGCTCAGAGGCGAGTATGCATACCTCGCAGCTATTTTTTTTTTCGCTCAGCTGGAACGTAGTTCCGAGGGGCTTATGGGATGGTGCATCGTCCATCCATCAGTCAGTTCGTCAGTCCGTTTGTCCACAAACACTTGCAACTTCTTCTCTGAAACTACACACACGATTTCGATGATACCTGACCACAACCTTCATCACCTGGTATGTATCAAAGTTTGTTCTCAGCATTGAAAAAAAAGGGGTCTAAGGGGGTCTACAAAGGGAGTTTGCAGGTGTGGGTTGCTCCCCAAAAGAGGTATTTGCTTTCTTCTGAGAAACAACATACACAATTCCGATGAAACTTGACCACAACCGTTATCACCTCTGACGTGCTAAAGTTTGTTCATGAAAATAAAAAAATCAGGGTCACAGGGTATGTAAGGGGTGGACGGGGGTTGCCCTCCCCCCAAATATTATTTGCTTTCTTCTCCGAAACTAAACAAATAATTTCGATGAAACTTCACCAGAAACTTCATCACCTGTGATGTACCAAAATTTGTTCACACTATTTTAAAAAACCTGGCTCTCAGGTGGTCAATCGGGGGTGCCCCCCCCCCAATAGGTATTTGCTATAACATTTGTTCATTGGTGCATTTTGCTGATCTGTCCAACGTTGACTACCTCCTCAGTATCATTATTATAAAAGGTGATCGCCCAGGGGTATTGCCCCTATTTTTTGCATTCATAATCAAAGCTTATGGGAAAACTGATGTACATCGACTACTGTCTTTGTTCTGCACACAATTTATGTTAATTCTCCTCTGCAATTCTTTGATTAATGATAAAAACATACAAACAAGCAGTGATTGCACCATCATAAACTGGCGTTGCAGACTTCGTACACCCCCACCCCTATCCGATTGCAATTTTAAGCTTTGAAAACAACAGAGATTAAAGTGCAGGCCACTTTGTGTTGTACTTTTTCAAATGCTGAATGATATATGTTTATTGTGAGGTTGTTCGACAAGCATTGGTTTCTACAGCTCCACAGTTATGCTGAGCAATATTAGTTATGCGTTTTGTGAAATTGAAGTTAATGTTGCTTTGATTGCATCGCAGTTAGGATTGCAATAAAGCATTAATAATCTTGACAAAATTCAGAAGACATTGATATTGCAGAGATTCTGATTACTTACACTGGGAAGTCCCACAAAGGTACAAGGGGTGTTTTTTTGCAAAGCACGAAAGATAGTGTTGAATGTACTGTACATTCTCTATATTTTCTGCACAAAAAGTTACATTGGCACATCAGTTTAAATGATTCATCTTCTTCAGCATCATCATAAATGTACCTTTTCCCTGTGCCATGTCACAGGTTTAAGAGACAAGAGCTCTGCATTGCTGTTGTTGGGGAACGATTTTTGAAGTATTCACCCATTGGTCGGACAGCTGCCAGACCACACCCACATCTGTTGTTTGACTCCACCCATCATAGCACCCAGGCAAAATGATATGGCTGCCATCTTAGTCTTCTGGTGGGCATAACACATTAGGCCTGTAGGCCTCTCTTGATGAAACACCACCTGGGTTTGTTGTGTCAGATTTCCATTGGCTTTGTTTGGGTTGGTTGTTAATCATATGTTGACATCCACCAACCAATGCTGGCACATGGAACACCCAGTTTAAAGCCCATCTAAGGGATGATACACACATTGATGAATCGCGAATCACGTCCTGCCTGCGAGACACCAAGTTGAGTTTGTAGCTGGGTTAAGATTCCAACCCATACTGGATAGCTCAGAGGCCAGTGTGCATATATCTAAGCTATCTTTCCAGACCTTTAGATTATTCAGAGTTTAAATAGATGTATGATCTCTTGGTTGTTTTATAAACAAAATAGAAAAGTGGATTATATATTGGAGGCTGGCAGGATGGCCCAGAGTTACGTCCCGACCCAGCTCTAAACTATCGTCTCCGCGTTTCACAAGCAGGGTGATTCATCAATGTATGCTATCTCTCGGATAGACGTTAAACTGGGTTTCCAGTGTGCCGGCATGACTTTCTAAACGTTAAACATCCCACGGTGTCCTTCATGAAGAGTAGATGAGCAGGCACCATGAACAAATTACAAATTCCTGTCCAATAACCTCGCATTCCCCCTATCCCAAGGGAACGAAGTGCAAAAAGGAAAACCCCGCCACCCCAATGTGGGTCGCTACCCCATTAGCTGGGCATGTGGATTATTAGTAGTAGAATAGCTGGCACTATGGTGGTTATGAATTTGTCTGAAATATAATACAATGGAAGAATATATCTGAGATTTATGAATTAAATAAAGTTGATATGACATCGGCCAGTTGGATAATTAAATGTGGAATTGAAACAGTCATTGAAGCATATATATTCTACAACATGATGTCAGGAGTAAGTCAAAAAGAATATCATGAGTTCCTTTCAACACGATCACCATCACGTTCCACAATCAATCTTTAGATCGATGTTTGTCGTCGATCAATAACCAGTTTTAGGTCACTGTATGTTGGAATTATTTCATGAGCACATAAAAGTAAAGAAAAACCTGTAGGGATGAAAACTACATTTTCCACTATGCCGTCACTCCATGGATGACATGGCTATCGGTAATTGTGACGTGATCTCAAGAGAACAGCCCATCGTGCAATTGTTATCTGGTACAGTCAGTGATTATAAGTGACACAATGTCACATTTCACAATGAAGTAGTTTCATCACACTCGTTCGTGATAATACGAGCTCTCCTCGGTGTGAGACCAATGTCATGTAACCATTGACTGTTGAATTCCACCAGGATGCAGTCCATTGAATTGGCGGAGAACTTCATGATCCCTGAAAGAACGCATCCATTTATTATTTACACTAAAATGACGTATGTTTTTTTTTAAACCCCACCTGCATGTCGTTCTTGCATCATCAAAATTGTTATCAAGCTGGTAGTAAATCAGAAGTAGTCTTAGAATGAGTACGTGGTCACAATTAAACAACCTTGTGCCAATGTGGTGATATGAGTTAATCAGATGTCAATATATAACTGAGCTTTACATTACAGTCATTGAATGTGCTCAACATGGAATGTTGAAACAGCCTTTTAATTGTAATTACCACATGCCAACAGAAATCATACAAGCACATTATGCATTTGTAAATGGTAAATAATTATGTTGATATATAAACAAAGCCATTAGATTTTACACAATAGTGTTCCTGCAATAAATCATTAGTGTTTCTAATTAGAGTTACAGCAGTCGTGTTGAAAGGGTAGATTATTATTTATTTATTTCTGTTTACAAGGTCTAATGCTTGTATTGGAGCTGAATACACAATCGCTCATGTGAAGGCAACACCTGACAACTTCAGACAACCAAACAGCAACTGAGCTTGGGAAACTGACGCCACTTCCCAGAGCACTCCAAATACCAGCACCGCCATTTTTTTCAATCGCATTTATTTCTCCAATCACTGTGGCAATTAACGAATGAGGTTCATCTGTGCTGTAGCCTCTAAATGCTGAGTGTCAAGTAAGGAAGCAGCCAGCACCTACCATTTTTTAAAGGCTTTGGTATGACTCAGACAGGGTCCAATTTGAATCGCTGACCTCCCAGACTCAGTGTGGATGCGCTCAGCATTATGCCAGCAATTCTGCTTAATATGTAAATGTGTGATTTCAATTTTCACTATGACAGCCATTGTGCCAGCCAGTCTGGTCCTCATATGTGGTGATTTCAATTGTCTCCAAACGAATTGGATGGGTGTCAGCACGTCTATTTTAAATCCTCGGTCTTTAAAATCGACTCGAGTGTGCTCTGCTAAAGCCATTTGGAGGTGAAGCGGTACACATGCACACATGGTGTTTAATACCGTGTTGCATTTATCAGGTTGGAAGGGCTCTGTTTTGGTTTATTATTATGTTGTGGGGCAACTTAGCATAACAGTTGTGCATTTTGTGAGAAAAGCACCAAATTCGGCACACTGGTAGCCCATCATACTATGAACAGCTTTGGATATTGGGCCATCTCAAATTCAGCCGCTGAAGGCTGTGGCAGCCATTTTACACTGCCATCAAAAATTTGAGATGGCCCAATATCCAAATCTGTTCATAATATGATAGGCTACTAGTGTGCCAAATTTGGTGCTTTCCTCACAAAATGCACAATTGTTATGCTATATTTAGCTAAGTTGCCCCACTAATGCCTGAACACAACCACACCTCCTGATTTATGAGCAGTGAGGCAGAGGCAATGTGCCAGTGTGGCAGACCGCACTTGTTGCTCACACGTCAAGCAGCTTTGTCTGCATGGGTCGTGATTTGTGCCTCATTGATCCAGAAAGTTAGGTCTAAAACAGAATTAAACCGATGAGGTTTGAATGGTCACAAGTAAACGATTATGTGGTATGTTGTCCTGACCCCATAACAAGAGCGAAACCATGGTCAACATCTCCATGGTCTTTTACTTGTGACCTTCAAATCCTCATTCTTTAAAATAGACTCGAGTATGCTCTGCTGAAGCCATCCAGGTAGGAGACGAAGCGGTACAAATGTACACATGGCATTTACTCATCGGCCCGTGTTGCAATTATCGCGTCAGAAGGGCTTCATTTTAATGCGTGGTGTTGGCTTAATGGTTAGGTGGTGGGCTTGGTATCTTAGCATCCGAGTTCAAATCCCACTTGGCTGTTGAATTAATATAAGGTGAGGTTCACTCTGCCTGTCATCCTTCCGTGGTCGGCAAAATGAGTGCCAGCATGCTGGTATCCTGTGTCGGAGTGGCGACCCATCCAGAATTGTACCCAATAGCCAAGGAGACTGCTTAAGCAGCAACAATGATCTGCACAGAATATGGTCCCACTGGATGGATGGATGGAAGGGCTCCATTTTGGTTTTTTACATATTTATATTTTTTGCAGTATGTTAGCTTCAGATCTTAAGGTCCTGAGTTCATGTCACAGCCATGCCAACATAACACCATGCAGGTTGACTTGGCCTATTATCCTTCTGCAATATATGTAAAATATATGGTATGTGCAATCGGACCAGGTGGCAAAATAGTTTGAGTGTCTGCTCTCTGTCTGGGAGGTTCGTAGTTCAAACCTCAGCTGAGTCATACAAGGTCTGGTACGTGCTGATTCCTCGCTTGACGCTCCACATTTAAAAGGGTAGATCATGGACAAGCAATGCTGCTAAGGCAATGGCAAACCATCCAGTATAACCCTTACCAAGAAAGTGCTTCAGCAGCACTGACACTCTCGAAAGAGTATATATGATTTCCTTGTTTGGCCTCTTCATGCAAGTATTAATTCATGAGAATGTGGGTCTAAATTAACATTCCATATACTGTACTGATTTGCTGCTAATTTATTGGTTGGTAGGGCCTTGTACAAGTGATGTACATTTTTGTAGCATTCAATAATGGGTTTTTCAGCTTTAGAGCTATCCTCTTTTGCAGTGAACCCTTATGAATGTCTGAATGTTGAAGGGGTTATAGTTGGAGATAGCAGATTTTATCGGTATAACTACAACTCAACCTTTGTTATGTGAATCCTGTTTTCAAACTGGTCTCCAGAGTGAGATGCAGACAGGATAAGGTCCAGCAAGCAACATTCCTATTTATATCTTTCAAATGTTCGTTTTTTCAAACATCCTGACACCAAATTTTATAAAGTATGTTTTGTTGGCAACTTTAAAGATGCATTTGGTTTTTATATTAATAGCAATAATAAAAATAACAACATGAATAATAAAAATTTATTGTTGAGCTTTCTCTCAAAACAACATGAGTGAGGACTTTCTTCAAAGAAACAGGCACATGATTATTTGGAATTTCACCACGGCAATTTAATATCACCTCCAAGTGGATCACATGATGCAGAATTCTGTATCCTGCTTGCAAAGTACTAAATGAACCATTTGTTGATGGATGTCATTATATCAGGAATCCAGACTAGATTTTTTTAGATAAACACTGTGATAAACACCATCTTGCTCACCTTATTTCCATGGAAACCAAGGCCTTCAAGATTATTGGAATATCCCACAATGAAGCTGAGTCAATGAGCCCATTACTTCGTCATCACAGATATGTCAGTGGTCTCTCTGTCTTTTAACACCTCCTTTCTGGTCTTGTACCCTCTGATCTTTCCGTGCATTGTCCTCCCCAGGTTTCTGCAGGGCACACACGTGATCCACCATCAACCCCTTCTGGTAAAACTACCTACATCCAGGATCACTGCCCACCTCCACTCATTTGTTTCTCTTTTTCTTCAGCTGTGGAATCAACATCCACATCTTCTTCAATCTCATTCTTCCATCCAAGTCTTCAAGACAGCTGTTCACCACCATCTCAGATCATCCCTAATCCAAAACCATGATATTTTCAATCCCTCATTGACACCATTCAACCCCATGCATAATCCTCTCCACCCCATGCATAATCTTGTCCAACCCATGCATTCTCTCCTGCCCTCCATTCCTCCCCACATCCTTTGCTTGTCCAAGTCTCCCTCTATATTGGCCATTTGCTCTGCTGTTGGGTTTTCCCCCCTCTCTCTCCTGTTCCTTTTGCATCCTGTTATGTCCTGATACATTCAGTGTACTAACTCTTCCACAAGCTTTGACTATGTATAGAACACAAAAAAAGAAAAAAAGAAACAATATCTTGCTTCTTCTGATAAGATGTAAAGCAATGTTTTGACTATCACTGCTGGAAGACTCAAATATAAGTTGTTCTGCTGTTTAATTTCAGGAAAAATTCTGGCCATTCAAATTTTTATTCACTTATCAGTATTTTTTGTTCTTCGCATTTCATCTCACTTCATTTATACTGCATCAATTTATCCACCGGCCCAACCACAATCTCCTATAAAAATGAACTTTTGAAATCTCTACGTGGTGCCTCTCATTTTATCTTCTCTGCAGTTTTTTTCTGAATGGCCCACAAGTTACTGAATTAATAGTGACCTAAGATATTAAAGAAACAGTTACAAAATTATACTTCGTTATGTATACTATTGTGCCTGAACTACTCATTCAGACAAATAATTTAGATATCCAGCAAAACATGCTGAAACTCCTGCTGTGATGCTGATTGAAATCACGAGTAATCAGTTGTATGTAATGGAGCAATTCAGAAAATCAAAATGATTATGGTGCTTCAATTCTGGGGAACAAGAAAATATTCTGATTTTACCACTAACACGGTATATTATGCCATAAATAGCACGACATGGTGGATCTTCAAGATCAATGGAATCTCTTCGCAATGAAGCTATGGGCCTATTACTTTGCCATCATCGACAGGTTGGTAGTCTCTGTGTTCTTCCAACTCATTTCTATTCTTGCAGCCTCTGTCCTCTTCATGCCCCCCCCCCCCAATGCCCAATGTATCTGCAGAAGGCACACGGTTAACCAGCAACCCCCCTACTAGTGAAACTGCCAAAATCCAGAACAACCGCTCACCTCCACTCTTTTATTCCTCTTTTTCCCGCTTATGGAACTGCCTTCCACACTCTCTGCAATCTCATTCTTCCCTCCAGGTCTTTAAGAAAGCTGTTTGCATCCACCGAAGGTCATTCTCCATCCAAAATCATGGTCTTTTCTCTGCACGATAAACCTCCCTGCAAACCTCCAAAATTTTTCTTATGTATTCATCTTGTTCACCCCTTGCTTTCTCCACTACCACTCATCGTTACCTTCATCCCTTGTTTGTTCATCTCCGTCGACTTTCTCCCTCCGCCCTGATGTTGGCATTCCCCCCTTTCTCCTGCTGTTCCCTTTGCAATGTTGTGTCCTGTTCTGTACTGTGTTCCAGCTCTTCCACGAGCGTTGACCTTGTGTATAAAAATTTTTGAAAATTCTGCAAATAGAAGTCTATTATAGTTTACTTGTTTATATTTTTCACACACAGGAAGGAGTATGAAACATTTATAACATGGAAAATGCTGCCTTTAAAATTGCCTTCTTTCTCTGCTATCTTGAGCACAATGCTCACATCCACCTTGGATAAAGTTGTCTTATTTAAATTCGTTGTTTGAATCATTTTATTCAAGTTAATTCCTGTATTTCTTCAAATATATTTGTTTGTTACTGCTTAAAATTTATTTCCAAGAGATAGCTAAATTTATTTTTGCAAAATAACATTTTATCTTTACATCGCATTTTATCTTTATCTTCATTGATCCAATGTATCTGGTTGAGACAAAACAAAGACTTTAATAATAGTATGTCCTGCTTCCTTCTTGATACTCACCAGTTAGAGAATGAAGCATGGAGAAACCCTGACTTTGGGTTTGCATCCAAAGGGAGGGGAAGGGACAGATTATTCTTAAGTACCCCACTCACTCCATAAAAAGTGACTTCACAAAGATGGTGCCACGAATACCCAAAGTGCTCCACAACTTCATGAGGAGATCACCTTTTTTAACAAATGAAAAATTGTCTACATGTTCTTATTTTATTCTCAATGGTTTGATTAGGCATGGGCAACCTTCGACCTGTGGGCCACGTCCAGCCCTCAACACGTTTTCATCCGGCCAGTATGGCGATATTTTGGTCAATATTTTATGTTGTGATTATCACTTCACTTGAAAACACCTTAACCCTTTCAACCCTGAGTTCCTTGGAATTTTGGATACCAAATCCTGGGCTCGCGAAAGAAAAATCAAGCCATCGGGTATATGGAGGTTTGAATAGGGGCTGGTAAAATGGCTGCTAGGATTGAAGTGGTTAAGAATAGCAACATGTATTCCCCCCAACATGGAAACTTTCATAAAAAGGAAGCAATCACTGAAATCACATTTGGTAATTTACATAAAAATTATAATTATTATTACTATTATTCAAATGTGTATAGTTTCCTTTATTATTTTTGTTTAGTTTGTATCAAGAATCAGGATGTTTAGTTGCATCACAATCATTTTTATACATGCAGTAACAAGTCAGAGTGATTAGTTACATTGCTTATCTGCATATCTTCTGTTAAATTAATTACTAACACATGACTGTGTATATACCCAGCACGCAGCAAATTTAACAATATCTGTTGCGGCTCTCCAACTCGGAAAAGTTCCCCTCACCTGATGTAGATCTTCCATAATCCTCAATACTTTAATGAGGTACAAGTACTGCAACAAGGCTCACAGAACATCTGGACAACTGAGAGTCGTCTTTCAATTGCAGCACATGACTGCGCGTTTGCATTATTTCCGATAGGGTGGTTGTGCCACCAATCTAGTGCCCCCTGTAAATTTGAGTAAAAGTTTATCATTTGTTCAGGATGCCGATGATGGCTTGAATACATTTCACGAAGGATGCCGTGGGATCTTTAACATCCGAGAACTAATGGTGGCAGACGGGATACCCAGTCTAGCATCGATGCAATCAATGTCACACACATTGATGAACCACCCTGCCTGTGAAACACCAGGATGGCAGTGTAATAGCTGCGCCAAGATTCAAACCCAGGCTACAAAGATCAGAGGTGAATGTACATTCTTCTCGGCTATCCTGCCAACCAAACTCATGGTGAGAGGATAACGAACAAACAGTACAACATCCTGCACGATTATAAAGAAAATAAGTGATATATCACACAGAATCAGCAGGAAGAGATGTGACTTGCAAGGGAGGTGATTCCTCAGATGGGAGAAAAGAAAGGTAAAGTAATAAACATGAAGGGAAAGCTTGAAGGACAGAAGAAAAAAAAAGAGTTTAAATGAGGAATGTGTGATCTGTTCAGCCTTGAGACTGGTGCCTGGAAAAGATGAGAAGTGGTACAAGGCTCATTGAGAGCTGACAGAAGACTGAAAGGTAAGCAACTTGTTTGCCGTATAAAAGTAGCAACTCTTACTTTCAGCCGTCCGATGGGAAATGCCAAACATTTTCAGCCCTCAGTAGCACCAAGGAGCATCAGAAAGGCCAAAGGAGCCAAAGTCCACAGTAGGAAAACATACTCAATCACACTGTAAACATGCTCTGAGGACTGCAGGAGTGTCAATAAAAGAGCTGTCAAGGCTGTCCTAATCTATAAATCCTCTCAATGAACATATATTTCCACAGAGAAGACTACTTTTATAGATTGAAAAAAAAAGTTCAATCCGGCCTGTTTGGCATGGCTCATGATGATGGGATCGCAAGTTTAAATCCCACTCCATTATACTAGCCTGGTGTTGGCTTAGCGGTTAGGGTGGTGGCTTGGCATCCTAGGGTCCTGAGTTTGAGCCCCGTTTCCACTGAATCAACACCAGGGGGTTGACTCAGCCTACCATCCTTCTGGGGTCAGGTGAAATGAGCACCAGTATACTGGTAATTTGGGCACTGCATCAGCGGCATAGCTGTGCCCCAAACCAATGATGCAACCAGCAACCAAAAAGGCTACCCACGAAGGGAGGACAACATTACACTGTATGTTCTTGTGCTTTGACTACTAACATTTATTTAGTTCATTTTTAAACATACTTATCTTGCCTAATGTCTTTGTTCTGCATGTGATTTTGTACAACCTCCATTATGAGTCTTAGGTGAATGTAAAAAGAAAATGTAAATTTCTTGGTATTCAGTTATTAACTTATAAATATAAATATTCAATTATTTTTTTATTTTCAGTTATTAACCCACATATGTAAAATGATCTCCCAAACATGATGCCATTTTCTTTGTGCAGAAATGTTTCATGCAATGCCCCAAATGAAGGGCTGATAAGATAGCTTACAGGTGTGTATGCTCACCTGTGAACCTCGAACCAGCTAGAAATTGATTAACTGGTCACCTTGGTACTTTTCGAAGCATAAATTTGTGCACCATCCATTGGAAGGAGTTTTATGTGGAGGATCTGTCTGGTGCTAGCAAAGGGGTGTTGGTAGATGTTAAAAGATCCAACGGTGTCTTATGTGAAGAGCAGGGGAGTTATAGCAGGGACACAGAATGGCATCACAAGTCAGCATTGTACAACCAGCAAAAGAAAGGCTTGGGTCAGAATGCTTTCCTCTGACTGACACCGCACGTTGGGAATAATTGCAACCGTTAATTAAGAAGAGTGTTCTTATAAAATGCATCAAACCCACATTTTCTGATCACCATTCCTTGTGTTCATTTCCAGCACTACACGGATCTTCAAAGCAATGGAAGTGAAACTGACACAGTGTGCATATTACTGAGTTTTAGAAACTTAAGATATAGACAAACATCCTCACACTGAAGATAAATTGGAAATATATATATATATATATATATATATATATATATATATATATATATATATATATATATATATATATACCTCAAGGAGAAAACCAGAGATGTCACTTTTTATAAATTTCAGTGTTATTGCACCTGCCAATAGTTGGCAACATCAGGTTTCCTCTCACAATATTACTTTAACAAATAACCAGGGGTGTCACATAATTTATATGGTATAAAGTTTAGCCGTGCAATGAAAAAACAAGTGTTGTCAAAGCTGAACAAGTAGAAACCCAGAGTTGTCAGTACTTTACTCCTGGTTATCATACTTTCATTCATGTTAACTGTTCCACCATAATATTCGGAGTTGAGAAACTAAAAAATGAAAGGTTGTAAAACTTTCACAACATAAACTCTGAGCACTACAATAGCCTATTTGATTATATCATGGGCTCCATAGTTGGTGCATGTCATGGTTGAAGCCTGGCCAAACCTTTATTGTGACTTCTATGGGACCCACACCGTGGCTTAATGGTTAGCGCGTCTGAGTACCCATCCTCATTCGATGTACCCACCGCCCAATCAACCGGCTAAGGTATATGAGGGAGTCACACGAGGTGACTTAGGCTATCGCGGGGGTGGTTTATCCTTGGTTTCCTCCCGGTTTTCCATCATATTTATTTCCATTTCTTACTCCCGGTACGGAGTAAGAAATGGAGAATCCGTCGTCATATAAGCGAAATACCCTTGAGTATGGCGTTGAACACCAATCAAACAAAAAAACAATGACCGTTTAATGTTGAAAAAAATAATCTGTGATCAAAGTCATGTAATGTATGCCAATAACCAACAAGCATGAATTTGCTACACATCCTGGGTTAAAATTGCATGGCAATTATTAAACAAGGGAATAACCAGTGATGTCAGTTTGCAACATTGATTCGTTCTTTGCTCTTAAATTAAATAACACAGAAGCTTGGCAATTGCTACATGCTTAATTTGATCGGCCAATGATCACTCTTCCTTTTACTGGAAAAGAAATCTATATGTCAGTTATTAAACAGTCCACCAAAATCTTGAAACTTTGTTTTTCAGTTTCTTCAAAATTGACTTATCCTGACATCTCTGGTTTTCCCCTTGTGGTCTTCATATATATATATATATATATATATATATATATATATATATATATATATATATATATATATATATATATATATATATATATATATATATATATATATATATTGTTACAGGCCGAGGGTCAGCCGCCAACCGACTGCTCTGGAAGGAGCCGCAAGTCGAGTCGGCCCGACCGATCGCCCGGAATATAGATCGCCGCCCGGATAACTCCGAGCGATGGGTCCTTGTACAAGAACCGAAATATGCCAATCGGCAGATCACGTGGGGTAGGGTCGATTGCCAATCTTCAATGTACCTTAATACCCACATGATCCAACTACCGGGGTATTCCACCCTCGACGGAACTCGTACGGAACAAACCTCCGAGGCGAGCCTGTCCGTGCGCGATTCCGAGCGGGGTAATCGCCGAGAACCGTCGGTCCAAATGTCCCCCTATTACGGCAAACCAACGGCTTTCTAACTCCCAACACAGAAAATGTTCAGTCAATGAGGGAATGGACGAAACGAGCAGGTTTACATTTACACAAGGACATTTATTATAATGAAACACATATGCAATTAATAAGCCTGGTGTTGGCGCAGTGGTTAGGGCAGCGGCTTGGGATCCAAAAGGTCCTGAGTTCAAGCCCCGTTGGGCCACTGAATTAATACACCAGGGGTTGACTCAGCCTGTCATCCTTCCGATGTCGGCGAAATGAGTACCAGTGTACTGGGCCGGTGTATACCCCGGTTAAAATAGGTGTACCATATCCCTGTGTCATAAGAGGCGACCAGGGTTGCGTCAGGAAGGGCATCCGGCGTAAAACATGTGCCAAATCAGTATGCGGATCATACGGTTGATCTGCTGTGGCGAACCTGAACGGGAGCTGCCGAAAGAAGAAGAAGATATGCAATTAAATAAGGCAAAACACGTATGCAATTATACAAGCAACAAAAGCACCACAAAAGAACTACAACCGTCTATAAGCAATTATTAATGTACAGTCACTTTCACAGTTTTACTTACGGGACTCGGCGCCACAACATTCATTCAAAAGAAAAGCAGGAAAAAGACCCCATCAAAGGCAATGGGGTCAGACTGGACCTCTTGGGTCTTTATGGCGTGGGACTTAGCAGACCGAACGAGTCCCATGAGACCGTTGCAGGTTACCTGCACCCTCGTGGTGTCTGGCTTGGGCGACCCGCGACGTCCCGTCCCCACAGCGGCTAGTGTAGCCGCGGTCGAGCTCGGGCCTTCCGTGTGGCAGGCGAGCTCTCTCCGGCTCTCTCCACACGAACGCGCTTGGGCAACCCGCGATGCTCCTTCCCCACTGCAGCTAGCATAGCCGTGGTCGAGCTCGGGCCTTCCGTGTGGCAGGCAAGCTCCCTCCGGCTCTCTCCACACGAACGCGCTTGGGCGACCTGCGATGCTCCTTCCCCACGGCAGATATCGTAGCCGCGGTCGAGCTCGGGCCTTTCGTGTGGCAGGAGAGCTCTCTCCGGCACTCTTCACATGAACGCACGCTTTGCGCGACACAGCAGGCAAGGCTGCGCCTCCAGCTCGCGTCTCCTTCGTGACGCCCGGACTTCCACGCAGCTCCTTCGCTTCTGGCTTCCTCCCGACTCCCCCAACTGCCGAAGCAAAAAGCTTACTCCTCCCACGGGACTCAGCACACGAACTCTGCCACGGGACTCCCACGAACTCAGCCCACAAAGTCAGCCCCACCACGGGACTCTTTACTAACTCAGAAAAGATGTCCTCTTTATCGTTTGCACCCCCTTCCCCTCCCCGCACCCGGCGTGACTCATCCCCTCGTGATCCACCCCCCACTCAAGCACGGGTTGGAGGGAGTTGTTGACGTCACGGGATGGGAGGGTTCTTCTTCCTCTTTGCAGAAGATAGGGAGGGACATCTCCATTGTTTCATTGCCTAACTATTAAATTGATTCGCAGCGCATCTAATCGATCTCTGAACATTTAAACAACCAGTACGTGCTCGTAAAAAAATAATAATAAAAAAAAAATAATAATAATAAATAAATAAACCACACAGGCCATTTCTTCGCTCTCACGTACCCATACGTGCGTGACCCGGAAGTTCGACATTATTCGCAGTTACGATTAGTCACAATTTATTTTTAATACCCAATTATTCAATTAGCGCCAACGTATTTTACCTTTTCGCAATGTCGTGGCAAGGAAAAAGAAAAAGATAAGAGAAGAGAGAGAAAAAATTTACTTCCTGGTTCGGAGCATACCAGCACTCTGATGTTCCCGAAATTTATACACCGTCTAATATGAAAACGATCATAACTTGGGCCATTGTGTTTATCTATAAATGCGCATAAGAAATCGAGAAATGATTAGAATACACAAAGTCATCACTATCCGGAAGCCCATACATTGTAACCCGTAATGGGGAACGTGGCTGTGCTTCCCTTATCCATCGGCCACGCCCACGCAACAACGTGTCTTGCTATTGGTTTGGTAAATAAATGGCCATAACTTGGGAAGCACTTGTCCGATTAATATCAAACCTTGAAAAGGCACATCCTCATGTCCCCAGCAATATACCTGGCAAGTTTCAATTAGATCGGACCAGAGGTTGTTGAGAAACAGCGGTCACACACACACAGAGATTGCTGGAATTATAGATAGATGGAAGGTGAGCTATCTAGGGAACATGCACTTATCGACATAGCTGACTAAGGGAACCTGTATGTTGTGTGCAATTGAATTCCAAATTCGTAACTATATATATATATATATATATATATATATATATATATATATATATATATATATATATATATATATATATATATATATATATATATATATATATATATATATATATATATATATATATATATGATTTGAAGCATTGAAATGTATGTACTTTGAGATGCCACGTTAATTCATTTCTCTCTTTCTGTACCAAACACCCACAATTGGTGAAAGAAAGAGAAGACCGCACTGTTTATACCATTCCATGCTATGGATGACAATGAAGGGGAAATTGTTTTCCTTTCTTGCAGCAACTGATCATCAACCAGAATTGTACGGTTCACAGATTGAAACATTTTAAAACTCTGGAATATTTGTTCTTAGAGTCGTTTCTTACAACAACAAACTTAAATGAATGGAAGAACATAGCCTTGCACGGATGGAGAGGATTCATAATGTCGAAATGAAAGATGTATCCTGAAGTGCTGTGCCATGCTTTGTGGGAGAGGAAACAAAGTTCACACCAATGTTGGCCTTGACCCTGTAATCATAAGAATTTTATTCATAAAATTTTGTGTGCAAGCGTTCTGAGCTCCACACATTTGTTTCAATTTATCACCTACAGCAGAGTTTAATACCATATTTCTCAACCAATACATGAAATCACCAAACAAACTCATTGGAGGGGTGCAGGGATATTGACAGGACTGGAAGGTAGTTCTCATATGAATGGGTGATTGTGTACATCTGTGCTGATTGTGATGTCTGTGAGAGAGTTTCATCAACAAATAATTTTTTTCTACCCTGGTGAGATCTTTGACCTCTCACCTGCTTTAGATGTTCCATAAGCTTCTATAAGATCCCTGATACTGCCACACCTTTCTCATCCCCATTCCTACTAATGAAAGTAAGTCGTCAGCTTGACAGATTTCTTTCATCTGATGTTGGTGTATGGAGGCATTTGGCCGAATGACCTCCTCCTGCATCAAATTTCCTTGTGGTTGTTGATGCTTTTGTTCTTAATGGCAAATGGGCATGTCAGGCAGAGTCAATGACTCCAAAGTCTAAAACTAAAAGGACAGGCTCATGAGTGCTGATAGGCCTGAACTCAAAAAGAAAAGTCTGATTATCATAAAGCAGCTTTTCAGCTTTTCCTGTCTGTGAACATGTTCCTACCTATCTCACCCACTCAGTTCTCTATTCCTGTCTTTACTCTTTACGTCCTGATTTATTATGCTACCTGTGTTCAATTTTTGTTTTTTTATTCCTTCTCCATCCTCCCTGACATCCCAACTCCCTCCACTTCATCAATGTGTCAGTGTTACCCCTCTGTCACACAGCTCTTCCAAGAGCCTTGATCTTTGCACAAAAGAAAAGAGCAGGCACAGCTTGTTATCAAATTATACAGTTGAAGTGACCTTGCATGGCTACACTAGACACCAATGACATTGAGTGTACTTACCTTGCAAATACTTACATGAAACACGAAAATTCTCTCCACAAGCTTTTTATTGAAACAAATTTTCATTCCAAATGATGACAAAGGTTATCAAAACACTTAAAAGCAAAACACTTCAGGTTATCAAAGGGAGATCATAGAATATGAAACTCTCATTGCTGTGCACTTTGCTTTGAAAATGTACAAAAAGAGCAATATATTAATTATGTAATCAATTTTATGAATTAATGACCCTCTCCTACCTGCATGTATTATAGATTTATCTTCCCTTCCCTTCCTCTGATCTACCAACCTTCTTTACCATCTTTCTCATCCTTCAGACAAGCAGGCACCATTCTCTTCCCTCTCTGCAGGCTTGGAGAGAATCAGAAGCTGGTCAAACACTTGGAATATGTTTTTCAACTCTGACAAATCCCACACTCACATTTTCTCTCTGGAAGGACTGTCTGGCAAATCCTCGCATTTACTTCTTAAACAAACCACTTCATGAGTTTGAGTCACTCAAACTTTTGGGTCTCACCATCAACCATAATCTTTCTTGGGCAGACCATATTTCCAAGATGGCCTCCAAACTGGAAATTCTTCATCATGCAAGGTCTTTCTTTGGCCAATCTGAACTTTTGTCAACCTACAAGGTCTTCATTTGCAGCTTGATAGAGTACTGCTCTTCCCGTTGGGTTGCCACCTTGCCCTTCTTGATGTCATGGAAAGTAAGGCCCCCCTAAATCATGGGGATCTTCCATTAAGAAGCTCGGTGTATTGGCCAGTTATTTTTGCATCACAGACAGGTCAATGACTTCTCTGTATTCTACCACTTCCTTTTTGGTCTTGCACCTCCTTTGTTCTTGACCTTGATTTTACAGGTCAGGCCAGATTAGATCTGTAACTTTCTACAGGTACAATGTAAGCCTGAAGTAACCTGCTTCATGGTTGGGTTGGTGGCGATTAAACCGTTTCCCCCACCAGGTTTCCTGGTGAGGGGATTATGGATATGGACACAGCAGGATTAAAAACAAAACCTGTAAAAGAGCGGAGGAGCTCCTTGTGAATCAAAGGCCATCCATATCTCGTGCCCAACTGTATCTGCGGATGTCCTGTTGCAGTTGGGTTCCTGTTTTTAGGAGGTTGGTGGCTGGATTTGCACTCCGGCCAGTGTAAAACCCTTCACACTGCAAAGCACAAGAAAAATGCAAAGAAAATTGAGGTCAACTGGGCTGGTTACTTTGAGCAGCTGTACCAGGCTGATCCAACAACTGTTGAGTTGGATGTCAGGGGTGTAACTATCCCTATTGCTGACCCTCCAATCAACTGTGATCCACCTTCATTTGTGGAAATACAGGCTGTGGTAAACGTTGAAAATGTGTAAAGCTCCTGGGATATGTGGCATCCATGGTGAACTTTTCATGGCTGGTGGAAATGCTGTACTCATGGCATTGCATGCAGTTCTGTGCTCTGCCTCAAACACAGGCATCGTCCCAACTGACTGGAAGAGTGGCCTTGTTGTCCCTCTCTGGAAAGGGAAGAGTGATCGCCAGGACTGCAATGACTACCAAGGGGTGATGCTCCTCTCAGTGCCAGGCAAGGTCTTTGATGGCATTATTCTTGATGGTGTTCGCCATCATCTGCTTGAGGACCAGTACCGAGAACAGTCAGGCGTTATATCAAAAGAGGTCAATGATTGCCTGTATCCTTGCCCTTCGGGTACTCACCAAATGCAGATGCGACTTACAGCAGGGGCTGCTTGCAGCCTATGTTGACCTCTGCGAAGCATTCAATTCAGTGAATCTGTTATGTCCTCTGGAGGATTCTTGGTCTTCGTGGAGTGCCACTATAATTTATCAATCTGATATCTGAACTTTTCTCTGATAATGAGAGTGCTGTGAGATGTGGTGATACCATTTCCGATGTATATACATTTGTTACTGGAGTTCATAAGGGGTATGTACTGGCCCCCACACTTTTCAGCGCTTGTATGGACTGGATTATTGGGAGGATGTCGGAGAGATCAAGCTGCGGTGCATCGTTTGAGAATGTCAAGGTCTGTCATTGATTTCGCAGATGATGCATTCATCTTTGCAGTGACTCTAGATATCCTTTTGTTGGCCCTTGAGCTGCTCAATGAGGAGTAGTATCCGCTGGGATTATGGGTTTCCTTGGTCAAAACTAAGAACCAGACTTTCAATGACATATTGGATGCTGCTATCTTGTCTGTACCTGTTTGTACTGAGGATATTGAGGTCACATGGAGATTCACTTACCTTGACAGTGATATTAATGTTACTGCTGGACGTGAACCAGAGTTCAATAGACATCTGGGTACAGCCTGGGGAGTCATGGATTCACTGGATCATGGAGTGTCGTGCTGCCAGTACCCGTGCGAGAGGACAAAAGTCTGAGTCTTCAGGTCCTTGTTGCTTCCAGTCTTGCTGTATGGATGTGAGACTTGGACTCTGACCAGGGATCTGAGATGGAGACTTCATTCCTTTGGTGCCAGGTCTCTTCAGAGAATGCTTGGCTATCGCTGGTCTGACATTGTGTCAAATGAATGGTTGCTGAGAGAGACTCAAATGAGATTTGTTACCTGCATCGTCCGTAAGCGTCAGCTGCAGCTGTAAGGACATGTGGCTTGTTTTCCTGACGCTGATCCTGCTCACCAGATTCTCTCAGCGAGGGAGCCTCGTGAGTGGAGGACACCAATGTGCCGACCATGTGCCTCGTGGTTGCAGCAGATTGATCAGCATCTCAAGGAGATGGGGATGGGCGAGGCATCTGCCTGAGGGATGGCCAGATGGAGGCACCTGGAGTACCATCAGAAAGTGGATGCAGCGATGGCTTCTCCGGCACATGCTCCCATAACTGACTAACCTGACCTCCTGCCCTCTCTTGGTTCTGTCCCTCCCATGTTTCTTGTTGAACTACCATAATCATTGTTCACTACTCACCTACACTTCATTTGTTCATATTTTTTCGCACCTGTGAAACCAACTTCCCCAGTCTGTTCAGTCCCATTTTCCCCTCCAGAGCTTGAAAACAGCTGTTTAACACTACCGTCGGTCATGTAGTTATATCACCACTATCTCATTTCACAACCGTTCACCACTACCTCAGGTCACTGCGAGGCTCATCTCCCATACATGCCCATGATCTAATTTAACCCAAATGATCCCATTCCCAAGCACTCCCATTTTCAGCTTATTGAGATTTTCCCCCTATCCCTCACCTCTTTGTTTGTTACCTCTGCCACCGAAGGTGGATGGAGGTTTTGTTTTCACCCATGTCTCTCTGTTTGCTTGTTACTTGCGAAAATCGAAGATTATTCAAGTATTTTGGCTTATTGCATGCGTTATTCTGTTTGTTTGTTTGTCACTTGCAAAATCAAAGATTTTTCAAGTACATTGTTCAGTAGATTTTGTTATTCTGTCTGTCTGTTTGTCTGTCAATCGCCTTCAGGTCACAATTTAAAACCGGTCTTCGCGAAACTTCACCAAGTTGTCGAGGTAGTCTCAACTGAGAAGTCCATTGATTTCGAGGTCAAAAGTCATATTGAGGTCGAATTTCTAAAATCGTCATTTTTCATCTGAATGACTTGAAACTTGAACAGGATTTGCATAGTCCATCACTGAATTGGGAAAGAAACTATTTTGAGGTGAAAAGGTTAAAGGTCAACTCAAAGTCAAACTTGTAAAATCAAATTTCATCTGAAAAATCATTTTTCATCTGATTATCCTGAAAATTAAGCAGTAATTGCATACTGCACCACTCAATTTGGAAAACCAACTATGTTTGAAGTCAAAACGTCAAAGGTCAACTCAAGGACAAACTTCTAAAATCATCAACTTCAATCTGAAAAATAATCAATTTTCATCTGATTGAGTTGAGCTTTGATTGAGATTGTCAATTTTAATCTTAATGAAATGAAAGATGGATCCATGGCAACCTTTTGAAAAGGGGGTGGATTTTGCAAGTATCATGCTCTGCATGACGTCTTTTTTTCTTGTTTGTTGATGTGTTTACTTTTATGCTTTTTTATGTTTATTGCCTGCAGGTCACAATTTTAAACTGATCTTCACAAAACTTTACCACATGGTAGAGTTTGTCATAAGCAAGAAGCTTTTAGTTTCTGAGGCCAAAAGGTCAACAACTTCGGTGAGATTTTCTAAATCCTCAATTTTCATCTGATTGACTTGAAATTTCAAGAGGATTTATATTTCAAGTCACTAAGTTCAACCAGCCAAATATTTTTGAGGTCATCACAGACCACAAGGTCAACAGAGGCCGAATTTCTCATATTGTCAATTTCCATCCGATTGATTTGAAATTTTAAGAGGAGTTGCATATTTGGGCATTGAATTCAACCACCAATTATTTTTGAGGTCAAATTTGTTTTATGGATTTTGCAAGTATCGTGCTCGGCATGACAGCTTTCTTGTTTGTTTGTTTGTGCGAATTTTTTAAAGTGATTTTTCACCATTGAGAGATAGGCCAAAAATGACATATAGCAGGATATCTCAAAAAGTTAGGGACGGATTCGGCCGAAACTTGGTTGACAGGTTGGATTATTAGATATATAACAAAAATAAGAATTGATTCCATTTTGATGAAGATCCGAATCCAGATCCGATAATTTTTTTAAGTGCTTCTTCACTATTGAGTGATCGGGCTGAAATGACATATAGCACAATATCTCAAAAAGTTATGGATGGATTCAGACAAACCTTGGTGGATGAGTTGGTTAGGTGACAAGAACAAGCCAATTCGATATTGTTTCAAGTTTTAATACAGATCCGGCCTATCAGTGGGATACAAAACGTAAAACTAATCAGCCTGGCAGAGGTATGTACTCTACCAAGTGTCCATCTCGTTAATTGTTGGTTGGTTTGGTCCTTTCTCGTTTCATTCCCACAATCCGCTTCCTCTTCTTGCTGTGTTTAATTGAGCTTGTGTGCAGCTTTTTCACACCCTGTGTCATTCTCACCTTCTCCTTGCTCTCCCTCTCACTTCCATGCTGCTGTTGCTGTTTTCCCCTTTTCATTTTCTTCCCTCCTATTCTGCTTTAGCTTTTCCATGAGCTTCATTCATGTATACAAAAAAAAATCTGTTTCCATTCCTTCCATCCTCCCTAATAGTTTCTCATTCTAATATCATCCCCACTTCTCTTTGTTTTCTCAATTTTAATAATCTCAACCCAGGCCCATCCCATTCTCAGATCACGTGTCTGTATAATACATATATGGCCTCAAAGGGAGAGCCTTGATCGTTTTGCTGATTTTCTGCAACTGCAGACAACAAAGTATTTAAGCATTTCAATGAGGTCTAAATCCCTGCAGCATACTGTGTCTGTCCCCTTCCTTATGTGATTGCATGTTACCACCCATAAAGTGAAAATTGGTTCTGGGGCTTTGAGCACGGCTCGATAAGAATTTTTTTTAATCTCATTTCTGGAAAGTAATTATTAAAAACATTCACATTTGTATTCACACGTTGCTGTGCAACCCTAATATGAATTGAACCCAATATTGTGTCTCAAACCCAACCCTTCAAGGATGCACCTTATTCCATAATCGGGCTCCGTGTGTTTTTATTTTTCCACAGTTGCCCAATTCTATTAAAATATTGATGATGCCAAACAAAGAAACCAAATACAAATGGTGTATATTGACCGTGTTTCCATCAGAGGTTTATCAGAGTACTCGTAGAAGGGGCTAAGCATGGACAAAGATATTGAAGAGCAGATGTTTTCTGGTTTATCACCATTATGAAAAAGTTGAGAGAAATGAGGAATTTCGAAGATTTAAATTTAGACCTCACTCCACACGTTTCAATTAACACATAGTGATGTTACCTTTCACCTGGAGCAAAGTTAAACAACAACATTGTTGTCGAAGTATAAAATAATTAAATCTGTAAATTAAAACTGTCAATGGAAAACAAGTACACTTTGTCAGCATTGAATAATGCACTGATAGTGCTCGTCTGAATGGTCCATCGTCTGATCATTACTCCATTTGTATTTCAATGTTTTAATTGCATTACATATGAAAATAAATCTCTTAGATATTACATAGAAGACTATGAAGCTGATTTGTTTTATTTTGACATTTGCTGATTAGCATCAGGGATGAGTAACTTTTATGTTGTTCAATATTACTTCATTTTCATGTTTGCTTTACTTTGATGGACGAGTCATTATGTGTAATGAGGCCTTGAAACAACATCTGTCAATTATTCACCACTTCACCCTATCTGTAAATGATCTGCATTTCTCTGAGAACTTTCATCACCTGCTCATTAAAGTATCTTTGAAATACGTGGTGAAATATTTGATCACGAGTCAAAATAAGATTTGTATGATTTCTATTACTAATTTAATCGATGGCAATGTGCATGAAATGTGCTACATAATCACTTGATATCATTATTATTACTATTCTTAAAAAGAGTTACAGTTTACTGTTCTATTTTTTCATAATAATGTCAGCAAACGAAAAGCTTACTGACCTGCATAAAGGTCAGTTATTGAGAGGAACAGGAACAATGAACCATCTCAACCATCAATCTCACCCTGCTCCCTTCCATTCATTTATACGTTCAGAAATCAATCCATCTTCTCGCTCGGTTCAACCATATCTCTGTCCGTCTATCTATCCATCATGCCAGACTATCCCATCAATGAGAGGAATAAGAATGAAAGTTGAAATGTAACAAGAGCCAGTCTGCTTCTGTTTGTGAGCTCTTGTTCAAAACGGTGTTTTTTAATGGAACAGACAGCACAAGCTCTGGTGAAAGCTAAGAAATTATGAGCATCACCGTAATAACAGAATAAAGCAATACGTCGATGCCTTTTTCTTCTTTACAAGGCTCGTGGAAGAGTGAGGTGATAGATAGTAAGAAGGCAATGACTGACAGTGGGGCAGCAGTTTGGACACAATAAGCAAGGAAAGAACAAACTGGAAAAGAGGAGAGGGAGGAGGGGAGGAAACATCGTAACCCCCAAGTAAGAGTGTGAACTCGGGTAAAAAAAATACTGTGGGTATGGATAGGAGATAACATGAAATGGAGGTGCAGTGTTTGCCTGAAACCCTTGAGGGAAGAGTGGGATAGAACGGCCTCTGGAAGGAAGTTCCACAAATGGGAGAAAAGAGGAACAATAAAGTTGAGGTGTGCAGTAAACCTGGATTTTGGAAATTTAAACATCACAGGTTACTGAAAGAATGCATGCCTCCTGGGAAGGCTGGGAAGGGATTGGCTGAGAAAGCAGAGTAAACTAGACGAGAGAAAAGGCAAGAAATGACAGCAACAGACCTTCTTTACCGGCCTCATTGCGGGAGATGCCAATAATGTTGAGAGCTTTAGATTATACAGATTCACGCCAAGACAAATGTGATGCTGAGGCAACATCCAATAGGAGAGAGAAGTACTCCACTGAGCAACATACAAATAACTTGTTGGCTATGGGTAGTTCGAATATATATCAAGGAAAGACTTGGATCGGTGTAGGATTGCCAGTACGTGGCTGGATTTAGATGCCATGTTTTCTCTACAATTGGCCCAAGAGAGGTATAGCTGATGCTGAAGCCAATAAGTTCAAGAAACTGACCACTTCCGCACCTGACCATGGAAATGGATAGGTGGGTTCACGAGATGATGTTTACAGAGTGACAGGGTAAGAATGTGAGATGTGCCTCCTGGATTGAAAGATGCGTTACATTTATCAGATGAGTATATAATCAGTTCCAGAACAGCTGCTTAAACTTATTATTGCTTTCATTGTTGTGCTTATATTTTCATCACATTCAGTATATTTTAATGAACCACATCACAGTTCCCATTTATTCTCAGAAATACAATGTTATCAAAGCATATCTGTACACAACCCTTCCAATATGAATCACCAAATTACAGAATAAAACTATTATTGGGCTCGACCAGACTTTGCATGAATATGCTCTTATATAACTGGGTTGTGGTCTTGTTTGGAAATTAGATCAAGTTGCATGACTTTTTGCTTGAATCACATAAGCTCAGCTTCCATTGAAATTTTATGTTCAAGATGAAGGTGTGTCTTGGATATGATCAATTGCCAATGAACAGTCGATAAACACAACTAAAATTGTATAAAATGAATTAGCGCTCCAAAACCATAAAATCATAGGTTTCAACCTGCCCCTGACTGCAGTAAATTGCAACAATATCTCTCTGTGGATATCCAAGAAATATATCATACTGCACTAATTTTGACATGCTTAACCACAAAAAAATAAGGAGCCATCGATAGCTGCAATTAAGAAGAATTGTGAATATTGTAGAGCAGACGTAAATTTACATCATAATACGTGACTTTCAAAATTACATTAGCCACCCAAGAATGTTTGGCACCCCAGAATGTACAGAAACCCCATGCAACAATGTTCAATGGGGCAGAGAACATATTGTTGCAGGCCGGCAGGGTCGGGTGAGAAGACCACTAGCTGGGGAAAAGCTACGTCGATCCCACCAAACTCCCCGGAATTGTAGGCCGTCACTCACGGATAATTTGGTGATGCTGCGGGTCACTTAACTGACCGTGGACACCAATGACTCAACCGTGTGGCCTTGGATCCTCCCACCTATGGGTGATTCTGATTACCTAATTAACCACGCAGTTTTACTACCGGGGAACCACGCCCTCGGTATGCCTTGTCCGAACCGGATCACTCTACCGGATCGGATCTCCTTTCCTGATCGGATGCAGCCGAGCGGCACTGCCAAGGACTTACGGGCTATAAGTAATGGATTGTTGGGAATAAAGACCCGGCTAAACCTGGATCCAAACCATGTTGGACCAATGACAGAAAAGACAAAGGAGAGCAGGAAATATTTCTCCAACAATGATTTCTTTTCAATAAGCGAGGAAAAGTATGTGGCACAACAAAGGTGTATTGGGGGTGTAATGCAGGGAAAGATGAGAGAGATGCGGGGTGCGGCAATTTTACAAGCAACTTACAAAGCAGACACAGTGCAGACTTGACGTGAGATTAATAAAAGCAACAATCACAACAATAAAAGATCTTACACAGGCTTACTTAATGGACAGGCGCCAACACTCTCAGACACACACTCAGCCAAAGTAAACCCAATTGTGAAAGGGACCTTTGCAACCAGGGAGGGAGGGAGTTGAGGTTACAGTTTCTCAGTACCTGAGCGTTTCTTGGGAGGAGTGCTCCGTGGTGCGGCACCCGACAATGTTTGAGTTGTTCGGCCATAACTGTACGTGTGGAGATCATGTCTGCAAGAGGTGCTCAAGCAGAGAAGACCGGAGTCCAAAGGGGGGCGAGAGATGAGCAGCAGGCAGGACTAGGCAAGAGGATGTTCGTCGAGAAGCAAGGGGTGGTTCGACGTCGTGTTGGCGGAGACAAGTGGCAGGAGCACTCACTCTCAATGGCTCCTTCTCTCCTTCAATTCTTCTTACTCCTTCTTCAATACTCAAAACCCCTCTCAATTCTCCTTCCAACCAACTTGCGATTCTCTTCCCAACCCACATGCAATTCTCTTCCCAACCAACTTGCTATTTTCTTCCCAACCTCTCCAACTTCGACGCTGCATCTCCAACTTGACAACCAACTTCTCTACAACCAACTTCCAATTCCAACGACAACTTCCAACTCGGAGGTCTGTGCTTTATACAGCCTGGAGCTTGGGGAGGAGCCAGGGCGAAACCGATGTCATCGTCCGATCCGAGCATCCTGATTGGACCAGGCCTTCATGTGGTGCGCCCTTATGGGTGGGGTTTCAGCCAGATGCCAGTTTCGCCCGCCCATGCTGCACCTGTCTGGGTTTGGAAAGATGGAAGTCGATGCGGCTTTCATAGCAAACTTCGGGATTCTGCCTCAGAAAACAAGACTCCAGATATAGTGGGTAGTTGGTGGTACGCTATCGTAAGCGAGATGAGGGTGCGAGGCAATTCACCTCAGAAAATAAATGAGGAAGAGTGGGAAGTGGAATGGAGGGGAAAATTATTTAATAAAATAAAAGGAAAAAATGATTTATTAATCCTAATTATAGCCCATCGCAACACACTCCCTAGTCTTCCCACTAGACAAAAGTTAGGGACCGAACTACACGTATATTAATGAAATAACTGACTCAGGACAACTGCATGTTGTATGCATATGGTTCCGAGAACCATAACAATATATATCATTCATATCATATCATATCGTGCATATATAATATTGTGCATTCCAGATAGTTATTGTTACCCAAAATGGCTCACAAAGTTTCGATAAAAAAGCTGAAAATACTTGGAAAAGTACCGGAGAGAAAGGGATGTGCCTCTACACAAAAAATGGTTTGGAAAATTTTCTGATCAACTCGACAAAAAAGTTGATATATTGCATCCCATACTGCAAAGATTGTCGACGATGTTCGCCCGTGCAAGGCCTGTGTACGGTCTGTGGGTGGGCACTTTCTCCTGCACCTCGCCGATCATCCCTGCCAGTGAGTGGACTTTGAACCTTGTGAGATTACCTCATGTGAAAATGATACGGTTGATGATTTATTTAATGGACGTCTGCAATTGGAAAGACGATGCTATCATTACCAACGTTTAGGCCTACTTCCCAGAATGAGACACTGTATCTAGTTTAGGTTCTTTGTAACACCAATGGGAAGGTCATATCTGGAGCTTGTCAATGCACAGAGTAAGTTTAAAATTATGATATTTACAATTAATCATGTTTTGAAGGATGGGGGTTGGGATTCAAATAAATGATGGTTGTTATAAATATATTGTTTGTTTGGTTTCAGGGCCACAGGAGAAATTATATTGGAGTTTTGCACCTATTTGTAAAAGGAGAAGCATCCGTATATGTGTGTGTGTGTGTGTTATTTTCACTGCCATAATTTGCTTGTACTAACAAGAAATGGTACCAACTTGACACCACACAAAAAATGGTATTTCATTTGCATTCAGGAACACAACAATTATGGTTCACAGATATGAAATTGCCACTCTTTCGTCTAAATGCTGAAAAATATATAAAAAAGATAATTTCATTTACAGTTTTCAAGCTAGCATCGGTAGGTTAAAAGTGCCCAAACGGAGTCACTGAAAACTCACACAAAGCATGCGCAAAAGGCCTCGTTAGCATTCATATATCATTTCGAAAGTTGCTTATTGTTCTTTACAAAATTATTGTAACTCTTCTAATTAATGAATTTACAACTCAGCAAAGAAAATTATGACGAGTGAAGGTAAAACTTCAAAATCGTTCTGCATCCACAAAGGTTTTATAAGGGACAAATACTTTAATAATTTCGCAGTTAACAATTATTCCACATCGACATGCCTGATGACATGATGAGCTGCCTCCTCTCCAATTCATATTTGTTTGAGAGTAGAAGAGATAATGCGAAATGACAGATAAGTTGATTTGCACCACCCATGTAATGGAACAGGAGTGAAACAACATGGCAGATCTGAGCTCTCGACTGCCACCTAGATCATGGCTGTTGAACTATGGATACCAATTATTGTGTACATTGGAGATGGGGATAAGTTTACAAGGTGAAGGTCAAAGGATTATGAAATGAGTGGCCTCTGTCTAAAAAATCTAAAACTGCTTGGCCAATTTCCTTTAAATCTGTCAAAAGTGCTCGGTGTACTCATGGGCAGGTCATGGGTGCAAAGTAACTTCCCCTCCCACACCCATTCCTCCACGCCTCCATCATCTGAAGATGAGGAGACGATGTCTAAGTTATTGTTCATATTCATATTTGTGTAGCTTTGTTGGTACATGATTAAAAAAACTCACATTTCACTTTGCTTTCATCTTGTTTACTTTGGATTCTGATTTTGACTTTCTCTCCCTGGTTTGTGGCATTTGTTTCTGCTCCTTGGTCACAGCTGCTCTTCATGTGAACAGAGATCAACTGACCTGTGAAAGTTGCCTCTGCCTCTTGAGTTATTTATGGCTGCTTAAGTTGTGCTTCCTGTCTCTGCGAGCTGCATGGGTATTGCGATCAACATGCCTGTTTATCGGCAAAATAACTCGAAAATATGAGCAGCTAGAATCACCAACTTTGGGACAGAGCTTCATATTATACACAGAGACATGATTATCACACTGCTCATCACATGCCAGATATCCTTTTGGTATGCACCTTCAAGATACATCAGGACCATACTCTATACAGAGCATTGGTGCTATTAAAACAGTCACCTGGACCATTGGGCACAATCGTGGACAGGCCATTACTCCAACACAGGATACTCAAATTCAAATGGCTTAATCATCCCAGCAAGCTGGTACTCATTTTACCAACCTCAGAATGATGAAAGGCTGAGTCAAACCCACCTGGCATTAATTCAACAGCCAGACAGGATTTGAACTCAGGACCCGAGGATCCCAAGCCAGCAAACCTAACCATTAAGCCAACACCAGGCATGACTTTCAAGATGCTGAACATATAATCAGAACTACAGGATCTGGGAGGGAGGGGTATTGGACTTCTCCCTCATCTTCCCTTCAGGATTTTAAATCTGCAGCATCTGTCACCTTATGGTCTCTTCAATTTCTGCTGTTGAGCTTTGCTACCTACACCTGCTGAGACCCGATTCCAACCCTTCTTCTGAAATTACTCTCATTGTGTTGTAGTACATCTGATTGTTGTCCCATTGTTTTCCCTTTGCCCCCATTTTGTTTGTTGATTAATTTCCCCCTGTTGGTTTGCTCTTCCCTGGTCCTCCATACCCGTACATAAAAATTAAAATTTGGGTTTTCCACGTTTTTGATTCTTACTAAAAATGTAATTAACACGAATAGCTTTAGACGATTTGGAGGTCATACAAAAACACACAATATGTGGAAAATGCCCTCATAAACATTTTCAAAGGCACTTCATGTAAATTGAGCATCATCGGTTTCTAGAGATGAGCAAGTCCTCTTTCACTGTATAGCTAGCTTACTTAAGGAACTTGTAATTTCCATATTTCATTTGGGTGATGATGATGGATAATGATGATGATTAAAGGAGAGCTGAGAATGACAAAAGTAATGGAATAAATTATATTTAGGGGATTATTCTCACCGAATAAATGTTTGCTTTATGCTTGTGCTTTTTTTTCCCCACACAAACCAGCGCTGCTTGTACAGCCTAAAGTGTCCAACACGGAAAGCTCAGCATCACATGATGGGTGCAATATATTTCCACAATGCGAGACAGCAGGGCTCAGCTGTGGGGCATAGAAAACACTATAGAAGCTTCTTCGCTTGGAGCTGTCAACATCCAGTTCTCAGTGGGAGACCACAGTGGTTCTTCTACAATTCACTTTCCAATCCACATGGCAATGCTCTCAGCACATCCCCTTACAAAATTTGCAAAGATATATTGTGAGTGCCTGCAACCGCTCATTGTGCAGAGATGCAGAGAATCGGTGCTTTAATTGCCAAGCGACTGCTACATTGGAAAAAAAATCTTTGACAGCTGCACGGCTTGTCCTCCTAAGACTTGTCTGGGAGGGATGGCTTTGAACTCAAAGTGTGGAAAAGGCCAAGGCTTGCTCAGCCCAGAGAATAAAAAAATACTTATCTGAAAAAAATAAAATAAATACTTATCTGAAAATGTATCCCCATCGACAATGCAATGTATCCTTAAAACTCAACACCATCAAAATCAGAGGAAAATTATTCAAGTTATGATCATAAACGTGTTTATTGTTGATTTGGTCAAAAACCGAAAAAAAAAATGTCAAGGACATGAATCAAACATCAGGTGCACAACTTCAATATAGGTCCACTTATATTATGGAAAAAACATCTTGGAAGGTGAAGCAGTCTTTGAGATTCCAGATTTGCAAAAATTGAGCGATGACAAAAAACGTGCTTTTTTCAGACCGCCACATGACTTTGACCTTTAAACTTAGGGGGACTTGATGTAAATGGAGCGTAATGCAGCTTATACTAGATTAATTATCTAAGGAGGGCATTTTGTTCCAATCGGACAAACGTTTGTCGAGTTAAGGTGAAAAATGTTAAAATATCTATCATTAGGTCATGACCTTAAAAAATTGGTCATGGACAAAATAATTATGTCAACCCCATATCCCTTTTATTGCCATTATTGATGCAAAATTTAATTTTGAAAATCCCAGCCAGTTCTAAAAGTGTCAGATCTGAGATACAGCTCAGATATTGGCAGACAAATGGGAGAAAAACCTAAATGGTGGTACATTACTCAGAGGGGTGAAAGACCATGACTGAGAGGCTGGATGGGTATGATGTAAATCAAGCATAAATGCGACTTGCTCAAGGTGATCTAAAGAGGGGAATTTAGTTCATTTTACCTGCCTGTGGAACAAACGCCCACATCCTTTTCAATGTCATTCTTCCCTCCAGGTCTTTAAGACAGCTGTTCACCACCATCTCAGATCATCCCCAATTCAAAACCAAAATCTTTTCTACCCTTGTTAACCCTCCCTTCCCCCTCACCCCACACCAATCCCTCCTCCTTCAAAATTTCCAGTTTTCCCTCTCGAGAGTTCCCTTCTGTGTCCATATTGTCCACCCCATACATCCTCTCCTGTCCCCCATTCCTCCTCAAACCCATTGTTTGTCCACCCCTCTCAGTCTTGACCTCTGGCTCTGCTGTTGGTGTTTTCCCTCTCTCTCACTGCTGTTCATTTTGTCCAGTTGCTACCTGATCCATCCAGTGCACCAGTATGAGTTCTTCCAGAAGGGTCGACTTTGTGTCCAAAAAAAAGTCAAATAAAATTATGTCACATTACATAAAATGATGTCACCCCATATTCAATTTATCGATGCAAAATTTAATTCCAAAAGTTCCAGCTAGGTTTGAAATAGAGCTCCTTCATTGGGAGTGCAGGAAGGAAAGAAAATAAAAATAATAATTTTCTAAATGTTGCTTTCGTACTTCTTGGGGTCTAAGAAACTCTGTGGTACCAGTAAAAATTGGGGCACTAATTGTAAAAACAAACCCTACAACACCTATAAGCCTTCCTCTATCCTATAGTGGGAGGCTTAACCAGAACAGCACTCGGTAGAGCACATACTTCCTTCCACGAGGCTGAACAGTTTACGTTTTGTACTCCATCGATAGGCCAGATCTGGAAATATACTATACCGAGAAATATTACTTCAAACCATCTACAATTGGAGGCTGTGAGTCCGGGGTTCAGTGACGATCCTGAAAAGAAACCTTGAAACAAAGATATGAGAATAACAAAACTTCATAACTTGGTCCTTGAAGCGTGATCCATTAATTAGACGGAGGTGGATACTTTGAATCCTGGGAGGATCTTGTTCCACCTTCTGAAACCCAAGAATGGATATTACAACTAACGAGATCGTATGATGTATGTCATTACTATTTACAATGTTAACACTGGACAAGATTTCTGGAAAAGAGGATCACCCATTAGCACATCTCTGCCTTACATTCATTCCCAGCCATGGCACGACCTGGGTATAATAGATGTGAACGGGATATTATGCAAAATATCACAGAAAGAACTGCTTCATTCGTCCTCACACAGCAAGTGATTTCTGATAATGAAAAGCCACATTGACTTGCAGAGGAAACCTTAACACAACTGAATCATTCAAATTCTTACCATCGACAATCTTGCATTTTATTACAGTTATATTCCTCGTCTGTTCCTGAAGGGATGGAAGAGGCTATGGTAATCGGTCTGTGACAGTGAGTGTGTGGGTCTGCACACAGATATAATTTTATGTATACTGTTCATTGTCATAACAGCTGTAAATCTACAAACCACTGTTTGTTGTTGTGATTGTTGAATTCTGCATTGTTAAAAGCAAAGTCTTGAGTTCGGTATACCTTTTACCTCTGATCTGTTTGGTGCTGGGTTCAATTCACAGTGGAATCGGATTCGATGAAACCTGCTCGGTTTGGTACTGCCAGCAATTTGTCCTTCAGAGTGTACTTTAAGCTGTTGAAGAACTAAGAACCTTTGTTTCCAGGGATTAAACCCATCCTGTGTGTGATGTGAATGTTAAAGATGCCATCGTATCACTGAGCAAATTCAAGCTTAACTTCATACATCAAACGGAAGATTTCATCATCGTCATTTCTTATTTGCCACATGGCTGTGGGTCTTGCATCATTTCTAGTAGCATGGCAGTGCCGCTGATACAGTTCCCCCTGTATGAATTTGAAATTTGGCCAGGGTGCTGGCCATAGCTCAGCTACCATTAGTAAAGGACACCATGGGATCTTTGACGTCCACCAATGACAGCCGGGACACTCAGTGAAACAATCATCCCAGGGATGGCACACATATTGATGCCTCGCAATGCATGCAAAACACTAGGTTAACAGTTTACAACTGGTTGAAGATTTGAATCCATGCTAGACAGCTCAGAAGTGAGTGTGCCTACCTCTCAGGTAACCTTCCAGGCCAGCAGAAATTATACCACCTCATATCATCAGGATATTTTGTGGTCGAAAATTTAACCTCCAACAGGTTGATATCATAAAGGTTGATCGATGAAGGTCTTTATATTTGCTGGAAGTTTTCTTTGAAGAGCCATTGAATTGTCTGTATCTATAAATACATGTTGTTTGTATTTTTAAGATAAGAAGCTGGTTAGGTTCCCAGTGAAAAGGTTAACTAATGGACAAGGATATGTCTTGTGTAGTGTTGTTAATAGGATGCAAAAAGTGAGGGCTGCAGCTCAAAAGGAAATTTACAACAGAAAAAAAAAACTTCTCCAATATTAATTTTCCTGAGGGTCATAGTATAGAGATCAAAGACCAAAATTAAAATATAATCAAAATTCCAAATATTATCGAATATTTTCGGCAAAAGATAGATAATGCAATTGAAAAAGTTATATAAACACAGACACAAACTTTTTGATTGGATGCCAGAGATCCCTTTCTGTTTCATCCATAATGCTTCCATTTCAGTTAAAAGATTGGCAGGACTAACTTTGAACTTCATGTGGTTATTGGTACCAAAGTAAATGGAAATGAACTGCATCTAAAAATACGCAGTAAGTGTTTTGAATGCACTATGTGTCATGATAAAGATGGAATGTTAGCTTTTATGAGGCAAATAAACATCAGACTAATTGACTACTTCAGTATGTTGCATAATTAGTCATTTGCTTTCTGTGCAAAACAATATTCCTGCATTTGCATTCAATAGTTTTCTGACATACATTAGTCTGAGCTCTCCCTTACCTATAATTTTGTTATTGTTGTGGTTTTTGTTTTTTCCTCTATAGTGAATTTGCTTCTTCCTCTATTTTTTTTTTTAACAGCCACATTCATTCAGTGATCAAGCTCCACTACAATGAGGGCTTTATTAAACTACAAAACACCCAAGGGTCAGCAAGCTGCCTAGCTCATTTGCAGAGAGATGAGCCAGGTCCTGCAGGATGGTAGAACTGCATCAGTGAAAAGCTGACAATGCCGAGCTCTCATCAACATGGCCTTCCCTAGTAGTTTCAAAGTGCCAGTGCAACCTCAGCACACCAGTCTCACAGTCCTTTGTCTCCAGATGCCATGCTATGCCTGTAGCATGATAACATTTGCGGATCCTACAACCATGATAACTTCAGTGTGAAACTAGATACAACTGCTACTGACAATGAAGAATATTCTTTATATATATATATATATATATATATATATATATATATATATATATATATATATATATATATATATATATATATATATATATATATATATATATATATATATATATATATATATATATATAGTTTGGCAGGATAGGTAGCGTTGAGGTAGCGGTAGCGTTGAGCAGTCCAGTCTGGGCCTGAATCTCGACCTGACTATATAACCATCATATTTATGCCTCGTAGGAATCTAAACATGCCATCTTTCAGAGGAACCTATGCTGAGGACTCATCTGCTATCGTTAATTGGTGGATGTTACATATCCCACATTGTCTTTTATGAAGAGTAGGCAAGTAATTTCCAGTATCTCGTTAATATTCCAAATTATTGCCCGAATAATTTCCAATTGAACATTAGGCCTAATAAGCCGGCTGATGAAAAAAAATTGGCCAATCTATCTCCTGCCAATCTCACAATGAGATGGGATTACTTCAGGCCATTAAAGTCGTTAAAATAATCTGTTATATAAAGCGAGCCACTTTTATCTATCTGACTGTCTGTCTGTCTTATATGAACTCATAAAGCACTGGACGGAATGAGTTGAAAGTTGATAGTTGTTGTTGTGTTTCCCCGGTCAGTTATGCTTGAACAAACCCACGGCATGGAGATAGCCGATCGATTTAGCAGGAGCAACCCAGAGTTCCTCACATCTTTGATGTTGTGCTCCTGTCTAAGTTGAGCCAGGACTGTGCAGTCTTCCATAATGTGTTTTGTTGTGTGTGGGGTGGCTTGGGAGAGGTTGTAGGTGTCGTCAGTGGTGACGTTGAGTCTGTGTTTGCAGTGTAAGAGCTGTGGGTGGTGTCTACAGTGGAGACATGCAACTATGCAAGGTGAACACAATCGGACCTGGAGAGTCATTGGTCTGTCATTGATGGGTGGGGGTTTACTGCCCAGGATACTGATTGGACCTAATTTGTTGATTGATTTTCTGGTGATGTGGGTGTGGATGTGTTTTTTGTAGTTTCTGTTGTTCATTAAGGGACGATTTGGAGGATGTCACTGTAGTGCCTTTGTAGTGTCACTTTAATGTGTCGAGGGGCCTGTGGGTGGGTGGACATGTAGTGGCAAGGGTGTTTAGGGTTGGCACTTGCCGTGCAAGGAACTATGCACCTTTCATGTCTAAGTGGTCTTGGTGGTTGGTTTTGGTGGTTGTACTCAGGGTATACACAGGAATGTGTCTGGTGGTGAAAATAAAAAAAATTACAGCCCCGTTTGTTTTGGCATAAGTGGCAATTCTCTCATAAATGTGTATCGTGTAGTGCCATTCATGCTCGGAGTGGGTATTACAAGTAATAACACAATAAAATAGGTCAATTCTCTGCAAGAAGTATAATGCTGTATATCTCATTAGCTTTCCATGATACCGTCTTGTCCGTCTGTTTTATATGCACTCCTATACTGCTGGACGGAATGAGCTGAAACTTGGTGGTTGAAATTGGAGTGGGCAGTGATTTTGGAGAAGGTTGGAATGGTTACGATCAACTGAATGTTTTGTGGAAAGGGGAGATCCATGGCTAGATTGTGGTAAGAACATCATGGACTATGTCACTGCACAGCTTAGATTACTCTTGTATCATGTAAATTGTCAGAGTAAGTCATCTTGTCAAACGTGCACTGAGGAGGCACTGAGTGTTAACTTTAAGATAATATAGAGTACGTTTGTTGTGTGAAACCTCCTGTTTTTGAGTGGGGCTTGATGAGGAATTGGACGCAAAGACAAAACTGGAAAGTGCATTGCACTTTCGGAGGAAACATTATGCACTGTTTGGCTGGCACAGCAGAGACCATGGCGGCGAGGTCGGCTGCGGAGCTTTGGAGAGTGGGTGTAAGACTTTTTATTGGGGCCACACCATGGGGTGGGACTGTCTGGAAGATGACACGCCCACAGCCGTGGTTTGACAATGATAGGGACCCACCAGACATGAAGGTGGTCTCAAAGTTGAGGGCTGTGACCAAGCTATGCGTGGCAGTTGGAGTTTGGAGTTGGAACTCGACATTTGGAGCCCTGTGCCGCACACACCCTGTGCCACATGAGCCCTGTGCAACACCACCCTGTGTGGGTCAAAGCACACCAAAATCAGCTCGTGCCTTGCTCAAGCCCTCTCTCGTTCCCCACTATTGTGTGCATCCTGGTATTTATATTTGGCACCATAGTGGATTCTTTATTTTCATTGTACATAAGTGTGTACCTCCCTACTCGTTTGTCCTTTGAGAACCTGTCTGTCCCACTTCTTAGGTTATTTCTCTAAAATATGCTCATAGAGTGGGTTCTGGTGTCCAGCCGTATGAATGTACATATATTAACATTTGCACTACACCGTGGGGCCCAACACAGGTGGGTGGGGCATGAACTTTGTACGTCGATTGATGTATTCAGTGAGTGTGAATACTTTTGCCATGTCTTGCCATGGCTTGCAAACGAACAACAAAGCAGCGCGGAGAGCAGTTGCCATGGGTGCTTGGTAAGCACTCAAGCAAGAGCTCCAACAAAATGGTTGATAAGGAACGGCAGGCTTGGTAAGTGATAGCAAGCTGATTGGTAAGGGGACACACCCGCCAAAACCAAAACATCGCTTATTTCTTAACATTTTCAGATTTCACTCCAGATTGACAGTTATTTAGTGCACATGATCCAGTCCTCAAAACCAATATCATACATCAATTAGCCTGTGAGAGTAGATCTTGGAAAATTGCATCAAATAATGCATCAAATCACTCCAAGCTCCTAGTTTGAAAACAAGAGCACTTACAAAAGCAATGTATCCAGCAATTCATAGATATGAAGAAAAGGCTTTCAATATGAGCGAGGAAAACGAAAAAAAAAACATTTGAGCGCTTTATCGTTCAGAAACCGTTGCGGCCTGTTGCAAGTCAAGGCATTGTTGACCAAGCCCAACAAAATGGTGAAATAAGACCCCTGTGAGGGAGTGTGTGCTAACCAAGGGGCTGATCAAGTTTGAATTGAAGCCTCAATAAAGGACAATTAAATATGGCTGTCAATTATCTTCAAATATAATATAATAATACAATTCATTTTGTGGCATAAAGGCACATAGGGCTGCAAAGCCAGTTTCATTGGCAAGGAGTATAGTCCTGGATGGGTCACCACTCCAACACAGGTTACCCTGAACAGTTATTACCCCAATACATTGGTGCGCATTTCTCCAACCTCAGAAGGATGACAAGTCAAGTCAAACCTACCTGGTGTTAATTCAACAACCAACAGGGGCTCAAACTCAGGATCCTTAGGTCCCAAGTCAGCCACCATAACCACGAAGCCAACACCAGGCCTAATTGGCTTCAAAAGAGGTATTTAAATGAACTCAAATAACCAATTTTCACCTATGCTCTCCGTGGAGTTCCCTGTGTATGCATGCAAAGTTTCAGGCCACAAGGTTTCATGGTTTTGGAGACATGGAGGAGACAATCGCTCATGCACACACACAAATTTATTATTATAGATAGCGTCTTTTCCACCCTTGTCCCTGTATTCTCTTATAAACCCATTTTAATTATAAGAGACGTTTTCCTGCCTGTTGCCTCCTGCAAATTGCACTGCCTCGTTCGGCCTCGTATTGGAGTGATTCTTTGGGGTTTTGTAAATGATAAAGAACATTAAATAGAATGTAGTGGGAATTTGGAAAACTCAGCCATCTTCAGGAAGAGCAAAAGCTCCTAGTGTAAAGGGCGATGTTCGTCTAGCCCATCAACGCAACATTATGTTTTAGCATGAAAGTGAGTGAATTATCACGTTGTACCATTTGTTGGTTTTAACTCTTGCCTGAACATGAACGATTCTCTGCATGAAACACATTCGCTTCAGGCTCAACTTTTAAAACCCAATTTGGACACATTCAGGGACGAGGGCCCGGAATTAACCTGTACATATTACAAACGTTTTCTCAGTTGATGAAAAAAATAAAACATGCCTACAAAGAAACAAAATATTGGCAATAAACAAGTAGTACGAAGCGAACACGTGAAGTCACAGCTGTGGAGAGCAAGGAGCACCAGCAGCGGTATTGAGGAGCTGACCATGTGGCCCATGATAAAACCCACATTGTTCTTCACAATCTCAACCCAAAGCATGGCCTGTGCAATTGTACGAGACTATTCTTCATGAAGCCACACAATACGTGATTACATGAGTGAAAATCGATTCTGCTGAACATTCAAGAGGATTGTTGTTATCCTCCAAATAACCCTTCAACCTTCTAATGGAGACTATTCATTTGAGTGGCAGAGACATCAGTTTCCTGTCACTTTGACAATAACTATGAATAAAAGCCAGGATCAGACCTTTGAACGTGTTGGTGCGTGGATTCAGAACCCTGTCTTTAAACACTGGTAGCTTTACTTTGCTGCTTCTATGGTTGGATACCAATAAAACATACGCTTCACCATCATCCAGTATTGAGAATGCCAACCAACATAACATGTAGGCCTAATGTTGTGCATCATGAAGTTTTGACATGACACACAACTCAACCATCAGCTGTCATCACAGGTACAAAATACTATTACTATATTTACAGCATACATTTCAACATTGTGCTATACAACAAGACCCCTGCATTCACAGGGGATCCGTTCATGAAAAATTCTGCAAATGTCAAATCAGCAAATGTCAAGGCATTGTTTCAATGGGAAAAATGCGGATAGGTTCCTGGCGGTTCGTGATTCATAAGGTAAAACTTTAAAATTTTACAATCACGAATGCACATCATTACAGTTTCATGAAAATGCTTACAAATATAAAGACAACCAGAAGGGCACTCTGTAGAGCGCATACCTCCGCCACACAATGCCTGATCCAGGAGAACAAATATGGTCCAATCCATTTTTGAAATCTCGTGATATATATATATATATATATATATATATATATATATATATATATATATATATATATATATATATATATATATATATATATGTATACTTACATAGATAGAATGATAGATGTGTGGATATTGTCGTGGCCACGCTGGTTAAGTTTATTTCCCAGGCCCAATTGTCACGGTTGGGCGGTTAAGACCAACCTGGATGGATAGCCGCACTCTTTGTCTTGGAGGCGAACAGCCAAGTTCCTTCGAGATTATGTGTGCACTGGATGAGAGGCAGTGAAGCACGTACCAGAGGGGTTCACCAGGATTGAGGTACTGGGGTTTATACTGGAACCTACAACAAAAAGACAGACACAAGCAACTTTTTATCAATCAGGGTTTAATGAACATAAATCAAATATAAATAATGGAAATGTATCAAAGCGTAATAATAGAAATAAATCGAAGCATGAGGTTGTGTAACAAGAGGTAAACATGAGCTAATTTTGAGACGCCCCTACACAGACTCAAACATCGACTCAAAGATAGACAATGGGCAAGACAAAATAAAAGAAAATCCTCGCTTTATTCTGGCAGTTAGCTTTGTCCAGCAATAGTCTTCTTGAAGCTTAGTGATCTAAACTTGACATCATGCATGGGAAACTGCACACAAAATTGTGCTCAGCTGCTCTCTGTTGTCATGTACATGAGGTAATTGTGAGGCAGTATTCAATGCCAGGGCTTACCAACCACCGTTCAGCTTATTCTCACGAACGTATTTGCTGACCCCGCTCCTCTCAACACCAGGTCCACTCACAAAGATGGCCAACCTTCCTCCTCGAACGCACAATGTGATAATGCCGAGTTCGCGAAGAGGCACGGTCCTATTCTTCTCTTGTCTTCTGTTCTCTTGTGTTGTCTTCTCTCCTTTCCTCTTCTCCTCTCCTCTCCCTCTCTCTCACATAAACATACAACTTTTTTGACTCAGCCAAAGAGTAATGGCTTGCTTTTTGCTCCAGCACACGGGCAAATTCACACAGAACAAACACAAATGATTGTGCAGCCTTCTTCATGGTGTCGAGGAGAAGCAACAGTAATACCCTTCTCTTCCAACTGCCATCTCCTCACTCGCTTCTCTCCCGAACCTACTGACATCCACCAACCAATCATAAGCCTCGAATCGTGGCTTGTTGACATGAAGCTGAGAAGATGGGGTTTTCTGCCTGCTCGGAACGTGCGGCTCTGCTGGTGGCGTTGTTGTTGTTGTTGTTGTTGTTATAGAAACGTAATTCTTCTTTTGTCAGTTTTGTAAATGCAAAAACATCGGAAAAGGTCACAGGGGACAAACACATACTGGGAGAAATTGGTCTCAAACCCTCAAACCCTAGTCTGAAGTACTGCAGTTCAGTACACAATGCCCTGTTGTCCTGGTGTAAGCTCTCTGTCAGCAGATCTTTTATCATTGGGTCCTTCTGCAATGCTGGGTTCTGGAATTAAGAAAGGTTGTGGTTCTGGTTCTGGTTCAAGTTCTGGCTCTTTCTAGCCTGGAGTCACCACTACTGGATTCACAGGCTCAGCCAGAGAAAGAAACAAGGGCTCTGCCAAATCTGTTTCCTGATTTGGCTCTTGGCAAGTGTTCATTTCAGTCAGAGATTCTTTCGAAAGCTTATCTTCCTCATTCATCTCCTTCTTGCCTCCGATCCAATAATTAATCATCATTCAATGGTTCACTCTGCACAACACATTCCTCAACTTCAAACTTCCTCTCAAGTGGCACAATTTCTGGAGTGTCCTTCTCAACCACTGGATTGAAAGAAGACTGACAAAGTCCCTCACAAAGTTCAGCATGGTTCGCAATGCCAAAAACTCCAGTATTTGGCAATTCACCTTCGTCATGCAATTCATCCATTTGTTTCTACTCAATATCCCTTGCTGAAGAATCTATGGGTTTGACATCTGGAAGGGATTCCCAGAGTACATCAGCAACTGCAAGTTCATCCAATGAAAAATTCTGAGCATCAACTTCATCAGTCGAATCCTTTACATTCGCACCGAGTGGGGCATCCTCTCCTCAAATTTGCACTCGACTCACACTGGTTTGATTAAAAATGAGCTTCTTGCTCAACCAACAGGAAGCCACTGTTGCTGCAGCTTTCCTCAACACATCCTTCTTGGGATTGCTGAAATCCTGGCTCAACAAAACAAACTTCAAGATCTGCCTTCTTGTAAGTGCCAAGTTCAGGAAGCATTGCTTCAGGAAGAACACTTTCTTTACCCAGCACCTTCACAACTTCAATGTCATTTTCCTTCACAGCTTCCAATGTGTCACTCCCTATTGCACAATCATCAAAAACTTTTCTTGAGATCCACTCTCAACTGCAGCTGGACCATCTCCATAACAACAGCAAGAAGCACGAGACTAATCATAACCTTCCGCTTTGACATTACTTCCACAAGATTCATAAAAGTGAGTAATTGGCCTTCGCAAATATTATCTGGATCTGAACTCGGGGATCGGTTATGCTTGTGCAAAATTTCTCACCTTGTTGACTGTGTGGGTTTCATTAGTCCTTGATTTGGAGTAGGCAATGTCTGCACATGCTGAGCATTCCACTTGAATGGCATGTAGGCATTATATGTGACCTCAACGGGGGCCCTGTCTCACACTGTTGGAGTCTTCCCCTTCACGGCACTGAGCTGGAAGAACACGTCTTCATCAACAAAACCAAAGTCATCATGTAACTCGGGAACAATGCCTGTGAACACTCGCTGCTTCTGTGGTTGGGGCTGAGCCTGGAGTTGCATGTAGGACAATGCATCCTCAACCTTCGAATGCTGGAATGGTTGCCATCCCAAGCATCCATTCCTTTCCCTTATTTCTTCCATTTGTTCAACAATTTTGTTTCCCATTTCCCTCATTTTATTCCTTTGTTCATCAATTTGTCTCTTCAATTCACTACAAGTTCATTCCATCACTTTATCCCTGTATTCATTTTGTCTCCTCATTTCCCCTCCAATTCTGTCTTTCAACAATTAATTCCCTTCCCTTATTTCCTTTCTATGTTGCAGCATAAACCAGAGAGCCAACACACTTGTTTTCTGACTCGATGGCCCAGGAATGGGGAAGGTTCCTACCCAATTGTCATCACCCGGCTCTACCCCCGGCTTGCTCCCTTCATACTCACCATCTTCCCACCGAAACACCATCTCATGCACGTCTGCCATTTCCCACGCGCGTTCAATCTTCTCAGCAAAAAAATAAATTCCTTTAAATTTCCAAGCATTCTTTTCTCCCGACACCAATTAACTATACTATTTGTGCCTCGGTCACTGCAACCCCCTCTCCCTCAATGGCAGAGAAGTGATCACATAAAAATTTAGATTCCCAATTCTTTTTTTCTTTTCTTTTTTTTTAAGCTGAGCTCACTCCAACACCAAATGTTATGGACCTGATGGACCCAAAAAGCACATTCTTCATCAACAGATGTTAAGGCCCAGTCACACCTTGACGTTTTAGCCAGCTTATGCCGATTTTTGGAAAATTTGTCTAAAACGCTGGTACACGTCGAATACGTTATGGGTAAGTTTTTATAACATTGAGAGCACGCTGAAAAACACTGCCATACGTCGTTGTACGCTGGCTTTAAACGTTGTACTTTTCGGTTGTCCTCAAATTTTCCATGCTTGAAATTTTAAGACTTATGCCAGCATATGACTCACACGTTCCGCATAACGCTGGCCATAAGTTGTAGGCACGTCACGCAATCGTTGACACACGTCGACACACGTTACTTGTAAGTTACTTATAACTCGAAACACGTCGATGTAATGTTTAGCGTACCCGAAACTTATTTCTAACCTATGAGTAACGTGTTGTACTCACGTTATGCAATCGGTGACACACCGACACACGTTACTTGAAAGGTACCCATAAGTCGAAACACATCAAGGTAATGGTTTGCGTCAGTGTTCCAGATTCCCTGGTTTTCTTTTTTTTTTCTTCCTTCCTTCGGTATGATGGTAATTTTGACACTTCGATTTCTAGTGCGGTTATAATATAATATAATTAATAGGCTGCCACTCAACGATTTAAATCATAACCGCACTGTACACTGAACACCGTCATACCGAAGAAAAAAAAAACCGGGAGTCTGGAACACTGACGCTAACCATTACCTTGACGTGTTTCGACTTATGAGTACCTTTCAAGTAACGTGTGTCGATGTGTGTCAACGATCGCATATCATGCATACAACTTATTCCCATCGCATGTGGAACGTGTGTCCTATGGCAAATACGTCGTAAAATTTTCAACATGTTTAAAATTACAAGGCGTACTCCATTAAATACGACGTACGATAGCGTACTTTAGCGTTCTATTCACGCATACCAAACTTACCCATACCGTATTCGACGTGCGCCAGCATTTTAGAGGCATTTTTCAGAGGTCGGCATAGGCTGGCAAGATCGCCAAGGTGTTACTGCGATGTTGACACTTCCATTTCTGCGACGGTTATGATTTGAATCGTTGTGTGGCAGCCTTTTCATACCCTACGCCACGTCATCGTCGGCGATGCGTGCAGCACGCTATGCATAAGTTAGACTATCGTTGGGCATAGGTTGTGAAGGCCGATAACAGGTTCAGCATTCGTTGGTATAATTTATCTATAACACAACGAAACGTTCTGTGTCCATTACTAATACGTCATGCAGAAGACCAAGTCGTTATGAATATGTCCGAATCTTAAAAACAACATCAAAAGTTCAACGTAAGCCAGCGTTTTACATAGATTTTAATACGTTGCCATTGCTGGCTAAAACGTCAAGATGTGACTGGGCCTTTAATAAGGGTTCAAATCCCACACTCCTGACTCCAAATGTCGCTGCCACACTGGCCAAGTTAATTCCCCTGACCCAATTGTCATGGTCGGGCAGTTAACACCAACTTGGATGGATAGCCGAACAATTTCTCTTGGAGGCAAACACCCGAGTTCCTTTCGAGAATATGACACGCATGTGGGACGGGAGGCAGCGAAGCACGTACCAGAGGGGTTCAGCAGAATGGAGGCAAGAGGGTTTATACTCGAACCCACAACGAATAGACAGGCTCAAGCAACTTTAATTAACCAGGGTTTGATGAGCATAAATCAAACATTTCGAATCGAAATAAATCAAAGCAGAATAATAAAAACATATCAAAGCATGAGGAAATGTAACGTGAGGTAAACTTTAGCTAATTTTGAGATACCTCCACAGACTCAAATACAGACAAGGGTAAAAATAAAAGAAAAGAAAATCCTTCCTTTATTCTGGCACTTTGCTTCATCCAGCGAGTCTTCTCGAAGCTTAGTGATCGAACCGCGGCATCCTGCATGGGGAACCGCACCCAGAATGGTGCCCAGCCGCTCTCTGCGGTCATGTACATGAGGTAATTTGTGAGGCGGTATTCAACACCAGGGCTCACCAACCACCGTGCAGCTTCTTTTCTCGAGCGAATATGCCAACCCCGCTCCTCTCTTAACACCAGGTCCACTCATAATGATGGCCCACCTTCCTCTTCGAACACACAATGGGATAATTCTGAGGTCACTGAGAGGCGCGCTCCTATTCTTCTCTCTCTCGTAAACGTACAACTTCGTGACTCAGCCGAACAGTAATGGCTATCGTCTTGCTCCAGCACGTGGGAAAATTCACACAGCATGAAGAATTGTGCAGCCTTCTTCATGGTGTCGAGGAGAAGCAACCGTAATACCCTTATCTTCCAACTGCCATCTCCTCACTCGCTTCTCTCCCGAACCTTCTGACATCGACCTACCAATCATAAGCCTCAGTGGATGACTTGTTGGCACGAAGCCGAGAAGGTGGGGTTTCTGCCTGCTCGAATTGTCTGGCTCTGCTGGTGTTGTTGTTGTTGTTGTTGTTGTTGTTGTTGTTATTAGTGTGTAATTCTTTTATTTCCAGATTTGTAAATGCAAAAACATAGGAAAAGGTTACAGGGCGAAATCACATACTGGGAGAAATTAGTCTTAAACCCTACCGAATTAACACAGCACCACCCCCCCCCCCTCCGTGCGGTGACATGTAACAACTTAAGCTCACAGTTTTCCCCACTTAATTTACAATTTACATTGAGATGTCTCCTGCGTGTGTGTGTGTGTGTGTGTGTGTGTGTGTGTGTGTGTGTGTGTGTGTGTGTGTGTGTGTGTGTGTGTGTGTGTGTGTGTGTGTGTGTGTGTGTGTGTGTGTGTGTGTGTGTGTGCGCTTGAAATAAATATTCACTTTTGCAAATCAGGGAATTGAAGGAAGCACATATTAGTTCTATGTCCATGTTGGTCTTGAATGCAAATTGTGGAGCCACTCTTTTTCTCATTCTTTACAATAGCTCCACCCTTTTGCCATATTTAAATCTGGCCTTTACAACTGACAATCCTTGAATGCTTGTGGTGCTTCCGAAAGATAATTGCATGAGTGTTGCATGGCCTCTTCAGCTGTGTATGATTTTGTGCCACACACACAAACCAATTATCCAAATCATAATTATTATCACAATTACCACAACGACCCCTTTCAGACAATTGGTGTGCTCCGAAAATAACGAGGTTTTCATCAAAGTATATGAAAGCCTGAATTCTGTGACTGAATATTGAATGAAAAGTACCAAAAATACAGCACCACATAACGACGGTAGTATAAATACAAGAAGACATTTAAAATATAAATAAGTCACAGAAGTAGAGATACCAACACATATGTCGAAATAAGCATCTCATAAAATACATATGATTGTAGATTCAGTTTGAGGGTTAAAAGTGGAGCATTTGATACCAACTAATGTTAGCAAATGTGATGCCCAGTTTTACGTTCATTTGAGGGAGGGCACACATATTGATGAATCACCCTACCTGTGAAACATCGGGATGACAGTATATAGCTGAGTCGGGATTCTATCACAGACTTGACAGCTCAATTGGTTGAGTGTGCATAACTTTTGGCTATCGTCCCAGTATCTTTAATTTGAACAAATAAAATAATAAATTCCATTTTTGATGCGAGGTCCTTAGAATGGTTTGTTTGGTTTCATGCTCACAGGAACAAGGTGCATTTTGGCACCACCCTAAAGGATTAAATTCCAATTCAAAATACCACCTTAAGAGGTTTCACTTTCAATGTGCCTTCTTTTATAAATTATTCTAATGCATTGCTAAAATATAACAAGTAAATTAATCTCTTTCTTTTTATGTCTCCCACACAGAATGTGCCAACATTGTGTAAACTGATGGTCACGTGACAAGGATTTTCAGGGTTGTTGTGAATGGTCTGAATTCATCTTCTTTTGTCATAATGTAAAAACTACAAAAATCAAAGTGTGCGAAATTGTCATTATTCACTGTTTAATATATATATATATATGTATATATATATATATATATATATATATATATATATATATATATATATATATATATATATATATATATATATATATATATATATATATATACTTTGCACTCATTTAATTCAATTATATTCACTCTTGAAAGATTTTCATGCAGTTTTTTTTTTTAACTTTTGAATTAATGTAGCTTGAAACTATTTTGCAATTAATATTCATTTTGCAATTGTAGAAGGGGCTTAATACAAGAGGAAGTGATTTAATGAGGAAATGTGATGAACCGTACATTCAAAGCAGTGAGAGAATTTAGAATTTTGTCATTAGTACAAAAGGTCCATTCTTGTGAAGGACACCATGAGAACTTTAACGTCCATACTTAAAATTTGCCGATCAGCAGTAACTACCTCTGTTGGGGATTGAGTCTAACAGATGAGGGCCTAAAGCAAAAAAAAAATCATAGCTGGGAATGTTACATTACAAAAACTTGAAGATCGTGGAACAGCATGTAATATGGTGCTTACAATAGCATTATCACTGAAAAGGCCATTTACTTATTACATAATCTTGCGGTTATGGAAAAGACCCACATATGCATTAAGAGACACATAGGTTCCACAGACAGATATTTATTTAGTTTATGTGAGATAGCTGTCCTACCTTTTGTAGAGAGGGGCTGTGGAAGGCAGATGTGTCATGAGTTAGAATGTTCAAGTTCTCTTCAATCCCTCCATATATCAATCCATCTTTTCATCTTTCTTTGGCTCTGGCTGCTCAGCTATCACTGGTCCTTTGCCATGTTTGCTTTCAAACCCCATAATTGCTTCATATCTGAATCCACCCGTTCATTCCTCCATCTAAAATCCCTCCCCCCCTTTTCATTCCACATCCAAACCATCCCCCCTGTCACGAGTTCACACACCATGAATCACAATTACTTCAAAACAATGGACCAGGATTAGCTGTTGACTCGTACAGAAGATTGTTAATCGGATGTGGAAAGTAAATAGACTCGTTCTCTTCAATTCAAGCAAAACCCACCATTTGGACACAGTGAAGGCGATCATTAATGCTGCAATGGCAGTCTTCTTTCTTTTCATTGACTGCAAAACTCCCATTTGGCCACAATGGAAGGCTAACATTTGAGCTGCAGTATCATTAACCTTCAGCTGCTGCAGCTGACATCATGTGCGTGTCATGTGTGTTCAATGTCATCAATGATGTTTAACAAAGACAACAACAACACAACCTCTCTCGGTGGTTGTAAATGCCAGAACAGCTAACCCTCCATACAGAGCAGATTGGTTTAACCTCTGTAGGAGAACAGATGTGCAAAACAGTGAATCAAGTTGGTTGTGAGAGCATATGGTTTTCAAGTCGGAGAGTGGATGGCCATGGATAGACTCTGCACAAGAGGCATTCAAGCAGCTTGTGTGGATCGGCAAAGGTGGAACATGTGGATCGGCAAGTGCTCTTGTGCACCACACGTCTCGATCCAATGTCTCGATCCAATGCGCATCATGATCTGCGGAGTGGTAGATACTCCACTCGCCCATCTGCTGGGAGGTTTTGTCTTGTAGTGCTCTGATCCACCACACATCACCTGCCAAGGGTGCTCTCAACACGTCTTATTTTTTCCGGGATTTCTCGACTCGTATTATGCGCCAGCAGTGGTCTCGACACTTATTTGCCGCGATGTCTTGATTCATCTCATTCTTTAGGAGTGGTATCGACTCTGCTCTCAACTTGTCTCGTCTCATGTACCTAGACTTTTGATTTGTCTCACTCTCGTCCATCAAGCTCTCCTTACCATGAGTCCTTTGGCCAATCCTTCACTCACATCTGACTGTTCAGACTGCGCGAGCCACAAAGTTGAAGCTTGCATGCTGCAAAAGTCTGCATGCAGTATGAGCTTTCATGCTGCATGCTGAGCGAGTCTGCACACAGTACGAGCTTGCTTGCTGCACTAGTCTCCACATGGTATGAGCTTGCATGCTGCACGACTTACATGCATCTGTGTAACATGAGGAGAATCCACATCCATGCTCTGCTCTGCACTCAATCTACTTACTATTCTTGCTCTCTATATTTCTCAGTAATCTCTCTCTCTATCGAGTGCAGCCTGTGGCTACTGGTTGCATCATTGGTTGGAATGCGGCAATGCCGCTGATGCAGTGTCCCCCTTACCAGTACACTGGTACTCATTTTGCCGACCTTGGAAGAATGACAGGCTGAGTCAACCTCCTGGTGTATATTAATTCAGCGGCCAACGGGGCTTGAACTCAAGACGCTAAGATCCCAAGCCGCCACCCTAACCACTAAGCCAATACCAGGCTTCTCAGGAATGATTGATGGCCACATCCTATGTCTTACATAAATAAGAACGTGTTAGTGAACTCTCTAAGTGTTAAGAATAATTACTGTTCTCTTGTGTCTTTTCATTGTGATTTATGGCCATCCATTGTAAATACATGCTCATGATTGCTATCGTAAATACCTGCCATTGCTGATTGAATAAACCTTCCTGAATAAATGTATTGGTTGAACTGCTAAATGTTTCTGGCGTGCTTGCTTTTGTCCTTTCCACTATTGGTCCGACATCGTGTGCAAGTTCAGTTAGACAGGAAGTTTCGCCCACTGTTGGCTCTGTAATTAGCCCACAGCCATCCACGGTTCGCTCGGCCAAACAAAAAAATAGGCAGGTGACTGCTGAGGGCATGACCCCAAA
>NC_140961.1:85490384-85492884 GCF_056783735.1 Eptatretus burgeri | reverse complement strand
CAAGCAGCTTGGAGAGCATGCACCAAGTCGCTTAAGCACTCAAGCAAGCACTCCAATGAAACAGTTGCTAAGAAATGGTATCCTTGGCACGCAATTGGCAATCACCGAACCGTCATATTCAATACACACCTCACGGATACGCCCAACATAGCACATATGTCCGAACTGGACAAATGAACACTTTTATAGGAGTCGGAACTGCTTGTAAGTTCGATTCTGGAGATTAAATTTTGTCATTCTTCTGAGTTCAAAAGATACTCGTGGCGATCGCACGTGCGGAAATGAAATAAAATAATGTACGCTGATGTCTCTGGGCATTTATGAGCATTGCAATGTCCCCAGTGATTCGTAGCAATGATTAACAGCCTGCTCCAAGTTGTAACCTGTTCCAAATCAAGGCATGGTTGAGCAGGCTAAAAAACATGGCAGCTTCAGACCCCAGCGAAGTTACCAAAGAAACGCCTTAAGACTCCTGACAGCGAGGTGGCCGAGGATCACCTGATGTAGGATATAATTAAATATGGCCATTAATTATATCTTCAAAAGGGGTGTTTTAATTAACCCAAACACCCAATTTCCACTCTTGCACTTCTTTGGAGTTTTCTTAGTATGCATGTCTTTTTCAGGCTGCTCGGTTTTATGGTTTTGGAGTTATGGAGGAGACACACACTGACACACTCACACACACTGACACACACACACACACACACACAGCCTTTTATTAGCGGGGATATTGGATGAGTTACATTGTATGGGGGTGTGTGGGTTGTGGGTATTTTTAACTGAGAAAAGGAGATAAGATGAGGCAAGCAATAGATAGTATTGTTGGGTATCGTAATATAGGTATAGTTGGTGTAAGTATTTAGTATGGTATTTTGGAAACGAGGGAGAAAATAGAAAGGAATCTGGAAATAAGGCACCGAAGAGAAAGAAGAATGGATATGGCCCCCGTTATGGTTGCATATATCACATGTACAGTATATTGCCCCAAAACTAAAAACTAAATTATTTATTAAGTATACAGTACATCATCTGCAATTAAGGGCAGAGAGATTTAAAGACACGTTTAGAGAAAGTTATCATTCTTTTTTTCCTATCTGCTGCAATGCCCAAAGTGGTTAGTATGATGAATGTGTTGAGGTGAGCATCACCTGTAAGGCCTGGTGACACAAGGCACTTTTCTTGAGTGATGAAGTTGTAGGGTCTGCTAGCATCTCAGCTAGTGATGGGGTCATTCCTCATGTGGGAATCCTCTCTGGAAACAAATGATCAACTCTCGCCTCTGAACGACCCTTCTTCGAATGACATTGATAAATTGTACATGTCCATCATTTGGTGATTTGATAATAGTACCATTCTATTTGTCATTAGGTTTACACGTTTTACTATGAAATGGAAACATTCTGGATTGTTTTTTTTTTTTGTCACAAGATGCTACACAGGGTACAGTGGAGCAAGATCCCACCTCCACACCCCTCCCACCACACCTGTCCCATACTGTATATGCATGAATCCTCCTCAGTCCTCATGTTCAGTCCACTTGAATTATCAATTAATATTGCCTGCTATACAGTCACTCAAAGAGCCCTCTGAGGTAAATGTTCAGGATACCGAACTCTTAACCAGCACCGATGCTCAGCATAACCAAGAATGATGAGATTATATGGTGTAGTGGGAGGGGTGGACAACATCTTGCCTCATGCATTTCCTGCTGGGGTAACTTTACTCGAGTGACTGGCAATGGAATAATGTGATGTTGAGCTGTAGTTATGATGATTAATGATGTGTATGCTGATGTATATTTGTACTTATGCATATATAAAAAGGCTTACAAGGATGCTCTGTGCAGTGAAATGTGCTATCAAATCATGCATTAAGGAAATATAGCCTTATGGTTTCATACATTAAGAGCCGCAAATAGAAAAGGCCAAAGACTTACACAGGGCTTTACACAATGATACGCATGGAGATCATGAGGATATGTGTACACCAGGTAGCAAGCAGACAAGGTCGCAACAAAAAAGATACATATTTCCATGAGAGTTAACAGCAAAGGCACTTGTACAAGAAATGACAAGAAGTGTAGGCTACAAGCATCGGACAACCAAAAAATGTCTCTTAGCTTTGATGAGAATTTTTTTTCAGATAACGATGTCAGATTTAGAATGAAATTAGATTGCACGGCTCATTCAGCTGAGCAGACATAAGCTTGAGGCTAACGATGGGTTTTACTGTTTCGGGAAAATATAGTCAGATGGAACAGAGCCCCAAAACGCTTAATATTGTGCCATTTCACCACTCCAAGTCATGCCACTCCGCTTATGTCAGCGACATCTTCAGCAACATCTCCAGGTTATGTTGCTGTTGGTCGCACTCTCACCAGTCATTCTTCATGTCACCCTGACTTAACAATTGCATGTGGCCACTGCAGGTGATCCTCCATTACTTGATCAAAATAGGGGGCTTCTTTCAGGCAATGGTATGACAGCAACCATCACTT
>NC_140961.1:85467884-85485384 GCF_056783735.1 Eptatretus burgeri | reverse complement strand
TGGACACATACCGATGCTCGGAGTCTATTTGCCTGAGAAAGCCTGCTGTAAAGCAGGTGAAATGTTGCCTGAGACCCAGTCTGCTCTTGCTTATAGCTCAAACCAGCAGAGTAGATCTAGTTTACTTTTGGTTAGAAGGACCTTCTTTAACAATGTATAATCCCAAACGCCCCAATCTTATACCATACTGTGTATATATATATATATATATATATATATATATATATATATATATATATATATATATATATATATATATATATATATATATATATATATATATATATATATATATAAGTAGGGTAAGAATACTGATTCTGGCTCACTTTTCCCCATGTAAATGAATGGGGGATTTTCAGCGATTTATATTTTTTTTCCTTAAAAATAAATCCCCTTTTTATCCCAAGGTATATTTATTTGTCTCCCCTTTTAACTTGGAGGTTGAACCTCATTGAATTGAACACCTGAGGGTTGAACAGCTCACTCATTGAACCTATAAAGATTTGTTCATTCTCAAATTCCTTCAATAGTTTAATTTTCTTTGCACAATAATCCCCATCTAAAATATTGACAAACAAAACATTTGAATCTTTATATTTTTTAAGATATCCCATTTGTGTCATTACGAAATGATAAACTTCTCTTAATGCTCTTGTTTGACCACCTCCTGAGCCACAGGTTATTTTTTGTTAAGCCCCGCCCACTTTTCTTTAAGCCCCGCCCACTTTTGTTAAGCCCCGCCCACTTTTCATAAGGTAATTTTTCTAAGCCACGCCCACTTTTCCTAAGCTCCGCCCACTTTTGCTAAGCTCCGCCCACTTTTCATAAGGTATTTTTTCTAAGCCACGCCCACTTTTCCTAAGCTCCGCCCACTTTTGCTAAGCTCCGCCCACTTTTCATAAGGTATTTTTTTCTAAGCCACGCCCACTTTTCCTAAGCCCCGCCCACTTTTGCTAAGCTCCGCCCACTTTTCATAAGGTATTTTTTCTAAGCCACGCCCACTTTCCCTAAGCTCCGCCTACTTTTTGCTAAGCCCCGCCCACTCTTACATCATTTTCCAGTTCATCTCTGACTCACAAAGAATTCACTAGAAAATTACAGGATGTTATGGTTTTGAAAAATTTCCCAATGAAGGCTTGCCTAGGCTTGCCCAGAGAATTTCCAAAGGAAACCACACCCACCAGTCTTTCTCTATAAAAGCTTCAAACCCAGGCTCCATTTTAAACATTTGTTCTTGCTGGCAATGGTGTTCTGTGTGCTTGTCTCAAACTCTCTGTCTTCTATGGAACTAAACCTTCAAGTTGATGAACTGGATTCAAACCTCTTATCTATTGAGGTAAGATTTTTTATTTTCCTATTTTCAAACTTTGATTGAAGCATACTCATTTAATAATTAAATAACTTAATTAATACATTATTATTTTCTCTCACAGGAAATTGTATCTGAAAATACTGCTTTTGCTACAACTTGGGGGGAAATTGTTGGCTTGGTTGAAGACCTTGAGTGGGATGACTTTGGTGTTCCTTGGAACTCTCTGTCTTCTATGGAACTAAACCTTCAAGTTGATGAACTGGATTCAAACCTCTTATCTATTGAGGTAAGATTTTTTATTTTCCTATTTTCAAACTTTGATTGAAGCATACTCATTTAATAATTAAATAACTTAATTAATACATTATTATTTTCTCTCACAGGAAATTGTGTATGAAATACGAAATGAAAATACTGCTTTTGCTACAACTTGGGGCGAAATTGTTGGCTTGGTTGAAGACCTTATGAGCGACCAAGACCCACAGAACGAGTTCGTCCTTGATGACCCAACCAAAGAGTTATACCTTGGAGACCAGCAAAATCCTGAAAAGAGTTTTACAGCAATAGTACTCATTGTGAGTTATCAAGACAATACCCACTGAACAAGTTATACCTTGATGAGCCAGAATACAAGTTTTACCTTGGAGACTCACAAATTTTGAAAAATCAGTAAATGAGTTCTGCCTTGATGGTTTAAATAACTACCTTGGAGACTCAGGAAAAGGGTTCTGCCAAGATGGTTCTAAATATGGGGCCTACCTTGGAGACTCACAAATTTTGAAAAAATCAGTAAATGAGTTCTGCCTTGATGGTTTAAATAACTACCTTGGAGACTCAGGAAAAGGGTTCTGCCAAGATGGTTCTAAATATGGGGCCTACCTTGGAGACTCACAAATTTTGAAAAAATCAGTAAATGAGTTATCCTTAAGAGACTTTGTAAGTTGGTTTTACTTTGAATACTTGAAATGTGGGTTCTGGATTGATAACTCACAATGTGATACATATCTTGGAAACTCAACGGGAATGTGGTTATACCTTGAAGACTTGGAAAGTTGGGTTTATGTTGGACACTTGAAACTTTTTGGGGGCTTTTATTTATTTATTTATTTATTTATTATTATTATTATTTTATTTATTTATATTTTGGAGACTTTTGGAGTTGCTATCACTCTTTGGTATCTAAACCTATCGATGTAGTTCTTTGTCGGATGGTGCTTGATGGGAGCAAGATCAAGAAAGTTCTGGGAAGAAAGTGCAGGCTTACTCCCCTCTCTACGTCATCAAACCTGAAAGCCTTAAAAGACAGAATTGGAAGAAGAAAAAAAAAAAACGTAAAAATATATATATATAGGTGGAAATCTCATTTTGAAAAAGACATTGTGTTGGGCGAGGATTGAGTTAGGGTTGAGATTTTGAATGTGAGGGTTGGGGTTGAGATTTTGAATGTGAGGGTTGGGACACACACACATACACATCAACAAACAAAAGTTAAGCCTTGACTATTCAGTTGAGGATTCTGTGTTTGGGGTTCACAGATCTAAGAACGTCCCCCTTGACACACATTATATACTGTTATACACCTCGGACTTAGCCCTCGAGTGTCCACAACGGTGTATAGTAGGAGGGAGTGAAGCGCCAACCTATTGCTCCCATTACACACACACACACACAAACAAAAGTTAAGCCTTGACTATTCAGTTGAGGATTCTGTGTTTGGGGTTCACAGATCTAAGAACGTCCCCCTTGACACACATTATATACTGTAATACACCTCGGACTTGTCCCTCTAGTGTCCACAAAGGTGTATTATATGCTTAGTTTTGTCTTTTGTAATTCCTGTGAATAAAATGAACCTAAAATCTCTTCCCCTTCCAAATCATATATTTTATAAGTCCAAGGAACTGTATCTATTACATCAACAATTTTAAAAAGTTCTTTCGTCCATCGTTCAGTAAAACCCTTTTCAAAATGAGATTTCCACCTATATATTCTTACGATATCACCAACTTTGAACTTAGGTTTTCTGACATTAATCTCTTTTTCATATTTTAATTTTTATAAATGTTTCTGATGGCTTCATATTCGTTGATGTGTGAATCGTGTCATTATACTTATCCACAATATCCTGAATAAAAGATGACCATTGTTGTGAACCGAGTTGTGTGAATTTTTTTATATAGTCTCTCTCTTTTAAGGTACGATTAAAACGTTCAACAACAACTGCCTTCCCTTCATTAAAGGTACTGTATAATGTAATACTGTTATTTTTTAGAAAATTCATAAATGTCTTGTTATAAAACTCTCTACCCTCATCAGTCCACAATTTCTTAGGTTTTCTCTTACTTTTATTAAATATCTGTTGAAAAGCTAACATAAGAGTATTACCTGTTTTGTTTTTTAAAGGGACAACCCACGCATATCTACTCCTCAAATCAATAACGGTTAAAGCATACTTGTACCCCTTATCATTATTGAGTTCAATCAAATCAGCAGACCAGATATAATCAACTTCCTTGGAATAAACTTTCCTTCTCTGAAACTTTGTGAATATTGGTTTATGTAATTCATCAGCTAATTGCTCTTCAGTCTTAATGGCATCATTAGAGCCTATAAGTTTTTTGAATTTCCAAGTCCAAGTTTCAATTTAGCACTAATCATCTTCTTCACGATGAACCTATCAACTTTTCTCTCAAGGTTGGATTTTGTATCAGAGACAAATTATATAACATTTCTCTATCGGCTTCATGCTTTTCTTCCAACGTTGTGGTATTCCCATAATCAATATCGTGTCTCATGCACACTTCATCAACTCTATTGATTGGTTTACTCCAGGATTTAGGATTGTCTGCCTCATCTAATCTTTTATCCAAGTTTGTGCCTGGACCACAGAAAGAATACCCTGGAAGATGTAATTCCCCTGGTATTCCAGTAGTTGTAAATTTACTTCCTGATAAAAACTTTTGTATATCTCCTCCGAGTTTGTGTTTGGAGATAAATTGATTTTTTTGAACCACACACCGAACATATACCTTTTTGTATAACCCTGTTATTTTTACTTTTAATATATGAAATATTTTTAGTATTAGTTTTCTTTTTACATTTGAGACAATAACTCATTTATTTATGAGAAAAATTTCTGCAGAGTGCAAAAACCTTTTTAGTTTCCAACATGCACATTTGAATCTTAATTTTTAAAACATAAAGAATCCTTAGAAATGCCTTCACTCTCTCCTCCATTTATTTAAGAAAAAACTTGAATTAAAATACATGTCTTCTCGATGTCGATAGTCTTGTCGAAAGTATTGCAAATAGACTTTTTAATTCTTTGTATTCCTCCCTGGTGAGATAAGTTAATTTCTTTAATACCTCTATTCTTTTTGAATCTCACTGGTTTCCATATTTTGATATTTATTCATTCTCTCTCTTTCCTCCCTCTCTCTCTTCTCTCTTTCCTCCTTCTCTCTCTCCTCCTCCTCCTTTTCCTCCTCTTCCCTCTCTTCTTCAACTCCTTCCTCATCCCTTACTATACTTGAATCGTTTACACCCCATAGAATATTATACATATATTCATCAGGATTTCTTGTTATTCCTGTATCCAAAATAATTTTTTTTACAACAGGATACCAATAAAATTTCTTTTGAATTTCTAAAAGAGCCTTACCTTTTCTTAACCTTATAATTTTTTCATTATTTAACATTCTAATTAAATCTAAAGTTGTTGGTTTATCAACATCAGCATAATGCCAATCTTTTATTGAAAATACCTCATTCTTATGTTGTAGAACATATTTATTAAAATACCGAATACCCTTTTCTTGAAGGTATGCTTGAACACAGAAATGATAATTTTCTTGAAGCCTTCTTGCTGTCATTTATGTATTAGAAATATATGTTAGAATAATATTATGACACGAAACACCTCCCCATCTTCCCATAGTTAAATCATTTTGTATTTCCTTACTTATTATATATAATCCTCTTTTTCTGTTTTCATGAGATAAACAAGGGCAAAACCATTATTATATTTACCCTTATTAAATTCTTTTATTTGTTGTTTACTAATCGTGGCTCCACAAAACTCATTCTCGATACCAAGTGGATAATATTCTTCCTTACGAGACTGATTTAATTGTTCCAGGTCTTCGAGGTTAATTTTAAATGACCAATTATACCCTAAATCATTCATATCATACCCCCATTGTTCTATTCTCATACAAACGATACGCCCTTCTTTATAAAAATTTATTTTAATTCGAACTGTGAATTCTGTATGACCTGGAGATAATATCAACACTTCTGTATCTTTAGAATACACAGCCGTTTATTTAAGTATATATATTGTGATAAATCGCTTAATCTCACCAAGTCATTTGCGTCAGTCGGGCTTGGATAATTTTTAATTTATAAGCATTTTTCATGTTAATATTTTTGTTTATATTATATTTATGTCGTTCAGCCTGTGCCTTTGTGTAATAATTTGATAAATCAATATCCAGTTCTTGAGATACACCAAAGATAGAACCATCTTTACCAACATAAGTCATTTATATTAGATTAAAAATAATATCATAAAATTTTTTATTTTTGTTGAGTTGAAATAACACATATAGACATAATTGACCACAACACTTGGAATTTAATTCTTGGACTTGAAATGTTTGATAAACACCATTCTGTAAGAATTTTATGACTTCAACAGGTGGTGGAAGACCAAAACTATCAAAATAATATTTGTCTTGACTATTAAAAATACAAACCCAATGAGAACCGTTCCCATCATTATCTTCTAAGTTCATAATAATATTCTTTGTATGTTTCGACACATTTGTTAATTCATCTCTCATACAAATAACCACATTATGAATTTTAATTTCTTACAATATTTGGCAAGTTGTAAATTTGATGTTGTATTCTTTCCAAATTCTTTCAACCACTCATCAATGCTCATTTATTTATTAGAAAGATATAATCCATTACCTCTTTTCGTTAATTTTACACCTGCTTGTGCTATAGAAGAAAGCATATCTCCAACTAACAATCTCGCTTTATCAGGCAGACCTTCAAGTTTTTCAGCAAAATCTACAATTACACCACTTCCACTAATTTGTTTCTCCAACTCTTTGTTATGTCTTTCCAATTCTTTTTGAGCCTGGAGTTGAGCCTTCCTTTCGTTGGCAGTTTTGACCGCTGTTGAAATACCACCCGTCAATGCTCCAACCGCACTTAAACCAGCAAATAAAGGAATTAGAAATGGGAGAAATCCTCCACTCGTCTCTCTTATTGAATATTTTTTCAACATTGGTTTTGTCATTTTAATTTTAAGTGAGCCAGTGTCATTCAAGATTTTAACCTGTTCTCTTGTGAGCAAAACATCAATTCTTACTGCTCCTTTTCTCTGAATTGTATTAACGTTAATCGTACAAGGCTTTTGATTTTGAACACAAGATGATAGTTTATGAAGATTGATTTGATTAACATATACCCCAGTTGGTACTTTGCCACTCATTTATTTAACAAAAAATTATGTGAGACTAATCATCACACCATTATCTGTATTAATCTGCAATTCTGTTTCTTCCAAAAGCAAACAATATGTATCAACTTCTTCACTCTCTCCTCTTTCAATGTATAGGGAAGTATCCACTCGATTAGACTTTATAGTTTCTTTTGAGCGCTCAGGTCAAACGTATAGATTGTATACAAACTTTTAAATGCTGTCATATCCAAAATAGGTTCTTTATTTCCATTACTTTCACACACCTTTTGGTAAGACTTGTATGCTTCAGCAAAATCATTTTTTTTCCCAATTAATTTCCAATCTATCTCGTGGATAAAATGTTCCATCTAGAGAAACGCGAAGTTGTTTCACCTTAGCATTATCACTCAATGCATTATTCTTATCAGTCGCAGTATCACCATCTGGCTTTTTAAAAATCATCCACAGATATCGTGGCTTTCCTTCCAGAACACCCAAATTCCACGTGTAAGTAGTTTGATTGAGTTTAACGTGTTGACATCTTCTTTTGAGGTATGATACACTGAGTGGTTTTTTTGAGTTAAGTCTTCGATTCAACATCTCTTCTGTTTTAAGATTAGGAGTATATTCACTGATATACCAACTCATCTCCTCAATTACAAATTTATTCTGATCACTAAAAGCATTACCAACACCAAAAAGCAATCTATTTTCATTATCATTCCTTTGTAGTTGAAATCTAATTTTAAGACCATACAGAACTTTATCATAATCACAAAATCCAAATATACCTTTAAGAGGAACTGCCACAGTAAAACTATTTTCTGCTTTTGTATCATCATTATACATTCCTTTCCTTTGAATATATCCAGGGTCTGTGTTTGTTCCCGTTGACATATCAGGAATAAAACCTTCGACAGACCCCTTTCCCATTCTATCACTGAATGTATAGAGTGTAAATTTCATCATTTCAGATACAGCAGAGACATAATCAACCGCTTCAACTTCTTGTGTTCCAATATACAATCGCACACTATCAAACATTTTCCAGAAGAAATCATTTACAAGTGTAGCTTGTGTTATTCCCCAGCCTTAGTGAATTTAAATTTACACAACAAGAAACTTTCGGAGAGATTCAAATAGGTTTGTTGATTATTTATTTCAAAACTTTTTGTACCATTTGTATTCCAGTCTGTTCCAGTTATTGCATTTACCTTGAAGTAATCTTCTTTTTTAGTGGAGTTTGAGATAATAATAGTATCATCCAAATCATAGATACTATCAATTGCTTCCATACTTGTATTTATTTAGGAAAAAAGATGTTAAAACTTTTGAAACCCTGATCCAAGTATTTGAATTATTTTCTGTCGTTCTTGGGGGGACAACTGAGTTTTACCTTTCTTAATTTCTTTATTGCTTGTAATTTATGAGATTCTTTCTGAGCATCTTTTATACTCTTTACAGCACCTGCTACATTTCCCACAGCAGAAGCAGTTGAACCAATTAGGTCTTTATGTTTAAGAATAGTTGAACCAATACCCATGAGAGTATCAATTATCCCATCTCCTCTAAATTGATGTCCAACACCCCTTTGTCTCTTAGGTTTATAGTATCCTCTACCAAGATACATACCTTCACCCTTGTAGTACGGGGAAAGGAACATCCCATCCCCTGTAATTATTTTATATTTTCCCAACTCGTGCTTCCTCACAATAACCATCGTATTTATTTATTGAAAAACTTCACGTAGGTGAATTCTGATGGATATAACTTCTCCATTAAAAGAGATCACACGATTATCTTGGTCGGTTATCCTAAAATTTACTCTGTGTATGGTTTTTCCTGACACAGGTAGATAAACCAAATTTTTAGGCTCCATATTGAATTTATAACCAATTGGGGTTGAGTATGCGCTGAATGAAAATATTGTATTTGTTTTTAATCCATCATTATAAGCACCATCAATCAAATCACAGTGAATTAACACAGAATTTATTCCTGAGGATATTTGAATGACATTATCACTGTAAAACGTCCCATTAGTTTCAATCTTTTTTGAGGAGAAACCTAATAACTCTCTAAATGAATTATCAATTGTGAAATCAACCTTGTAGTTATTTTTAACTTTAATCGTTGATTTTGAAGTATGTTTTTGAATGTTTATAATAATATTTTTTGGTTCATCACCCTGTTCTTTCATAAGACGAGCAATTTCGGAAGATATTTGAGAAATCTCGTATGCTCCGGGTGAGACTGTTATCGTTTTGTATCCACTTCCCCGGATTATAACTAAACTTGTCATTTTTCTCGGTTATATTAAATAAGGTATTATAAGTCTCCATGGACAATAAAGATGCCTCATATTCTTTTGTTGTGTCAAGTTGTAGTGGGTATGGGAATGAAGATGTGTGGTCGCTTGTTGTGAAATTAAAACTCAGGATTGTGCTTCTCATCTTATTTAATATGAGATAAAATGTCTTTATATTGAGATTTATTAATTATTTTCATGTTCATCAACTGGTCTAAAATGGCTGATGCTTCATTAAAACAATTGTTATTTCCAGCCTTCTTACTGCCGAACAACAATAACAGTCTATTAACTAATTGCGATGGGTCATTTGGAAGAAAACTAATACCTGAACCAAGGATACTTAAAGCCTGAATAATGTGTTTCTCCTTCTCATTCTTCCTACTTTTACCAGAAAGAATAACCTTATAATTTAGAGTGTTCAGCAAATCAATGTATACTCTATCATCATTATTTTCCATATCCAATGGTTTATCAATATACTTTGATTCATCCCTCACAGTTGAACCTTGCCTTCCATCTTTTGTGAGAGAAGAAACATTAATCTCGGAGTTAGTTTAACAGGGGTTGAGCAGAACTTAAGAACCTTAATTCATCATTAAATATCAATACCTTTTCTTGAACAAGATGAAATATTGCTGGTTGTTCTGTTGGAATGAGTCCTGCTTTGGTTTTTGAATCCGCTGAATATTCATTGTTTTGAACAGCATTCACAATATAATCAGGGGTTGATTAATCTCTTCCAGTTGTTGAAATAAACCTTCATCATCATATTCTAATTCTCCTAAATGCTCTAATTCTTCCTCCGTCATTTGACTGAAATCTTTTAACATTTGAAGCTTTCTAGGAGTATATTCTACTGTGGGAACTGTGGAAACATCTTTCATTTTTTCTTGGGAAGTTTTTAAAAGTGGTTTAAAAAATTTCTCTTGTTTTTTCAAATGCTTCTTCGCCCGTTAGTTTCTGTCTGCGTTTCTTCTTTATGTCTTCCTGTTGTTTTACAACTTTTGAAACCAACTCTTGATGTTCCTTAAATCTTCTTGCTCTTTCTTTTGTATCCATTTATTTATTGTAAAATATCATTTAATGAATTGTAAAGATCAACAGGGAAATTTTCCTTTTCTTCATCATTCAAGTAGATGTGTTCAAATAAATCCTTTTCTTTAAATATTTCATCAAATTCTTTATTAACATTAATGCGAGTTGTAATTTCTTCTTCACTAATCCTTGCATCTCTGCTTTTCATCGTTTGTGTTGAGTTTCTTCATCAACATCAAAACCGAATGATAAAATCTTCACTCCGCTCAGATATTTAATAATTTGTCTCGTTCCTTCTGGATTAGTTTCTAATATCCCAACACCACCAGATTTTAGTTTCTTTAACTCACTCTTACAATGTGAATATTTTGTTGTACCAAGAGAAACCTCCTCAAATATTTGTCCTTCATTCCTCAATCGCATATGTTCCTCCACTGAAATATAGTGATAATCTTCACCTTTTACTTCTCCAGGTCTTATTGCTCTAGTTGTTGTTGATACAATGCGTATCACGGGGTGTTTTAAGTAAATTTACAATATTCTCATTTGTACTACACAAGAACCTTGATTTATGAAAGTTTTTCCAGAAGCAGATTTACCCACAAGATTTATAATAATAGTTGTCATTTATATATGTAATTGTTTATAAAACAAAAAATATATCCCTTAATATCTCATCTTGTTTCACAACAATATATTTATATTTTTCAGTCGTGTGCTTCATATAATCCTCAAATTTCTTTTTACTACATAATGTAGAACAATTATCTCTCCAAAAATTATTGATATCTATTGAATTTAACTTGAATAAAATAAAAGTATTAGCATTGTTTCTGATGGAACGACGAGGAAGTTGAAAGTACGATTGACTAAGATAAATACAATTACAAGAAGAATGTCTCCCTCTTGTGTAGTAGCTGTCCATTACCGTTTGGTTTCTCTCATTAACACAATCATCAAAGATAACGAGGTTCTTTTTTGATTTATCCAAATCTTGGGGAGACGGTATATCATCCGTATTATCACTAAGAATACAAGTTATAAGATTTGATTTCTTTTTACATCTCTGTGTATCACAAAATAGTTGAATTATATCTTCAATGTTATAATCATTTAGGTTTTTTTGACGTTTAAATAAACCTATTATATCTTCTTTTTGAAGACCAGCATTAAAACCTTGTGAGAGTAGTTGATACTCTGGTTGAAAACTCGACTTTGTGAAAATTATTAAATTATCATAATCTAAAAAGTTGGGAGTGAGGAGCATTTTTAAAAGTAAGCAGGTTTTTCCACATCCACTTGAACCAACTATGAGACATCTTAATGAATTTGGGAGATTTTTATGGTTGTTAAATTTTATCTTATTTTCCCAAATAGGTAAAAAATCATTCATTTATATATTTGAAAAACAGGTTATTTAATTTATTATTGGCTTTTTTAGAAACTCTATATTTTATCCTAAGTTCAGGTTTAATTTCAAGATAATCCATTATTTTATTTATACAATATCTTGTGTTGATATTTCCCTGAAAATTACATCCATGAATAATATACAACAACAATCCTTTGAACATTTCTCTTATACGTTCAGTTTCTTCCCTTGTAAGGAAAGGTGTGTTATCATCCTCATACTTTACATTCATTTCTCTAATCAATCTTGTGAAGTAATTCATTTTTGGTGTAAATCTAAAAGAATTATTTTCCTTTTATATTTTTTATTATCATTAATTAGAAGATAATCACAGAATATACATTGTTTATAGGCTTTTGACTCTGTGTTTAATCCCTGTCTTTCACACGCAGGACAATTCTCAAATTTGTCATATGGAGAATCAGGAAAGTCTAGCATATTTATAAAGTAAAACTTTACTTAAACTGAAATTCATCTATACTTTTAGTTGTATATTACCATCGATATCGATATACTTTTTTTCATTATCAGATTCAACGACAACATTTTTTATATTAAAGGTAATTTTAAAATTATCGTTAACTACTATTGAACGAAATGTCATTTCACCTGATATATTAACATCCTTTATTTCATCAAGATTTACATCTTTAGGGTTGTTGAAAAAAATACAAATTTCTCCTTGCATATTACAGATGGTCTTATCTTTTCTTTCTAAAGCTTCATCCATAAGGTTTTTGTTCTTTGATACTTTTTCTTGTTTCATTGCTTTTTCTAGTTTTGAATATATTACTAGAAGGAGAGGAGAAACTTTTTGTTAGAGATACTTTAATTGATGTTCTACCAGGTATACTAAAAGCCCTTCCACTGAAGGAAATTGAAGAACTCATATTATTTACCATAATAGTTTTTATCCAATAGTTGTTATATTTATCTTTGTTCAATTTTACATCCTTGACATATTTCTCAGTATCTTTAACAGATGAAGAGATTGATTGAAACTTGTCTTTTGTGTCTTGAAACATTGTATTTATTAAGTGAAAAGTTGGAGGATAAAATGTTTTTAAGCACAGATTCACCTATAAATTAAACGAAATTTTCATCAAGAAAATTTTAGTTTAAGCAAAGTTTTATTCTATAAATATGGTGAATACAACGTACTGCGATGTTTGTAATCACGAATATAAACATTATAGAAAACACCTCGAACCAACAAACACACATTTAATCTATTTCATCAAATATCTCCTCTTGAGTTGGAAAGAAAACATTGTGATATCTGTTCAAAGGATGTTTTGAAGAGTAGTTATAATCAACATCTTCAATCACAAAAACACAAGAAAAATGAGTTTAAAGTAAAGGGAGACTATTATATTAAAAACACTGATGAGGCATTTAAAGGGCATATAAAAATAAGGATTTTTAATTTGGAGAACCCAGTCCATCATCAATAGCTGAATCAATTGAAATAGTGAAACCCGATGTTGAAAAATTTATTAAAAAGACATTAAAAGAAATAAAAACTTTAAAGTTTTATATGGGAGTGAAAATGAATATGAAAAGACAAGATGAAGAACAAACTCCTTATATGAGAACAGATCTTCATTTTATAACATCATTTCAAGATTTTTTGAATAGTGGGGTTTATGAAGAACTATCAAGACAAGAGGAGGATGTTGATAATACAGTGGTAGGAAGTGGATTCAATATTAAAAAAATCATCTTTTTAGATATACACATTCTAAAATCAAACCCTCTTAAAGCTTCTTCTTATATTGAATTACCAAAAGAAATAAAACTAAAGAAGGCAGTTGTTAATATTAAGAACAATGATAATAAATGTTTTCTCTGGTCTGTTCTTGCTCACTTACATCCACCAAAATGTAATTCAGAAAGAGTAAAACAATATATGAAATATGAGAATACCTTGGACATTAAAGATTTTAAATTCCCAATGCCATTAACAGATATTCCTAAATTTGAGAAAAAGAATAATCTTTCTATTAATGTATATGGATTAACGGATACAAACAAAGTTCAAATATTAAAAATTTCAAACAACTATAAAAATGAAGAAACACACATTGACCTTTTATATTTTAGTGTTGGAAAGAATTCACATTACACATACATCAATAATTTATCAAGATTAATCTCTTCTCAGGTATTCAGAACAGCAAACAAAATATATCCTTGTAAGCGATGTCTTAATTCATTTCATACAAAAGAACGATTAGAACAACATTCAAAATATTGTAGTAATCATAAATCAGCTGTAATTACAATGCCTAAACCTGGTGAAAAGATTTATTTTGAAGATTATAATAAATCTATCATGCACCCATTTGTGATATACGCTGATTTTGAATGTATCCTTAAAAAGATAAATACTGCTTCTCCTAATCCAAAAGAACCATATACAAATAAATATCAAAAACATATTCCTTGTGGTTTTTGTTATTATATCAAATCATCTGTTGGAGAAAAGTATAACAAACTTGAACATTATCGTGGAAAAAATGCTTCACAAGAGTTTGTAAAACGATTAGAAAAGGATTGTATAAGACTCACTAAATTAATGAAAGAAACAAATGAACCGATGAAATTAACCAAAGAAGAAAAATTAGAATTTAGAATGAACAATATCTGTCATATTTGTGAGGGGGAAATTAAGGAGTTTAAAGTTAGAGACCATTGTCATCTTACTGGTAAATATAGAGGTCCCGCTCATTCCTGTTGTAATCTTAATTATAAATTACCTTCTTTTATTCCAGTCTTTCTTCACAACAGCGCCAACTATGATACACATCTATTTATAAATGAACTTTCAAAAACACCAGGGAATATTTCTGCTTTATAACAAACACAAGTCAAAAGTATATTTCATTTTCAAAAATGATATTCACAAAACCTATAACTCGTATTAGGTTTTTAGATTCTTACAAGTTTATGGGAACACCACTAGCCTACCTCGCATCAAATCTAAGCTCCACAGACTCTTTTCCAAATCTTAATTCATTCTTTCCAAAAGAGGAAATTCTCACTAAAGAGGAAATTCAGATTAAAGATGAAATTCTGATTAAAGAAGGAGTTCTTACGAGAGAGGAAATTCAAACAAGGAATGAAATTCAAAGTAAAGAGAAAATTCTTACAAGTAAGGGAATTTATCCTTATGATTATATGGATTCATTTATGAGATTTAAAGAAACACAACTTCCTTCAAAAGAAAGTTTCTATAATAACCTTTATGAAGAAGAGATAAGTGATAAGGAATATAAACACGCACAAGAAATATGGAAAATATTTAAGATAAAGAACCTTGGAGAATATCACGATTTATATCTAAAAACAGATGTTTTATTGTTAGCTGATGTGTTTGAAGCTTTTAGATCACTCTGTCATAATAAAAATTGTTATGGGTTAGATCCTGCCCACTATTTCACAGCTCCTGGTTTAGCTTGGAGTGCAATGTTGAAAATGACAAAACAAGATATAGATTTAATCAGTGATGTGGATATGCTTTTGATGATTGAGAAGTCCAAGAGAGGTGGAATATCACAAGTATGTTCAAAAAGATATGCTAAAGCAAATAATAAATATCTCCCAAATTATGATAGTGAAAAAGATAGTAATTATTTGATGTATTTTGATGCTAATAATTTGTATGGATGGGCAATGTCTCAATCTCTACCTTATGGTAAATTAGAGTGGGTGGAAGAAAAGAATTATGAAAAGGCTTTGATGAATATTGTTATTTCTTCTCAAGAGGAATTGAATGATGAAGAAGAAGGTTATTATTTTGAAGTTGATTTGAGGTACCCGAGTGATCTTCATAATAAGCATAAAGATCTTCCTTTTGCATGTGAGAAAGAAACTCCAAAGAAAGAATGGTTAAGTGATTATCATAAAAGTTTTAATATTAAAGGTAAATCAACAGAAAAGTTATTAACAACATTCTATGATAAAGAGGGATATGTTTTGCATCAGAGAAGCTTAAAACAGTTTTTGAGAGAAGGATTGAGAGTAGCTAAAATTCATAGAGTTTTAAAATTTAAACAAAGTCCTTGGGTGAAAAAGTATATTCAATTCAATACAGATATGAGAGCAAATACAAAAGTAAAATTTGAAGGGACTTTTATAAATTAATGAATAATGCTGTATTTGGAAAGACTATGGAAAATGTTAGAAACAGGCAAAACATTAGATTCGCAACATCTTGGAAAGAAGCTTCGAGATTGATAAATAAACCAAGTTTTGAGAGAGAAGAGGTTTTTTCAGAGAACTTTTCTGCAATTCATATGAAAAAGGAAAGTATTGTAATGGATAAACCAATTTATATTGGAACAGCAGTTCTTGATTTATCAAAGATATTGATGTATGATTATTTGTATAATGACTTAAAGAAAGAGTATGGTGAAAATGTTTCATTGTTGTATATGGATACTGATAGTTTTATCCTAGATATAAAAACTGATGATGTTTATGAAGATATGAAGAAAAATATTGGAGTATATGATACAAGTAATTTCAGCAAGAAGAGTGAGTTATTTTCCAAAAAGAATGAAAAGGTTATTGGTAAGTTTAAGGATGAGTTGGGTGGAAAAGTAATGAGTGAGTTTATTGGATTGAGAGCAAAGGCATATGCTTATAAGTATGGTGAACAGATTGATAAGAGGTTAAAGGGAATAAAGAAATATGTAATAAAGAAATCAATAACTTTTAGAAATTATTATAATTGTTTGATGAATAAGAAAGAAGAATATAGGAAAATGAATACAATAAGAAGTTATAAACATAACATATATAGTGAAGAAGTAAATAAAAGGCATTAGGAGCCTTTGATGATAAGAGATTTATTTTAGATAATGGAATAGATTGTGTTCCATATGGATATTGTATGATAGAGTGTATAAAATAGATTATGTTTTAACGATGGGAAGATGGGTTAGGGTTTTTAAGGGCTACCGCCGCATTTTTCACAATATATAAATGGTTAAACCAAGTATTAATCAAACTAAAGAGTGGAGAAAATCTCAGTCTTGGTATATAAATGGAAAACATAATGAATGTGAAAAATATCAAATAAGTCTTATTGAAAAAATAACTAAAACAAAGGTAAATAAAACAAATAAGCGAATTAATTTAAAAACTAGTAAGTTAGAGGATGTAAAGAAAAAAATGAATATCCTTGAATGGACTGAAAACTTTGATGGTTATCAATTGAACAATGAAAAAACAATTTACTATAATCTCAAAATGATATGTGGCTCAGGAGGTGGTCAAACAAGAGCATTAAGAGAAGTTTATCATTTCGTAATGGCACAAAAGGGGTATCTTAAAAAATATAAAGATTCAAATGTTTTGTTTGTCAATATTTTAGATGGGGATTATTGTGCAAAGAAAATTAAACTATTGAAGGAATTTGAGAATGAACAAATCTTTATAGGTTCAATGAGTGAGCTGTTCAACCCTCAGGTGTTCAATTCAATGAGGTTCAACCTCCAAGTTAAAAGGGGAGACAAATAAATATACCTTGGGATAAAAAGGGGATTTATTTTTAAGGAAAAAAAATATAAATCGCTGAAAATCCCCCATTCATTTACATGGGGAAAAGTGAGCCAGAATCAGTATTCTTACCCTACTTATATATATATATATATATATATATATATATATATATATATGCCTGGTTTTGGCGCAGTGGTAAGGGCAGTGGCTTGGGATCCAAAAGATCCTGAGTTCAAGCCCCGTTGGGCCACTGAATTAACACACCAGGGGGTTGACTCAGCCTGTCAAACTTCCGAGGTCGGCGAAGTGAGTACCAGTTTACTGGGCCGGTGTATACCCCGGTTAGAATAGGTGTACCATATCCCTGTGTCATAAGAGGCGACCAGGGTTGCGTCAGGAAGGGCATCCGGAGTAAAACATGTGCCAAATCATTATGCGGATCATGAT
>NC_140961.1:85432884-85465384 GCF_056783735.1 Eptatretus burgeri | reverse complement strand
AACATGTTTGCACTAATAAATTCCACATTCATGTGACACCTTCAATAGAATGTCAGGCATGAACAGCTGGTTCATGAATGACCTTGGCACAAAACGGCGAATGCCAAACCATGCAACAATAAATTCCATATTCCTGTACCACTTCCTGTCAATCGTCAGGCATGGATAGCTGGTTCGTGAAGGACTTGGGCAAAAAAAATACTGCAGCTGTCCCCAACAAAAGTAAGGAGGATGTCAATGGCGAAACTGCAAGTGCCAAATCCGCAAATGGCATGAGTAGAAACCCTCACATAATTTCCTCATTCTGCATTAAACCTCTATCTATATTTTCATTCCAATCACAAATTAATACCACAGCATTCCCTCCTCACTAATCCCCCTACCCCAGCTCTTCAACTTTTTCTCCCTCCTCTCCTCTTCCTTTCCTCCCCCTCCCCTCGCTGCTCCCTCCCCTCTCTCCCTCCACACATCATGTCTGACCAGATGCATTCAAAAAGGCGTCACAACTAATTCCCAAGCAGATAACCCTACCCGAGCATTTAGGATTTAGCTACTCCCCTTCTCTCCTCTCCCTCGACTCCCCCTCAGTCCTCTCCCTCTACCCCCTCTCCCTCTACCCCCCTAACCCCCTATCACCTCTCCCCCACCTCCCATTACCTCCTCTCCCTATACTCCCCTTACCTCCTCTCCCAATACTCCTCTTACCTCCTCTCCCTCTACTCCCCCACCTCCTCTTCCTCTCATCTCTCTCCTGCTTCTCATTACTTCCCCTTCTTCCTCTCCCTCTCCCACTACTCACATAATTTCCTTACTCTTCCACTTCCCCTCACTCCTGTCCCTACTCCCTGTACCCTCACACTTCTACTTCCCCTGTCTCCTCTCCCTCGACTCACCCTTCCCTTGCTCCTCTGCTCCCCCTCCCTCCTCTCACAGCTCCCAATCGCAAGTATGTCTAAGCAAGAAAGCAAAAAAGGTACATAAGAGCAGATTTAACCATAACACATATTCTTTTTCAATCTTACTCAAACAAAAGACTTGGCCATCATTCAATCAGGGGCAAAGAATAAAACAAGGACTTGAAATTTCAAATAAATGTAATGTATGGAGAAAAGGATATTGGATGGGGAAGATGGGCAGTGGTGATGTGACGTGATGGAGACATACAGCCATGTCCCAGAGGTACCCAAAACCCAGTAAGCAAGTCCTCTCCGGCATTCTAGATATGCGAGCTGGATGTGCAACTCGCCCTCCTCTGCCTCAGTTTCTTCATACTCAGGCTTCCATCGATGAGGTGCCGCCATTCACCCTCCTCGTCCTTTGCGGCTGGTCGGATGATGCTCATTGTAGGAGTGTTATTTTTTTCCAGAGAAGCTCGATACCTACTACTCATAAAACCTTCCTTTACTCTCACACACTTTTGTTCCTTCTCTCAGGAGCCTTCTCTTCTGCTTTCTGCCTTTTGCTTCTCTCAGCCTTTCTGCTTTCTGAGCCGTCTGCTCAAGCGAGCTTTTCGTCCCTGCTCGCGCAAGCCTATTCCTTGTGCTTCTGCCTTTCTGCCTCTTCTTAATATTACCTCTCCCACAAGCTTTCTTCCCCTCCCATTAGTCCACAGCCCATGTGGGTGGGTGCATCACGTCACTTGTGGAAATTGCCATGCCATTCTGAGGGAACTTTCAACGAAGCCCCTGCCCCGTCCTCCACATGCACAAAGCCACGACGAGAGCCCCAGAGTCCAGACCCTCCCAGCGTGTGCAAAAAGGGCACTCTCACTGTTCTGCACTGTGCCACACCTGCGAGAAGTACCACAGCTCATTGGCCACGACGAGCACCAAGCATCATGAACATGCATGTGAAATGCGACACGAACATGCATGTGAGAGCACCCGATGGGTTACCAAGCAATGTGTGGATGGAGGGAACACGGAAAGGAATTCCACATGATCGAGGGATGACCGAACGGCCGCGGGATTGAAGGTAAGACTGATGGAGGGAATGAGGGACTGTAGAAGGGTTGTTTGATGGAGGGGAGATTATTGGTGGACTGTAGAATCGGGCTGATGTTGTGAAGGAGGAATGATGGAAAGAAACAAAGGCGGAGGGGGGAAGACGTCACACAGGTCAACTGCAGCCAAGCCAACACATGCCCCCCACACAGCCCTTTGACAAGGGACCAACGACTATCTATACAAAGATAAATTAAATAACTCATCCTCGGGTGACCTACGTGTCCACGTGTGCTTTCGCCCTGGGGTAAGTTTTCCATAACCATCAATATAAATACATACACACACACATTTAATTTAAGAATTCCTTGTGCTGCTTTGATGGATTGTATTTTATCAGCAGAATACCTGGCCCTAATGGTGATCTTGTTCTCGGCGTGCAACACGTTCTTCTGACACGTACTATCAGCTGCCCCAGTCGCTCCTGAAAACAAGTAAATAAATAACCCATGAAGTTACGTGCATGAAGTAAAAACATAACTTCTGCTTATAATTCAAAACACCTCACTGCACTGGAAAATGTGGGGACAGGAACACTGTATGTACTGTAAATGGTGGATACTTGTAATACCCATCCCACACCAGGAGGTGGTGCTACACGAAACACATTTACTTCGAGAATAAGCATTCTCCCCCTCACCCCCCAAGACCACCGACAAAGATGAAAAAACAAAAAACACCCCTATACATCAATTGGGGTTATGCTGAACTTACGTAGCAAGTCTGGAAGTAATAATTGTCCCAGAACTTTTGGAGGAGTAGCGCGACAAAAACACACAAACAAACCCACAAACACCGCTCCGTGAATTATTATGAGGAAGTGGTTGAATTTTATCGCCCACAATACAATATTGTACAATCAATAAAATCAGCACAAATAATAATTAAATTAATTTTGATCCTCACCATTGGGACAGCGAGGTGAACTTCTATAACTCATGTAAAGCTACTTCTAATTTCAAGATTTTCCAAAAAACAACCGGTCCTCAGAACATTTATGTTTGTCACAATGACACTGTGCTGCACAAAACTCATCTGTGTCGCCTCTATCTTTAAACGAGTCACCCAAGACAACATTCTCCCAGATAACTGTTTTCACTGCACCTGTGCAGCCACCCATCTGCCTCTTATGTGTTGCATCAATCTTGTTTTGTTTTGTACACTTACAGCACCAAACTCTCCTTCCTTCTCTTATCGCGGTGAGACCTAAACTTTTGCCAATTTCAAGTGAGGCCTTGATTCCCAGATTGCATTGCACCCAACATTTAGTGCCTCTTGGTTTGCAGTCCGTCTCGTGAATTGGCTTGCGCAGCATTCCACTTGTTATCAGACCTTACGTCTAGCTGTGTTTGGCTCGCACACAACAGTCAACAGAAATCCTGAAACATTTAACAAAGCTTAACTCTCGCGTCCTTTAATGATTCTGATAATTTCCTCAATGGGAGACAGAATTTTGGGTCTTTACCACTGAAAACTACTCTTGTATTTGAGGAAGCTACCCAGAGACATTTCATCAACCAAGCAATCATCATTTTCGTAATTGTTTCCACCAAACCCAGCAAAAGAGACCACAAAAGCATTCGTGACGACCCATAATAGGGATACCACAATTTGTCTGGCAGTGCACCTTTTTCATGAATTACAGACCTTCCTCTTCCATATGTAATGAACTTCCCAGCTGTGTTGTCCCTCATACTATCTGCTTCATCTTAGGTAACATTCACTTGTTTATATTATGTTGGAATTCTTTCTTTTGTCAGAAAATTTATTGATTCCTTAACACCTTTTGCAAAAAAAAAGAAACCTGGTATTTTCGTTTCAAACTTAATACAGGACCATATCTTCTGGTAAAGTCTACAGAAATATTCTGTTGAGGAACCTCAGATTCTTCTAACAGGGTCAGGTTGTCTATAAATGGAAAATTTGGAGGAATCAGCTATTTTCCTGTTATCTTCCTTCTCACACTGTCCTCATTGTGATTGTTATAGGCCAGCGGTATAGGTCAGATTTTTTGGTACTTAATCAACCGGCTTGACACAAAGCTACAAGAGGTCTCATATGAAAGATGGGGATCTCAGTAACTCATTTTGCCGTGTTGTCCTCATTTTTGGTGTGCGGCCCATGAAATATTCACACCTGAAGGATACCCCCATTAGAAAATTTTGACCATTTCCGAAAATCAGTGAATTAGCCATAACTACAAAGCAATGCGCCCTATTTTTACATGATTGGTATTGAAATGTGGAGAATGAACAGGGGAATATGACTAGTTACTTAATATAATGGAATACTTCGAGATAAACATATGTACATTTGAGTGCTTTTAATAGAAAAAAAAAGACGTAATTTCCGGATCGCTAACTTCGAAAATCATCAACTACAGAAACAAACATCTGCCAATTGTCATATTTTTTCTGTATTTTATATGTGTTCAGTTTACCATATCGATATAATGAGAATATTTTGAAACAAATTTCCAATAGCAAATTATACGATATAGTGACTGAAGTTTGCACGAGTTATGTGATAACTATATGTTACACCAATACACATTGTTCTACGAGAAATGAACTAAAACATATATTTTGAGCGAGCGTCCTCGATATGTTCAACCATCACTGTCCGTGTCATTTTGGTCACATGTGACAGTTCGTTGCCACACTACCTGTCACTGGTAGCACACATGCACTCGTTGGTGCAAGGCAAACTGTCTTGTGAGCAGCTGCAGCTGTTGGTACATGGTTCACTACCACGGCATGAACACACAAGACCATCTAACATCTCCGCCGATGTGGGTCCATCAAACAATGTGGAATGCAGCACACCTTCTCCTCTGTACCATCCAGGACCCTCTGGTGTGGGAATTTCTGGATTTGCCAGGTGGGCATTCATCCATACTCGGGTTTGGTGAACGGATCTCTTCACATGTTCAAGAAAAGCTGGTTCGGACGGAGGCAACTTATGCACTGGGACATCTTTGGTCGCTGCGAGTTTCTCCCGAAGATCATTCAAATTTGTGTGTGCATCCATATATTTCCCTTGAGAATCATACTTGGCACTGACTAAATGTCTTGAAGCAGCCACTGCCTCCTGGAGATCGTCAGTGGCGAGGACTTCGAGGTGTGGACCATTATTCTGAAGATGCAGTGTCTTCATAGCTTTCCATGCTTTCTTTTTACCATCGCCGAAGAATGCTGATACAGAGTCACATCTTGTCAGGGCATGAAACGCAGGAAGCTGGGTACACATTTCTGGAAGCAAGCTGTAACATATCAGATGCACTGGGATGAGCTTGCATCCTCCTGATGTTCTTTTCTCTATCCATATTTCGGCAGTGTCCCGCAACTGTGGAAAGTAGTGGACTGCGAAGAGAAGCACATCAGTGTCTGCTGATTTGATTGTAATGGACCCACGCACATTGTTACGTCTGAACTCATCATCGTCATGCTTCACATGAAGAAATATCCTCTTCCTGCATTTATGTAAGTTGACTGTCATGATACATTCCTGCAGATGAAAGGCATGCTGTAAGCGAACCATCAGAGAAGCCACCAGCCAAATAGATCCGCTTTTCTTGGTGATATGAAAGTTCTTTTGCTGCTGGGGCATGTTGCGTGACGTGACTACAGATGAAGTGTGTCAAGGTGGATTTGTTTGATGATAGAGCCATGAATTTCCTAAATTGTGGTACTGGGCATCCAGCAATGACTTGGTAGCTTCGGGATCCACCAGCAACAGCAAGGTGTCTCGTTCTTTCCTCTGTCTTCACAGAATTGACATCATCATATTGGTCGAAGATGTCGATGAGGGTGTGGTGTGTTTTGATGCAATGAAGCAACTGGTTTAAGTAACATTGCACCAAGTTACCAAACGTACCACCATTTCCACCCAGAATATGGAGTTCAGCCATAGCATCCCTGATGTACACGCTGCGATGTTGGTTATCACTGGCAGTGTTTTCGTGCTCTTCATCGACTAGGCCCTCGAGAATATGCCCTAGTTCTTCTTTGGTGTTCTTCCATGGAGCTCCATCTTAATGAAAGATAGATGTCGGAACAGACATAATGGGATAGCTCAGGACGTGCTTCATGTTCAGGTCAGGGCGGACTTGAGTCAATAACAAAGCATGGCGGAAAACCATTTCCGAGTTGATTGCAACCAATGCTTTCTGACCCAAAATCAGGATTTTTGTTTATGGGAAATTATGTGATTTTCTGGAATGGTCCAAATATTCAGACGGGTGTATCCTTCAAATGTGAATATTTCATGGACTGCAGACTAAAATATGAGGACAACAGGGCGAAATGTGTTACTGAGATCACCATCTTTAATATGAGACCTGTTGTAGCTTTGTGTCAAGCCGGTTGATTAAACTCCTAAAATATAGCCCTTTATCGAGGTTCACCGCTGGCCTATGAGAAGAAACATCTCTATTGCCAAAACAAATGAAGCTGTAGAATTATCCAGCCCATTGCAAGCTCTTTGCACACCACTCCCATCATGTTGTACATATGGTGTCGCAAAAACCATTCTTCTCTTGATTGAGAATATCCATGTTAAAAAATGAAAGCACCATCAACTATCAGAGCTGCCCAACTAACACAGCAAGGCTAGAATGTGTGTGTTTGTGTGTGTGTGTGTGTGTGTGTGTGTGTGTGTGTGTGTGTGTGTGTGTGTGTGTGTGTGTGTGTGTGTGTGTGTGTGTGTGTGTGTGGACGTGTTTTTTTTTTAAATGTGTGCATGTGTTTGTTTGTTTGTTTTTGTGTATGTGACAGAACTCTGAGGAACAGTTGTGTGAAAAACGAGATGTGTGTGTGTGTGTGTGTGTGTATGTGTGTACGCGTTTTTTTAATGTGTGTCTTTGTTTGTTTTTGTGTATGTGATAGAACTCTTAGGAACAGTCGTGTGTGTGAAAAACGAGATGTGTGTGTGTGTGTGTGTGTGAAACAAGATGTGTGTGTGTGTGTGTGTGTGTGTGTGTGTGTGTGTGTGTGTGTGTGTGTGTGTGTGTGTGTGTGTGTGTGTGTGTGTGTGTGTGTGTGTGTGTGTGTGTGTGTGTGTGTGTGTGAAAAACGAGATGTGTGTGTGTTATCTTTGCTATTTAACTTCCATCGCCAACAAAAAGGAAATCTGTGATCATTTTTCTTTTTCAATAAGAGTGGTCATGTCATCTAAAAGGTACGCACTATCGTTGTTATCCTACACAGCTATCCTGTGCTGCACTATGCTGTACCCACCGTGCTGCACTCTCAGACACTATACTCCCTTGCTTGGGCAGCTCTGCTAGTCTGTGGTGCGTTCATTTTTAATACATTGCTTGTGGATGTTGAAAAACAGTTTGAATTTACTAAAATTGTGCATTAAGATGCATTAAATCACTGGGTACGCAAATAAATTCCAGTCCATCCTGTATCAGCCAATGTTGGACTGACAATATTCATCAGACAAGTCAGCCACATCAATTGTAGAGATGTGGTACAAATGTCCACTCATATCATGGTGCTGTTTATAGTAAGATGGTATACAGGTTAACATGGCTCTTGTTTACTGAGTTTCAACAGTGCATCAAAACTATATAATGTAATTATGAATTCTAAAAGCAACTTTTTGGCAGCTATTCATGCTTCTGAACTTGTAAAGTTGCGTCTGATTAGAACAACTAAATCAATTTAATCTCTAAAACGTGATAACCTGCAAACTCTGTTGAAAGATTAAGAATCGATTTTCAGGATATGAAAATTGAACTGCAAGAAACGTTTGCACATTTTAAATTGAGAAATTGAAAGAGGGAGAGGGTAGAGAGAGAGAGAATCTGAAGAATTCAAATCAGCTCAGTGCATGCCTGATTCAATAGCCATCCTGATCATCAGCTGTGAATCATCCATCATCGAGGTTTTGACCCTTAAATCCAAGAACCTCGCTAAACACTGGGTCCACGATTTTACTTGCATCTAAAGGTCGTCCAATCAGTCAGAAAGGGAGAGAAACCTTCAAAGGTCAACACCATGGAGAATTACCCAACAGTCAACCAATTTGCAACGGTCACCTGGATTTGCATAAGGTTGGTTCAACATCATTTTTGTCTACATATTTCTGCCTTAAGGCTTTTTCAGCAAGACACAAAGAGAGTTAAGAACCATATGGACAGCACTTAAAATTGCCGGGTAATTATTTAACCATTGAGGCAACTTATTCATTCACTGGGGCACGCACTGCTTCGTGATCTTTCTGACTCCCCCAATATGACTGCAGTAAATAAGCAGTTACAGGGCTTGTGGGTCATCCTCTGCAGCCGGTAGATGCCATAGCAAAAATAATTGTTGCTGGGTTTAGCACTGACGGGGCCATGATGGAAACGTTGTCCTTTTCTCATTAGGTTTTCCTGGAGATTTATCGGCTGTTAGCCAATTATCAAAATGTCTTCCACGCGAGACAACTACGAGCGTGTGCGCAGCTATGTCTAAATCAGCATCCTGAACGTATATTTTAATCCGCCACTTAGACAGTTCCGCCAATCCATTGCCAGTGATACACCTTGACACTTACAAAGGGACGCTGCCTTCCCCTTCCCCATTAGGCTCTCGCAAAAGGGCTTCCGTTGTATTTTGCCTGGCTAGTAAATATACTGCAGTGATGTGTGAAAGGTCAATGATGTGGCCTTTTCTGTGTGATGTCTCCTGTGGAGCAGTCTCCTGGTGTGTGTGTGTGTGTGTGTGTGTGTGTGTGTGTGTGTGTGTGTGTGTGTGTGTGTGTGTGTGTGTGTGTGTGTGTGTGTGTGTGTGTTTGTGTGTACGCACTTGCATTTCTGTTGTTATAGTAGATACAAGATGAAATATTCCAGCTTGACTTCAGGAAGTTGCTGTTCCTGAAGTGATCATTTCATAAAAGAGAAGCAACTGAGGAAAACAGACAGAGCATTATTACACCTGATATTTAAATAATATTTCACCGACAATAGGATAAATAAAATGGGATAAATCGCACTATTGGCATAAAATGCAATCTTAACAAATTTTACTGCATATATTCCAAGGAATTAAAGAAAAAATGATTCTGTCATCATAAGAGTGACAAATATCACTGTTTGAATTTTGAAAATAATTTGTTTTCAACTGGCATACGAGTAAAATATGAAACCAAGGGCTGTAAAATGATTTTGATAATATAGAACTTGAAATGAATTAGTTAGCATAGCCTAAGACTTTTGGCAACACCCATCCCCTGCTACGAGTCAAGCAGGATAGACAGTTTCCAGGCAGCATAAAGATAGACTCATTGATAAATATAAACAATTCAAAATTGCCTCATACAAAAACTTAAATTAGTATAAAATGCCATTGTTGATATCTACTGGACTTCTTGTTGTTTCAAAGACTTTTTGTTGTTGCGTTTGTCTCATGGAAAGCAAACCCAAAATGAGGGTAATCTCAGTTCCTTCCATAAAGCTCGGAACAAGTGTGTATCTACCCCCAGGAGAGCCGGAAAACAACATCTTTCAAAGCTCAAGTCTGAACTTTCAAACCTCTCCCTCCTCAAAATACTGGTGGCATCTAATGAAATCAGTTTTGGTGTATGTTCCCCCTCCATCCCCTCCCTTACCTCAAATGGCCGCACTGCTGATACCGCACGTGATAAAGCTGAATGCCTAAACTCGGTGTTTGCAGATAAATCTTGTGTCAAAAACCCATCGCTTTCTACACCAACCTTAGCCAGTCACACCGGACTCTGTGGCCTTTTCTCCTGACAAGGTGGAGAGCTTGCTGTCAAAACTCGACTCAGATTCTGCAACCGGTCCAGACGGCATCAGCCCACGTGTCCAAAAAACCTGCTCTTCTGCTCTTGCTCACCCTCTCTCTGTACTATTCACCCTCTCATTTGCTCAAGGTCATCTGCCATCTGCTGGGAAATCAGTAAACATTAATGCCCTGCATAAAAAGGTACAAAAACAGATCCCTGCAACTACAGACCAAACAGCCTTCTCCCAATCATCAGCAAGGTTATGGAATCCATCATCGCTTCAGATATTAAATCCTTCCTCTTCTCCAATGGTTTGATTTCCGATCATCAATTTGATTTCAGACCAGGTCACTCTACCCTGGATATGCTTCTTCTGCTCTCCCAACAATGGATGGAGGTCCTCAATGCCAGACATGATATCAGAGCCGTATCCCTGGACATATCACGTGCTTTTGACATGGTCTGGCACCCTGCCCTGCTCACCAAACTCTCTTCCTATGTATCCAAGGCCATCTCCAATCATGCCTCACAGAATCCCTCTCATGTCACAGTCAATGTGTGGTCCTAAATGGAGTTCTTTCATCCCCTCTTCCAATCCAAGCTGGTGTTCCTCAAGGTAGCGTTCTGGGCCCTGTTCTTTTTCTGGTTTTCATCAATGATCTCTCCGAATCTCTGTAAAATCCTCTATATCTCTTTGCTGATGACTCCACCCTCTGCCGTACCATCGGTCATCCCTCAGACCGGCAACCAGCAGCTTCTTCGCTCACTGCAGATCTGGATAAAATCACAAACTAGTCCAACACGTGGAACATGCCTTTCAATCCAGACAAATCTCACACTCTCACTATGTCTCTCCGAAAGGACTGTTTAGAACCCCCCCCCCCATCCAATTTCTCAACAATCCTCTGGAAGAATTACTTTCTTTCAAGCTTCTGGGTCTCACTATCTGTCAGAACCTTTCCTGGGAAAGACACATTTCAAACCTCGCCTCCAAAGCCAGTCACCGACTGGGAATCCTCCGTCGTGTAAAGTCCTTCCTCGGCCCACCTGAGCTCCTGACCACTTACAAAGCTTTCGTCCGCAACCTCATCGAGTGCTGCTCTCCACTCTGGGCTGGTACTCCTGCCTCCTACCTTTCTCGGGTTCACACTGTGGAAACCAAGGCATTTCGGATCATTGGCATCTCCCGCAATGAGACTGAGACTCCGGGCCTCTCACTCTCTCACCGCAGGCTGGTCGGTGGTCTTTCTGTCTTCCACCGTACTCCTCTCCAGCCTCCCCCCCCCCACTGCTCTCTCTGCGATTTGTCCCCAGCACATTTCTGCAGGGCGTTCAAGGTCCACCAACAACCCCCTTCTGGTTAAACTACCAAAATCACGAATCAATGCTCACCTTCACTCTTTCATTCCTCTTTTTTCCTGCCTTTGGGATAAAGTCCCTCACTCTATTCATTCCCATTCTTCCATCCAGGCCTTCAAAACAGCTGTTCACCACCACCTATTATCATCCCCCATCCAAATCCTGATCTTTTCTAACCCCGATAATCCACCCAAGCCCACCTTCTTCAAATTCCCTGCTTTCCTTCTTGAAAGTCCCTGTAATGTCCATCTTGTATTCCCCATGTTCCCTGCCCCATCCCTCTCCCTTCCACAGATCTCCTAATGTCTGTGTTCCCCACTGTTTTGTCCTTCCCACTCCCGCCCCTCTTGTCTCATGCCCCACTTGCTGTTTGTTGTGTGTTAGCTCTCACATGAGCCTTGACAAGGTATACTAAAGAAAAAAAAAGCAGCCTTTGATTGCTCATTGTTTTTTTTTGAATACTATATCGAGGCTAATATAATAGCTAACATTCACAACATAAAACAAAGGGAGAAGGAAACGGTGGGAGCGTGGGAGAAAAGGTGACAACTGAAGACATGGGATAAATCTGTGCATCAGAGAGAGCAAATTTCCTTGAAATAATTCCAAGGATGAGATTATGTTGGAAAAAGTAGAGATGGGAGACCAGTCTCGAAGTTTGATGGCTGCTTGAAGTCCCTGCCAGTCGGCCTGAGTGAAATGCCAGACTCGTCGGTGCTGAGGTAGTTCTTTGAGAATGGCCAGAGAGATGTCCACCTTAACAAGCATTTGGTCAGATGAACCAATTGGAGCAGCAGAACAATAGACATTTGCAGGGAAATTGGTCAAAACCAAATCCAGAAGAGACGGAGTATTGCTGACCGAGATCTGCGTCAGGAAGTTGACTGATTGTGTCAGTCCCAATGAGTCGCATAAGATATTTGTTGAAGTGTGATGGCAGGTGAGTGAGGTACCCACACAGCCAACTGGTATGATGACCATTCAATTCACTACATATGAGGAAGTGAGAGTAGGGATCAGTGAAAAGAAGTTGGTCCTTGTTGTCAGCAAGCAAGATGTAAATGGAGTCATCACCATTTGTTGGATGGTACAACACACATATAAACAAGAAGTGGAACCAGAGGATAATCCGACGCAGCCATAGGTAGTCCTGGAGGTGTGGTGGAGTGAGGGCAGTGCGTGGAGAGTGAGGAATAGAGTTGTGAGTACAGCTGTTCTGACATGAGGTTTTTTTTGTGTGTTTTTTCAGTCAGTAAGCATAATATATCATTCTCTTTACAAACCCTACCTCCACCCCTCACCTTCCTTCTTTTATTGTTATTCTCTGCCTCTGTCTCTCGCTCTCCTCTCTACATCCATCCATCCATATATATATATATATATATATATATATATATATATATATATATATATATATATATATATATATATATATATATATATATATATATATATATATATATATATATATCTCTCTCTCTCTCTCTCTCTCCCTCTCTCTCTCTCTCTCTCTCTCTCTCTCTCTCTCTCTCTCTCTCCTCTCTCTCTCCTCTCTCTTCCTCTCTCTTCCTCTCTCTTCCTCTCTCTTCCTCTCTCTTCCTCTCTCTTCCTCTCTCTTCCTCTCTCTTCCTCTCTCTTCCTCTCTCTTCCTCTCTTTCATCTCTCCCTCCCTTCCCTCCTCTCTCAATCTCTAAGTCTTACTCACGTTGTTGTTCTTCTTCTTCTTCTTCTTCTTGTGGATTTTTTTGTTTCACAGCCTCCAGTTTTCATCGAAACTTCCTGAAACTTGGCATATATATGTAAAAATACCCTGAGCAGACAGTAACCATCTCCGATTTTGAAAATTCCTCCTAGAAAAAAAGGTATGACGTCAAAATATCTCCACTAATGGAAATCGCCGAAAAAATTATCTCAAACTTGGCAAGCTTTTTTAATTCTGTTTGCGGGAATCGAACAGGGCATTAGCAAAGATGAATTACCGCACATATGATACATCACTATGATGTCATATCAATTTTTATGATTTTATTCCTATTTTTGATATTTTTTGTTTCACAAACCAGAGTTTTCATCGGATCTTCGTGAAACTTGCCAGTATATCCAGAAAGCCCACGCGCAGGCAGTAACCATCTCCAATTTTGGAAATTCCTCGTAGAAAAAAAAGTTGACGTCATAATATCGCCACGAATTGAAATCACCTATATCATTATCTCCGAAAGTAGGCAAGCTGTTTGAATTTTGTTTGTGGGAATCAAGCTTGGCATTAGCACAGATAATTTCTCGCAAACCTGATACATCACAATGACGTCATATTCGTTTTTATGACGTCATCATTAAGAGGACGAGGATCTTAGCTCATTTGAGTTTGTTTTAACTTACATTTTCTTCTCCAAAGCAAAATTATTTATTATATCGTTTTAATATAAATATTTTTTTTTAAAAATGACTTTTTTTGCAGTCAAGAGGTGCTATGCTCCTCCTGCCCACAGCTGGGGAGTGCTGCAGCGCCCTCAGCACCCCCCTTCCCGCACACCTGATTAAAACTAATACAGAAATAACACATCAAAAATATAGTCCTGTTGGCCACAAAGACCTCAGCTTGTAGGATGAGGGTTAAGAATGAATGCTTTACAGGGGAGGGGTAATGCCATTTTTAGGCCACCATATAGAGTAATACACTGCCACATGTGCAAAAATTTCAGTATCCCAGTTAAAAAAAAAAAACTAATGGAAACATGATACAACAGCAATCATTTAAAACAAGGATGGAACTGTCACGTACGACTTGATGATCCCATCAAGCACGAACATAGAAAACAAAGCAAAGCAACCGGACAAAGTACTCAGATGCAAAAAGAAAGAAAAGTTGTTGTTGCTAATTGTGGTTTCTGTACCCAGAGATTTTGGCTCAAACAACACAGAAATCAAGAAATGACCAAATACCAGCATTTAAAAAATGATGTCAAGAGATCTTGGAAGCTGAAGAATGCTGAAATTGTACCAGTGATAATTGGAGCAAAAGGAATTATAAAGAAGAAACTGATAATGCATTTCTTAAAAACCATCCTTGGGAATGTTACTACAAAATAACTACAGTTGGAAGCTGCTGGGGGCTTGGTGACGTTCATAAAAGAGCCCCCAGAAGAAAACTTAGAAAACTTCACAGCTTGGACCATGAATGGTGATCCCGAACTGAAATGGTGGTGGATACTTTGAGCCCTGGGAGGACTCCATTCCACCTCCTGAAACCTGCACATGGAGATAACAACCAACAACACAGGTCAGTACAGGTATGGGAGCATGCACCCAAGCAGCGCATCAATGCGTCCACTTACCGCCAGAACCCCAGAGGCCTCAATCCCACCATCCCACAGGCAGATGCCTGGCCCATCCCCATCTCCTTGAGATGACGATCAACCTGCTGCAAACACGAAGCATGTGATCGGCCCATTGGCCTCCTCCACTCAGAAGGCTCCCTCGCTGAGAGATACTGATGAGCAGGATTAGCGTCAGGAAAATGAGGCACATGTCAATACAGCCGCAGCTGATGCTCACGGACTATGCATGTAGCAAATCTCATTTAAGTCTCTCTCAGCAACTGATCTTTGGACACAAAGTCCGAACAGCGATAGCCAAGGATTCTCCATAGTGACCAGGTGCCAAAGGAATTAAGTCTCCATCTCAGATCCCTGGTCAAAGTCCAAGTCTCACATCTGTAGAGCAAGACTGGAAGCACTAAGGACCTGAACACTCAGACTTTCGTCCTCCTGCACAGGTAACAAAAGTGCCACACCCAATGATCCAGTGAATCCATCACTCCCCAGCCCCGAACCAGACACCCATTCACCTCTGGCTCACAGCCAGCAGAGAGATGAATGTCACTGCCAAGGAAAGTGAGTTTCTCCGTGACCTCAACATCCTCACAACAAACAGGTACAGACAAGATAGCAGCAACCAAGATGTCATTGAAAGCCTGGATCATTGTTTTGACTCAGGAAACCCGTAATCCCAGCGGTTCTGACTCCCCATTCTGCACCTCGAGGGCCCACAAAAGGATATCCAAAGTCTCTGCAATAATGACTGCTTCATCTGCAAAATCAAGGTCAGAGATCTTGACATTCCCAAACAATGTACCACAGCTCTGACATCCTCCCCAGAATCCAGTCCATACAAGTGCTGAAAAGTGTGGGGGCCAGTACACACCCCTGATGAACTCCAGAAACAACTGAAAAGAGTCAGAGATGGTAGCACCACATTTCACAGCACTCTCATTACCAGAGTATAGTTCAGACATTAGATTGGTCGGATTTGGTGGCACCCCACAAAGACCAAGAATCCTCCAGAGGACATCCCAATTTACCAAATTAAACGCTTTGCAGAGATCAACATAGGCTCCAAGCAGCCCCTGCCGAAACTCTCGTCTGCATTCAGTGAGGACCCAAAGGGCAAGGATACAGTCAACCGTTGACCTCTTTGGGATAAAGCCTGACTGCTCTGGACTCAAGCAGATGGTGGCGAACCCCATCAAGAATTATCTGAGCAACGAGCTTGCCCGGCACTGAGAGCAGTGTCACCTCTCGGTAGATGTTGCAGTCCAGTCGGTCACCCTTCCTTTTCCAGACAGGAAGAACAAGGCCCCTTTTCGGGTCAGTTGGGATGATGCCTGTGTTCCAGCTGGAGCACAGAACTGTATGCAACGACATGTGCTCAGCATTTCCACAAGCGTTGAGAAGTTCGGCATGGATGCCACAGATGCCAGTCACTTTACCCCATATCAACTGGTTCACCGCAGCCTGTGTTTCCACAAATAAAGGTGGATCACAGTTGATTGTAGGGTCAGCAATCAGGATAGTAGCACCCTGACATCCAACTCCACAGCTGGTGCATCAGCCTGGTACAGCCGCTAAAATTAACCGGCCCTGTGGGCCTTCAGTTCGTACTCTTCTATCAAGAGCCCACCACCCTCAACTCTAACTGCAGTACACTAAGGGATGGGCTTGGAGGAATGCAATGCGCAAATTCCCCTGTAATCAGGATGAGAATCACTTGACCACAGGTGATGCTCCACCCCGTCACAGATTCCTCGCATACAGGCATCCTCTTCCACTCTCAGTGCATGTGCAGTTTTATGCCTCAACTCCCTGAAAAGCTCAGCTCTGCCATTAAGCTTGGCCCTGTGATTGGTCAATGGTATCCAGTGTCCCATGAGAGACAAAATTCTTCTTCGCCCTCCAGTTAGTTCCAAGACATCTCCCAGCAACATCAAGGATGGTGGGCTTAAAGGCACCACACAACTCTTCAAGATTCCCCAAAGCACCCAGACCCCATAAATCCCCATTCAGCCTGTTCGCAAACTCCTCAGCTACCCTCTCATCCTGGAGCTTGCCATCATCCAGCCTCAGCTGTGATGGTTCCATTCTCCCGGATTTAAGCTGCAACTTCAGAGTTGCTACCACAACACGACTCACATGTACTGTATATACACTCCGGGGCAAGGAAATATGAGCAAAGCCAATTTTTCAATACTTATTGTCATAAAAATGAATTACCCCTCATTCAAAAAAACCCCACCAAAACACCAGAGCATGCAGAAATAACTGCACAAATCATTATGGAATAGCTTGTTCCTCCGCTTTCTTTAAATAATCCAGTCTTTTGGTCAAACTTTCAGAAAGCTTCTTGCATTGAGAAATGTCAATATTGGCCCATTCATGTTCGACAGCTTGAAAAAGTTGATCAGAATTTGAAAATTTCCTTTCAATAAGTTTGTGCTGAATATCGGCCCAAAGATTCTTGATGGTGTTCAAATCGAGACACTGACCAGGTCAGAACATAAGTTTCAGGGACTTTTTCTCCAACAACTTTTTGGTGGCTTTTGCAATATGGGCAGGGGCATTATCTTGTTGAAAAATTACTTCTTTGCTTTTCTCTTCTAGAAATAACTTATGGAGGCTGGGAAGTAATTCTTTCTCTAACATTTTTTGGTATTCTTTGGCAGTAATTCACTGTTCACACCTCATAAGCTCACTAACACCAGCAGATGAAAATGCACCCCAGACCATAATTCCACTTCCTCCATGCTTCACATTTGTTGAAATGCACTCAGGGTTGAATCTCTCATCAGATCTGTAAAGGCAACGTTCTGGGGCACAACTGCAAAGCTCAAATATTGATTCATCACTCCACAGAACTATTTGAAACCAGTCTGAATCACAGTTCCCATCCTGGAAGGGTCACCACTCCGACATAGGATACCAGCATGCTGGCACTCATTTTGCCGACCTCGGAAGGATGACAGGTAGAGTCAACCCCACCTGATATTAATTCAACAGCCGAAGGGATTTGAACTCAAGATTCTCGGATCCCAAGCCCACCACTCCAACTATTGAGCCAACACCAGGCATACTGTCCCATATTTGGCCAAAAAGTGCAATCTGTCCTGTATGTATTCTTTGATGATAGAGGCTTCAGAGCACAGCTTCTTGAGGTAAAACAAGCGTCAGTCAACCTTCTTGTGATGGTCCTTCTGGAAACAGTCTTGTTTTCAGCAGTTCTGTACTCCTCTGACAGTTTCCACAAGCTTTTCTTTCTTTCCTTCAGATCTAAGAATTTCAGTCACCTGCCATATTTACTTGCAGTGTCTTTTGGCCTTCCAGATCCCTTCTTCCTTTCAGTAGAACGAAATAGGGATTTTCTCTTTCTTCAGGAGGTTGTGGATTTCAGGATATGTCTTACCCACTTGATGAAGGCAAGCAATTCCATTTTTAATATCCCTGTCAGCATGGAACTTCTCTTTCTTTGGAGGTATTTTCAAATTGAAACAAAAAGTATGACCTACACTAATTGTACAACTTGTAAATTAGAGCAATTTAGGCACTACGTATGCACAAAACATTCAAAAAACATGACAACACCCTAAAAATGCTTTGCAGATCTTTAAAAGTATAAAGTACTTCCAACAGTAAAGTATTTCTTTAAAAACTTTTTGTGGCATAAAACAATTCAAAACAGTCTTATCTTCCTTTTTATGTGAAAATTTTTTATCTATTTTGTCTTATCTGAGATATTGGCCTTTCAAGATGAAAGGTGAAAATACATGTTTCGTTTTTTTTGAGAACAATACTTCTTAAAACAAGAATTTTTTTCATAAAATTTGCTGTGAACTTTAACGACTTTTAGCTACTGTAACATGAGTAATCAATTTCAACTGGAATACACGATGTTTCAAAAATATTGATCAAACTTTGACTTCCTGACATTGCTTTGTTTTTTAACCTCTACCATTGTCCTTTTCAGGGTTTGGTGGTGTTATCGTCGTATTTGTTCCCCGGTATTTCTAGCTCTGTTGCTCAAGTATGACATTGACAGTGAAGCAGAAGCCAAAAGTGGTAGCAATGTGCTATGAGACTCAATCCAATGTAGACACCTGCCAGAAAATGTTGATGTGGTTGTTGATTGCACCGTTCAAGTGGAAATGGGCTTCATTACTGAACCAAATCAGGTTGATCCAGTTTGGGTACCGCTCCATCCGGTCACTGAGCCAATTGCACATGTGAAGTCTCCTTCTCATGTCATGTTGACTCAATTTATGCCTCATTGAGATTATGTATGGGAAAATCTTCAGTTCCTTCGTGAGAACATGCCAGACTGATGTTAGTTTGATGTCTAGCTCCGGGAGCACAAGCGGTGCGCACTTCTTGGGACTGTCCACTGCAGAATCCTGCATGGCATCAATGTTGGTTTGGCTCTTGGTTTCCGATGCTGGCCTGCCGCTGTTGCCCTTGCTCTGGGTGTGCACTGTAGCCTTGTGCTCAAAATGTTTCACGATACATTGAATGGCACAATTTATGGGTCCATCACCTGTTGAGGTCGTATTCCCAGCAGAACCTCCGGTAAGTGTCTACATATGATTTAGTCTCATACCACAGAGCCACCTCTTTTGCTTTCTGCTTCACTGTCAATGGCATAGTTAAGCTATGGAGCGAGAAATTCCTGGAAACAAATAACATGATAACACCACCAAACCATTCAAAGAAAAATGGTATCCATCAAAAAACAAAGAAATGACAGAAGTCAAAGTTGTATCAATCTTTGTGAAATGCCCTGTATGTACTGCGCATCTATTTGCTCCAAATTTGAAAAAAAACAGTTTGGCTAAAATAAATTTCATCCTGTTTCAGCCCTTCAACCTCAATACGGTCAGCTAAGGTGGGCCAGACGAGGCGCATATGCCTCCACATATAGCAAATACACTTGGAAGCATATGTACCCCAACTCCCAGTCAGCAAGAACACAAACTACAACTCACCTCTTGGTCAATCTCAATCTACTCACCTCTTGTTGCACAATCTCCACTTCCACTGCCAGTGCTTGATCGTGCTGCCATCTATACTTTCCTGCTGCCATCTATAGCTTCCTGCTGCCAGTGCAACTGAGTATGCCATATCATTCCCCGACCTCCACACCAAGAGCGGTTCTCCTCCTGCCACAACCCCGATCCCTCAATGTTGCTAGCAATGGAAGCACATCATACATTGTCTGCAACAGAAAATTCAACAATATTGGCTTCATCCTCCAAATGTCATGTGCTCGACTGAGAGCTGTTCTTGGTACTTGCAAAATCGAAGATTTTTCAAATATTTTGGTCGGTCAACTTTGCTATTCTGTCGTCTGTCTGCCAACTGCCTCCAGGACACAATTTTAAACAGATCTTCACGACACTTCACCACCTGGTAGAGTTCGTCGTAAGCATGAAGCCAATGGTTTTGGGGTCAAAAGGTCAACGGAGGTTCAAGGTCAACAAACTATCAAATTTCTAAAATCCTCAATTTTCATCTGATGGACTTGAAATTTAAACACTATTTGCATATAAGGTCACTGAGTTCAAACACCAATTATTTTTGAGGTGAAAAAAGGTCAAACGTCAACAACTGAGATGAAATTTCTAAAATCCTCAATATTCATTCCATTGACTTGAAATTTGAAGACGATTTGAACATCATGTCATTGAATTCAACCACAGATTATTTATGGTCAAATTTGTTTTATAGGTTTTGCAAGTGTCATGTTATGCACGACGATTTTTCTTGTTTGTTTGTTTATCTTTTAGTTTGGATTACAAACCTTCACATCATATTGTGTATCATTCTCAGTATTGTCAGCCAAATTCATCTTTTATTTATCGAGGAGCTGCAAATTATTTAATTTACAAGAAGAAATCACTATATTAGCAGAGAGTAGGTGCAAATAATAAAATAAAGAACACAAAAGAGCAAATTAGGACAAAACATGACAACAGTGTGTAATGTCATGCATATAAATAGACTTGGAATTGCAAAAATTAAAATGGCTATTAAAACGAGGCACTATGCTGGAACATAAATAATCAGTATAAAAGCAATAATGAGGAGAAACAGAGAAGGATGGACATATTTTTGTTATAGCATACACTTTCCAGAGTATTGGTGCTGCCGAAACAGTTTCTGGTCAAGGATTAAAGTGGGTGGTTTGCCATTTCCTTACCAGCATTGTGTGTGCATGTTCTATCCTTTGAATGGCTGAGTATAAAGCAGGGAAGCAGCACATTTTTAATTTTTGGTCTGACTCAAACGAGATTTAAACCACCATTCTCTCATATTCCATTCCATCACCAAGTCTGGTATTTATGTATATACATATGTATCGGTATGTCAATATGTACATATATATATATATATATATATATATATATATATATATATATATATATATATATATATATATATATATATATATATATATATATATATATATATTGTTGTGGTTGACCAAATTCGCAAACCACCATTCAGGTCCCTTAGGTGAGATATCTCTGTAAGTATATGTGTAGTTAGGCCCAAACCCGTTGTCTAGAGGGAATAAATGTCATTCATGCGGGTTGCGACTCTTCAGGATAGCCGTTTTTCTTTTACTATCTTTATTTTGGACCAGCCGCCATTATTACCACCACCAACCACGTCTCAACAGCCATCACACAACAACCACCAACCACAACGCCGCTTCACAACAACAACCACCAACCACAACGCCGCTTCACAACAACCACCAACCACAACTCCGCTTCACAACAACCACCAACCACAACGCCGCTTCACAACAACAACCACCAACCACAACGCCGCTTCACAACAACAGCCACGACCTTTACCGTCACAACTCCCCACCGTCGCATCGCCACCATTCTCGCGCCACTTGTGGGCGCCGATACTGGACTCGTGTAGGGCGCGCACCGAGCAGCGTGTTCAAAAACATCACAGACTTTCCGCAGAAAACGGATCAAAAACGACTCACGCCCACTTTTATTCCGTCCAATCTGTGAGCGAGGGGCGATTTGGCCCCGCCTCCAGGGCGTTGGAGGGCGGTCGCTAGATGCAAATTCATGGATCAAAAAGCATTCACGCCCACTTTTCCTCGGGCCAATGGGGAGCGAGTTAGAGAGGTGAAGGGTCGGAGGCAGAGGGTCAAGGGTGAGAGAGCGAAGCCACGGGGCTTATATAAACGGCTGCGTTCGTCAGGCAGTTCAGTTGGAAGTTGGCAGAGTTGTGCGGAGTGCAAGAGAGTCATCGGTGGAGCTGGAAAGAAGTGGTACTAGTCAGAGTGAAGAGGACGGAGCTGTGGAGAGGTGACGGCGGCGAAGCCGGACGAGGGGGTGCTCGCGTCGGTGCCGGGAGCTGCACAGGGAGAGGCCAGCAACGCGACCGAGGTGGAGGAGGAGACGCTCGCCGCGGGACACGCGACAGGGTGATATCCTCCTTCCCCCGAGCATCAGCAACCCCCTCCTGTTTCCCCCCATGCTGAGATAGTGCGACAAAGGGGGCCCCCTTCCCACCCCCTACCAGACACTGTCCGCGAGGCCCGCGGAGTTGAGGCACCACCGCCGCTCCGCGTATCATCATCAGACGGGTAGGCCCGACACGGTCTCGGCCCCAGGCCCGCCTACCCCCCTCATCCTGGAGGGTGGTTCTCTTTTCTTTTGCTTTGGGAATATGTGTTGTCGGCGCCGTCTGTGAAGTAAAATTGTATAAGTGTTGCCGTGTGCCCGGTAGTCGGATAGATCTGCATTGTTGCATTTGCTTTTTGTGTAATATTGCATTGTCTTCTTCTTTTACATGTGCTTTTGGTGGAATTGTATATGTGTGCTTTCCGTTCATCGCGAAATAAATGTGCTTATTGTTGAACTGTTTTCCCGCTTCGCTTCGTCTTTTCTTTCATTGAATCTCCATCTTGCTTCACGTAAAGGGTTGGTCGTGGGCTAAAACGCCCGATAATTAATCGAACCGTCGAGGCCGACGAATAACACCGCTCGGTTATCCCGATAGTACGGAACGGGTCGCTTAAAGTGGCCCGTGTCCGAAGTCGACCTGCGGCGAGGTGCGATCGCCCGGTCTACCCTCCGTGTGGGTACTTAGGTAAGTCGAATTTGGCGAGCAACCCTATCCCACGCGGGGGCCGATTGGCACGATTGCGGTGAGACCGAAAGGTCCACCCGTGACTAGTTCCCGGCGTTAGTCCGAGAGGGTCACGACTGGATTGTCCGTCCGGTGGGCGACGTGCCGCGATTCGAGTTGCGTGGCCGTCAGCACGCCGGCGGGCGCGAATCCGCAACACTGGTGTCAGGTCGTGCGATATAAACCCATCGCCCTCCTCACGGCACTGGTAACGGAGAACGGGAAAACGGGCTCTCCTGTCTCCAGCTAAATTCACGGGAATCGGTCCAGGGGTGAGAGAAGCGACCCCCGATTCCCTCCAAATTACGAGCGAGCTAAATTAACCCTTTACGAGAAATAAGATGGCGTCTCAAGGCGAGCGGGAGCCGGGGGTATTAGTTATGTGTCGTCATGTAGGATCCATGGCCCAGGTCGGTTCTTTTTATAATTATACCCCACCACTAACTGTGGTCAGTGGGAGCGGCTTGAGCACGAACTTTGCCGGCATACGGAGTCGCATAATGGCAGCACGGAGCGGGCTGATATTAATGGCACAGCACGAGGCGTGAGCTCCCAGTCACCGGTTCAAGGCACGTGGTCACGGCATGTGCCATGGCAGGCGTGGCAGGATGACTATGCGAGCATTGGCAGGCTTCAGGCACAATTGGGGGATGTCTTGGAAAAGGTGAAGCGTTATGAAGAATATATCGAGGAGGTGCAACGTGGAGTGGACGAGTCACAACGGCACGCAGACGCGCTTCAGAAAAATTACGTGTACGGGGGGACACAGCGATTGGACGATTTACTGGAACGAATTTGGTGGCAAAAACATGACTTGGCCAATAGAGTCGACAAATTACGTGGGAAAAAGAATTTGGTAGTGTTTTATACCCGCCAGTTGGAATATGCGAAGAGCAAACTGAACAAAATAATAGAGGAACAGCAGATTGGTATCTCCCAGGAAAGGAAACAATGGGAGGAAGAATGGAAAACCGAGCTCGAAAAGAAACAAAAGGAGCACGACTTGGAAGTAAAACAATTAATGGAAAAATTATTGGAGCAAGCAAGGCGGTTCAAAGAACTGGAGGGGAGAGTGAGGGAAATACAGTTGGAGGAGAAAAAATGTGAACACGATGGGGAGTTGGAACAATTGAAGGAAGAGATAAGAACAGGCAATCAGGAAAGAGAAAGCCTAGAATGGAAGATAAAAAGAGGAGAGAGACAGCTCGAGGAAAGGGCTGAGGAATTGCTGGAAAAGTCAGAACAGTTCGAAGAACTGCAGGGAGAATTGAGGGAGGAAGGAGAAAGGAAAACAAAGCTCGAAAAGGAAAAACGCGAACAAGATGGAGAATTGGAACTACTGAAGCGAGAGGTAAGGGCAAGCCAGTTTAAAAGAGAAATCCTGGAAGGGGAGATTAGAATGGGAAAGGAATGGCAGAAAAAACTAAATGAATACAGTAAAAAAAGGGACGAATTGAGGAGGGAAGCGGTGGAAAGAAGAGATGAAATGAGTGAAGAAGCACGCAAATTGAGAAAGGAATTAGAAACAAAAACTTCTGAGATACTGAAACACGAAAACAAAGAAAGAGGATTACAAGACGAACTGAGGATGTTAAAAGAGGAAAGGAAGAGAACAGAGAATGAAACGTTAAGGAACCACACTGAGCAGATTGAACAAGTAGAAGCCAGAGCAAAGTCGGAGTGTGCGGAGATGAGAAAGGAATTGGAAAAGAAAGCTTCTGAGTTACAGAAACACCAGAACAAAGAGAGGGAACTACAAAACGAGTTGAGGATGGTGAGAGAAGAAAGAACGACAGCAGAGAATGAAACGTTAAGGAACCACACTGAGCAGATTGAACAATTAGAAGCCAAAGCAAAGTCGGAGTGTGCAGAGATGAGAAAGGAATTGGAAAAGAAAGTTTCTGAGTTACAGAAACACCAGAACAAAGAGAGGGAACTACAAAACGAACTGAGAGTGTTAAAAGAGGAAAGGAAGAGAATGGAAAATGAAACTTTAAGAAACCACACTGTACAGATCGAACAGCTGGAAGCGAAGGCCAGATTAAAGAATGAGATGCAAGAAAGAGTAATGATGGAAGAACGAATCAGACAGGAGAAGGAAGTCAGCCAACTGAAAGAAATAACGAGATTGCAGAATGAGGAACAAGAAAGAGTACTGAAAGAACAAGGAATGAGACAGGAGAAGGAAATCAGCCAACTGAAGGAAACCACAAGATTGCAGAATGAGATGCAAAAAAGAGTAATGAAGGAAGAACAAATAAGACAGGAGAAGGAAGTCAGCCAACTGAAAGAAATAACGAGATTGCAGAATGAGGAACAAGGAAAACAGTGGAATAGGAAATACAAAGAACAAGGAATGAGACAGGAGAAAGAAATCCATCAATTAAAGGAAACGATGAGATTGCAGAACGAGGAACAAGAGAGACAGTGGAATAAAAAACTGAAAGAGTATGAATTTGAAATGGAACGACAAAAGGAAAAAAATAGGTTGGAATACGAGGAGAAGTTGAAGGAGAAAGGAATGAAGCAGGAAGGAGAAATCAGGAGATTGAAGGACACAAGGAGATTGGAGAGGGAAGAACGAGAGGAACAATGGAATAGAAAACAAAAAGAACATGAATCTGAGGTTGACCAATTGAAAGAAAAGCTGAGGCTGGAGTACGAGGAGATAGACAAAGAACAGTGAATGAAACACAAAATGGAGATGAACCAAATGAAGAAAACCATGAAACTGGATAAGGAAAGACAGGAGAGGAAACGAGGTAGAGTAATTAGACAGCAGCAAATGAAACATAAAAAGGAGATTAACCAAATTAAGAAAACCATGAAACTGGAGAAGGAAGGACAGGAGAGGAAACGAGGAAGAGTAGTGAGAGAACAGCGAATGAAACACAGGAAGGAAATGAGCCAATTGAAAGAAACAATGAGATTGGAAAACAAAGAGCATGAGGAACAGTGGGAGAGAAAACAACAACTATATGAGTGTGAAATTGAACAACTAAAACGGAGAGCGAGACTGGAGTCAACGGAGATTGAGGAGCTCCGGAGGGAGAACGAACAGCTAATGGGGCTCAGAGAGAAAGAACGACTCAGATGGGAAGGAAAAAGGAACCAGGAAGAGACAGAAATAAGGAACAAGGAGAGAAAATGTATAGAGACACGGGAGATAAGAGACGAGGTGAAAGGAATTGCGAGGGAAAGAAAAGAACAATTAATACGGAAAGCAAGGATGAGGTACGCGGAGATCGTGAAAGAGCAAGGAGTGAAAAACAGGGAAGGACGGGAGCGACTTAAGGAGAAAGCAAAGTTGACCTAAATAAAGATAAGAGAAAGACGCCAGAAAGAAGCAGAGACCAATAGACACGAGGAGACGACAGAAAGAATAAAATGTATAGAGACACGGGAGATAGAGGGTGAATTGGACGGGGTAAGTGACGCACACACACACACACACACACACACACACACACACACACACACACGGAGGCAGTGGAGGATAATGGGGGTGAGCTCGCGGACTGGGTGGAGGCCCAGTGCGAGCAGCGGGATAGCCTCCTCCAGGAACGAGGGGAGGGAGTCTGCCCCCTTGAGGCGAGTCACGACCAGGTGGGTTCGGTCGTGCTTTGCGAGGTTGAGGGGAGGAGTGCTGCGAACGGGTGCACGCCGAGCTTGGGGGGTATAGAGGCCCCGGAGACCCTTGTGGGGACACAAATCCCCAGTGTAGTTGTCCCTGTGTGTGTGGTGCAAGGTGTGAGTGCGTCCCCGTGTGTGGAAGCGACCCTGTGTGTGAGTGGTGTGGTGGCGATGGTGCCAGAGTATGTGCTTCCCAGCACGCCGTGTGTGGATGAGGCACCGTGTGTGGATGAGGCACCGTGTGTGGAAGAGGCCGTGTGTGTGGATGAAACGGCCAGTGTGGATGAGGCACCGCGGTTGAGTGCCCCCGCGTGTGTGAGTGAGGCACGGTGTATGAGTGAGGCACGAGTGAGTGGAAGGCCGCGAGTGAATGGAGCACCACGTGTGAGTGGTATGGTTTATGCAAGGGAGACCGTGTGTGTGAGAGAGCGGTATGTGAGGGAGATGTCGGTTGGCATGTGGGAGCACGCAGCCGCGTCTCCCGGTGTGAATGTAATGGAATGGAGTGTGAGCGTCGTAACACGCAGGTGTGCGTGGGTGGAATGGAGGCGACGACGGAGACATGTGAAGAAAGAAAGCCGAGTAGCGGCTGTAGTTGTTTCGGGGACCGTGCCGGGTTCACCCAGCAGTGAGCACGAGGTCCGTGCTGTGCAACGCACGAGGCCCCCACGTGCTCGCTTGCGAGAGTGAAGTCCCGGTCCGGAAACGCCAGCGGTGGATTTGCCGATCCCGCGGACGGACAAAGTTTAGGCAGGTAAATGGATTTGGACCGGACGGGTTCTCCACGCGATCGTGTGTGTTAAGCTCCAACGGGCAAAGCACATGTGTTCGCGTGGGGAACCCCTCGAGACGTGGGGCTTGTGTTTTTTTTTATGCGCACGGTGACGTCATGGCTGCACGTGGGGTTGGAATCCGGCAGGAGGGGTATCCCTGCCGGATGGTACCGTCCAAGGAGGGACGAGGTACACGTGCAGCTGCATGACGTCACGGGCAGGTGCAAAGTGCGCGAGCTGTGAATTGCCGCGCTGGCGCTGCGCATGTAAAGAAAAAAAAAAAGAAAAAAGCAAGCCTCACTTTCGGGTGCACAGGATTCCTGGGCAAAGGGTGGAAGACCCCCTTACCAGGGCACAGGATGGAAACTAGTTAGGGGGAAGGGTTAGCTTAGCTAGACCGACTTCATGGGGCAGGGGTAAGTCCTCATGGAGTCCATGGAATGGATTAGGTAGAGGGATTTAGTGAGCTTTAGGTTGGGAATTTGATTTATGGGATTATTTTGGAGACAGTGACAGACAGTGAATGTGTAGAGGGGACGTAGTTTAGCTACGTAGTGTTAAAAGGAACGTGCTATAGTTTAAGGGACGACGTGGGAGCACGAGTCAGTTAGGGGATGTAGTTAGAAGGATGGCAGAGTTCGGTGGTGTGTGTGTTGAAGAGAGTTGGTGAGTGAAGTGGAAGCATGTGCTTGGTGAGTGAGTGAGGCCAGCGGGTCTGTGTGAGTGGAGCGAATGGGGAATGCATGGTGCGATGAGTGATTGGGGGGAGGAGTGACTCCCGCCCAAGGGACCCCGGGGTCAGTGTAGAGTGAGTTAGCTGGGTTAGTCAAATTAACAAAATGGAAGTCGTTTTGTTGTTGGTGGGAGTGTAGGCTCGAAACCCGTTTGGAGGGGTGCAGGAGCCCTGTTGACGGGCTTGGGAGCGTGGCTGCGAAAGGTGAGTATCGCTGAGTGGGTACCCCGGGCACCAGGCTAGTCGGCCGTGGTAGGCCAAGGGCCCATGGGGGGCCGGGATAGCGTAGTGGGCACGGGTGCGCCTGCTTGGTGCGGTGGCCCGGGGCGCCATTAGCCGCGTGGGCAGTGTTGTGGGCATGGGTGAGCCTCGGAAAGGGGCCTGGGAAGCCAGCCTGCCATGTGTGCGTTTCAGGGGAGGTGCCATGGGGGGCACTCCCCGGTGTTTAGGGAGCTGGTAGGCTCGGAGGCAGTGTAGTGCCCGGGGGTGCCAAAGCTGGGCAATCGGCAGAGGGTCGTGCCTGCCAAAGGGAGCCACGTGTCCCAGCCATGAGACCGTGTGAGGGCACGGAGCGAAAATTGGGGGGCAAGGCCCGAAATTGTGAGAACACCAACACAGGCGACGGGAATCTGGGTTGTTAGAACCAATAGTTTAAGCGAGAGGCGCTTGTTGAAAGCCCCGGGGTAGTTTAACAGTTAAATGGTTAGGGTAGATTAGGAGATGTACCCCTCCGCACCATCCATCCCCTCGCCCTCGTTGTGGGCCGCTGGACCCACTTTGGTTATAGATCGCCGAACTCTGGGGAGGCCATTCTGAGGCTTCGTTGGGCCTCGACACAGGACGTTAGCTCTCCCTTATTCCCCTCCGGGAAGGGAACGTAGGGGTTGGGAGTAGGCTAGGTGACAGGATAAGTTAGCCGAACAAGGACAGTAAAGGGGGTTAGGGGACGATTTATAGTGGGGAAGTAAAAATAAAAAAATAAGTTGGGGCTAAATTGGGGTTTGACAAATTAAGGGATTGGGTATAGGCAGTGACAGGCAAAGGCGATAGGTTGGGAGGGAGACCGTAGGGTAGGTCCGAGCCCGCCTTCCGAGTGGCCAGCACCACCGCACTCCCTCCACTAACCTCCACTGAACGGCAAAGGCTGGCCAGCTTCATCTGACGGCTGGCTGTTTTTCTTCAAGGCCTGTGCCGGCCCACTTCATCGGCAGCTGTTGCGTTGCTGCAAGGCAAAGGCCGGCCCACTTCATCGGCAGCTGTTGTTTTGCTGCAAGGCCTGTGCCGGCTGGATCGTCAGCAGCTGTTAACTTCAAGGCCTGTGCCGGCCACGTCATCTGCTGGCTGTGTTCCTTCAAGGCCTGTGCCGGCCAGTTCATCTGCCGGCTGTGTTTGCCTGCAGCGGTCTTCTTCTGCGGGCTGTGTTTGCCTGCTCACCTTTGCCATGCCATACCCACTGCCCATGTTCACCAGCCCGTTCAATTTTGCTTTGCCCCCCCTGTTCATTGCCATGTGCGCCAGGATCAAGGCAACAGTTTGCAAGCTGCAAGAACTGCCCTGTTGGCAGCTACAACACGGGCCTGCAGTGGCGGCCCGTGCACCGTGTTTGTGTTCATCCATCCATTCGTTGTGTTCATTGCGTGTGCCGCTTTAGCTGGCACGGAGACTGCGTTGTGCAGCCCATGCAGCATTGTGGTTCACTGCGTTCAGTTCAAACCATTCATCCATCCATTCGTTGTGTTCATTGCGTGTGCCACTTGAGCTGGCACGGAGACTACGTTTGTGCAGCCCATGCACCGTTGTGGTTCACTGCGTTCAGTTCAAAAGGGAAGGCCTTGGACTGCGTGTGAGCAGCCGGCCACGTTCCCTGTCACCTGCATTATTTGAGCCAGAGACTGCATGCGAGCAGCCTGGCTCCCTGCTAACTGCTTTCTTTTTGCAGAGTTCATTGATCCTGGGCCATGGTTTAGTGTAAAATTTGTAAGTTAAGGTAAGATGTACTGTAAATATGAGTGCGCCCCCGGCATGTCTGTCCTAGCGCCGGCAATTTTATTTAAGTCGTCCGTGTGAGTGAGTTTGTTTAGGTAGTTACTCAGCCCTTAGGTTATTTATTTTGGGGACACGAATACCATGAATGTCGCACTCAGGGATCCGTAGGTAAAATGTACTAGGGGAAAACTACACATGATGGCACACGAAAATTTGACGACTCGGGACGAGTCTGTAAAAAGGGGAGGGGGTAGTGTTGTGGTTGACCAAATTCGCAAACCACCATTCAGGTCCCTTAGGTGAGATATCTCTGTAAGTATATGTGTAGTTAGGCCCAAACCCGTTGTCTAGAGGGAATAAATGTCATTCATGTGGGCTGCGACTCTTCAGGATAGCCGTTTTTCTTTTACCATCTTTATTTTGGACCAGCCGCCATTATTACCACCACCAACCACATCTCAACAGCCATCACACAACAACCACCAACCACAACGCCACTTCACAACAACAACCACCAACCACAATGCCGCTTCACAACAACCACCAACCACAACGCTGCTTCACAACAACAACCACCAACCACAACGCCGCTTCACAACAACCACCAACCACAACGCCGCTTCACAACAACAGCCACGACCTTTACCGTCACAACTCGCCACCGTCGCATCGCCACCATTCTCGCGCCACTTGTGGGCGCCGATACTGGATTCGTGTAGGGCGCGCACCGAGCAGCGTGTTCAAAAACATCACAGACTTTCCGCAGAAAACGGATCAAAAACGACTCACGCCCACTTTTGTTCCGTCCAATCGGTGAGCGAGGGGCGATTTGGCCCCGCCTCCAGGGCGTTGGAGGGAGGTCGCTATATGCAAATTCATGGATCAAAAAGCATTCACGCCCACTTTACCTCGGGCCAATGGGGAGCGAGTTAGAGAGGTGAAGGGTCGGAGGCAGAGGGTCAAGGGTGAAAGAGCGAAGCCACGGGGCTTATATAAACGGCTGCGTTCGTCAGGCAGTTCAGTTGGAAGTTGGCAGAGTTGTGCGGAGTTCAAGAGAGTCGTCGGTGGAGCTGGAAAGAAGTGGTACTAGTCAGAGTGAAGAGGACGGAGCTGTGGAGAGGTGACGGCGGTGAAGGCGGACGAGGGGGTGCTCGCGTCGGTGCCGGGAGCTGCACAGGGAGAGGCCAGCAATGCGACCGAGGTGGAGGAGGAGACGCTCGCCGCGGGACCCGAGACAGGGTGATATCCTCCTTCCCCCGAGCATCAGCAACCCTCTCCTGTTTCCCCCCGCGCTGAGATAGTGCGACAAAGGGGGCCCCCTTCCCACCCCCTACCAGACACTGTCCGCGAGGCCCGCGGAGTTGAGGCACCACCGCTGCTCCACGTCTCATCATCAGACGGGTAGGCCCGACACGGTCTCGGCCCCAGGCCCGCCTACCCCCCTCATCCTGGAGGGTGGTTCTCTTTTCTTTTGCTTTGGGAATATGTGTTGGCGGCGCCATCTGTGAAGTAAAATTGTATAAGTGTTGCCGTGTGCCCGGTAGTCGGATAGATCTGCATTGTTGCATTTGCTTTTTGTGTAATATTGCATTGTCTTCTTCTTTTACATGTGCTTTTGGTGGAATTGTATATGTGTGCTTTCCGTTCATCGCGAAATAAATGTGCTTATTGTGGAACTGTTTTCCCGCTTCGCTTCGTCTTTTCTTTCATTGAATCTCCATCTTGCTTCACGTAAAGGGTTGGTCGTGGGCTAAAATGCCCGATAATTAATCGAACCGTCGAGGCCGACGAATAACACCGCTTGGTTATCCCGATAGTACGGAACGGGTCGCTTAAAGTGGCCCGTGTCCGAAGTCGACCTGCGGCGAGGTGCGATCGCCCGGTCTACCCTCCGTGTGGGTACTTAGGTAGGTCGAATTTGGCGAGCAACCCTATCCCACGCGGGGGCCGATTGGCACGATCGCGGTGAGACTGAAAGGTCCACCCGTGACTAGTTCCCGGCGTTAGTCCGAGAGGGTCACGACTGGATTGTCCGTCCGGTGGGCGACGTGCCGCGATTCGAGTTACGTGGCCGTCAGCACGCCGGCGGGCGCTAATCCGCAACAATATATATATATATATATATATATATATATATATATATATATATATATATATATATATATATATATATATATATATATATATATATATATATATATATATATATATATATACACATTGTTTTGGATCCAGGGTTCGAGGAGGGCCACGAGCGGAAGCACTTGGGTCCCTCCCGAATGTCCGGTCCTGAGGCCGGCACAGGTCCGGCACAGATAGCTCCGCACACCAGCAGGTTACTCAGCAACCATGAACGCCGATTGGCACGGCCATTCTGGGCAAGATTACACTACTTTGAGTGATATCTTGCCGGTGGATGGTCGGCTAATCCGGATCAGTGCCCTCAGCCTACATTCGGATTACTGTCGAGCGTTACAGTGAGTGTGATCTGGATGACAAAGCAAATTATTGGTTTAGATCGTCCCGTCTAACCTTACTTGTGCACGGCATCAGATGAATCAAGGAAAAGACAACCAAGACAGATTGTAAATAGCAACAAATAATTATTTATTACAAATACACAAGCACGCAATCATTTAAAAACAAGTATTTATAAGCGAGAAAGGAAAAAAGGCACAAAAAAGCAGATTGAACCCAAACACAAATTCTTCTTGAATCTTACTTAAACAAAAGACTTGTCAATCTTTCACTCAGGGACAAAGAACAAATCAAGAAGGACTTGAAAATAAA
>NC_140961.1:85397884-85425384 GCF_056783735.1 Eptatretus burgeri | reverse complement strand
TAAAAACCTATGCCAAATCATTATGCGGACAACAAAACGAATTTCCATACCGGATCGGTCGAGGCTCGGGTTACCAACGACCGCCACCAGTACCGGTGGTCAGCAGGGTACCAGTGGAAATTGTGCTACTGCTGGGCGAAGGAGGAGAAGGAGACGGGGAAGGCGAGTCCAGAGGCAGTGGGAGAGGGGGAAGGGTAGAAGTGTGCAGGTGAGAGTTGGAACTCTGAATGTTGGGACGATGACTGGCAAAGGGCGAGAGTTGGCTGATATGATGGAGAGAAGAAAGGTAGACATACTGTGTGTACAAGAGACCAAGTGGATGCAGAGTAGGGCTCGGATCATTGGAGGTGGTTTCAAACTGTTCTACCATGGTATGGATGGGAGGAGAAATGGTGTCGGGGTAATCCTGAAGGAAGATTATGTCAAGAGGGTATTGGAGGTGAGGAGAGCGTCTCACCGAGTGATGAGTGTGAAGTTGGAAATTGAAGGGGTGATGATGAATGTCATCAGTGCATATGCACCACATATGGGGTGTGAGATGGAGTATAAAGAAGATTTCTGGAGTGAGTTAGATGAAGTGGTGGAGAGTGTATCCAAGGATGAAAGAGTGGTGATTGGAGCAGATTTCAATGGGCATGTTGGGGAAGGGAATAAAGAGGATGAGGAGGTGATGGGTAGGTACGGTCTCAACAAGAGAAATGTGGAAGGGCAAATGGTGGTAGAGTTTGCAAAAAGAATGGAAATGGCAGTGGTAAATACATATTTCAAGAAGAAGGAGGAACACAAGGTGACATACATGAGTGTAGGAAAGTGCACACAGGTGGATTACATCTTAAGCAGGAAATGCAACCTGAAAGAGATTAGTGACTGTAAGGTGGTGTTAAGGGAGAGTGTAGCTCGACAGCATCGATTGGTGGTCTGTAGGATGACTTTAGAAGTGAGGTTGAGGAAGAGACTGAGGGCTGAACCAAGGACCAGATGGTAGAAGCTGAAGGAGGAAGACTGTTGCGTGCAATTTAGGGAGGAGGTGAGACAGGCGTTGGATGGTGGTAAAGATGGGTGGGATGATTGGGCAACGACAGCAGAAGTTGTGAGGGAGATAGCTAGGAAGGTACTTGGTGTGACATCTGGACAGAGAAAGGAAGATAAGGAGACTTGGTGGTGGAATGAGGAAGTACAGGAAAGTACAAGGAAGAAGGGTTTGGTGAAAAAGAAGTGGGATAGTCAGAGAGATGAAGAAAGTAGGCAGGAGTACAAGGAGTGGTGGCGAAAGGCAAAAAGAGAGGTGGCAAAGGCCAAGGAAAAGCCATATGACGAGCTGTATGAGAAGTTGGATACAAAAGAAGGGGAAAAGGATTTATACCGATTGGCAAGACAGAAGGACCGAGCTGGGAAGGATGTGCTGCAGGTTAGGGCGATAAAGGACGCAAATGGGAATGTGCTGACGAGCGAGGAGAGTGTGTTGAGAAGGTGGATGGAGTACTTTGAGGAGCTGATGAATGAAGAAAATGAGAGAGAGAGAGAAGGTTGGAAGAGGTGGAGATAGTGAATCTGGAAGTGGGGTGGATCAGTAAGGATGAATTGAGGACTGCTATGAAGAAGATGAAAAGTGGAAAGGTGGTTGGCCCAGATGGTATACCAGTGGAGGCATGGAAGTGCTTAGCAGAGATGGCAGTGGGGTTGTTAACCAGATTGTTTAATAAAGTCTTGGAAAGTGAGAGGATGCCAGAGGAGTGGAGATAAACTGTACTGGTTCCGATTTTCAAGAATAAGGGTGATGTGCAGAGCTGTTGAAATTACTGAGGGATAAAGTTGTTAAGCCACACTATGAAGTTGTGGGACAGAGTAGTGGAAGCTAGGTTGAGAGGAGAGGTGATGATCTGTGAGCAGCAATATGGGTTTATGCCAGGAAAGAGCACCACTGATGCGATGTTTGCTTTGAGAATGTTCATGGAGAAGTATAGGGAAGGCCAGAAGGAGTTACATTGTGTGTTTGTGGATTTAGAGAAAGCTTATGATAGGGTGCCAAGAGAGGAGTTGTGGCATTGTATGAGGAAGTCGGGAGTGGTGGAGAAGTATGTGAGGATCGTGCAGGATATGTATGAGGACAGTGCGACAGCGGTGAGGTGTGCAGGAGGAATGACGGACCGGTTTAAGGTAAAAGTGGGATTGCACCAAGGATCGACTCTGAGCCCTTTCCTGTTTGCAATGGTGATGGACAGGTTGATGGACGAGATCAGACTGGAGTCCCCATGGACTATGATGTTCGTGGATGACATCATGATCTGTTGGGAGAGTCGGGAGCAGGCTGAGGCTAGCCTCGAGAGGTGGAGGTACGCACTGGAGAGAAGGGGAATGATAGTCAGTTGGAGTAAGACGGAGTACATGTGCGTAAACGAGAGGGAGGGTGGTGGTATGGTGCGGTTGCAAGGAGTTGAGGTGGAGAAGGTGGATTGGTTTAAATACTTGGGATCAACTGTCCAAAGTAACGGAGAGTGTGGGAGAGAAGTGAAAAAGAGAGTGTAGGCAGGATGGAGTGGGTGGAGAAGAGTTGCAGGAGTGTTTTGTGACAGAAAGGTTGCTGCAACAGTGAAGGGGAAAGTATATAAGACGGTAGTGAGACCAGCTATGTTGTATGCATTGGAGGTGGTGGCACTAACAAAAAGACAGGAAGCGGAGCTGGAAGTGGCAGAGTTAAAGATGCTGCGATTCTCGTTGGGATTGACGAGGATGGACAGGTTAAGGAATGAGTATATTAGAGGGACAGCGCAGATAGGACGGTTTGGAGAAAAAGTGAGAGAGGAGAGATTGAGATGGTTTGGACATGTGCTCAGGAGGGAAGCGGAGTATATCAGGAGAAGGATGTTGAAGATGGAGCCGCCAGGCAGGAGGAGAAGAGGAAGGCCAAAGAAGAGGTTCATGGATACTGTGAGGGCAGACCTGTGGAGGATAGAGCGAAATGGAGATGGTTGAACCGCTGTGGCCACCCCTAACGGGAGCGAGCCGAAAGAAGAAGAGAATTATTCCAAGATGTGTGCATACAATCTGAATGCATTACAAATGTGGTCTATTGAATGTACAGTGAGGAATGTTATAGAAAAACCTTCGGTTGTGCATTGTGAATGCTCACAAGGAGGGGAAAGGCTACAAAGCTATTTCGAAGCAGTTCCGAGTGCCAGTTGCCACCATACAAAGCATAATTAGGAAGTACAAGGAGTTCCACACTGTAAAAAAAACATTGAAGGACGTGGTCGGAAGCCAAAGGTGTCACCTCGTCTGGAAAGAAAAGTGTGGCGAGAGGCCAACAACAATCCATGGATCACTATTGAGGCTTTCCTGAACAACCGTGGCGAGTCTGGTACCAAGAAATCAAGGCAGACACTCCAGTGGACGTTGCACAAGGGTGATCTCCATTGATGCCGATGAAGAAAGACTCCACTCCTCCATCCCAGGCAAAGAAAGACTCGTCTAGGTTTGCAAAGGCTCACCTGGACAAAGATCCAAGCTTTTGGTCCTCAGTTCTGTGGTCGGATGAGACGAAAATGGAGCTTTTCAGGCACAGAGATGTTGCTTTCGTTTGGGGAAAGAAAGGTGAAGCATACAACCCTAAGAACACAATTCCGACCGTCAAGCATGGAGGCGGGAGCATAATGCTTTGGGGATGTTTCTCAGCCAGTGGGCCCGGCAATCTCGTCAAAGTGGATAGCATCATGAAAAAGGAGCAGCACATCAAGATCCCTGAGGAAAACATGAAACAGTCCACAGAGAAAATTCACCTTTGGGAGCATTGGACGTATCAGCAGGACAACGATTCAAAACACACCGCCAAGTCATCAAGAAACGGTTCCGGGATATTGATGTTGACGTTCTAGAGTGGCCAAGCCAAAGTCCGGACTTCAACCCAATCAAGAATCTGTGGAGGGAGCTCAAGAGTGGAGTGATGGCAAGGAAGCCTTCCAACTTCAAAGACCTGGAGGCCTTCACGAAGGAGTGGGCCAAAATCCCTGTAGAGACATGGAAAAACCTTGTGAGCAAGTATATAAACTGTTTGGAGGCTGTAATCACAAACAGAGGCTTTTCCATTGTTACTGAATGTGACCTTGAACTGATCTAAACAAGGGTTTCAATAATTCTGGACATGACTTTTTTTGTAAATATATCAATAAAATACCCCTGAAACAATGTATTTCTTGAAATGTCTCTTGCAGTGATTCTTTCAGCTGTTTGTCACATTCTTATGTAACTTAAGCCAGAAGAAACTCATTCCTCAAATAACCTGATTCAAAATACTCCAAATTTGGTAAGGGTATGAATAATTTTGGGCTTAACTCCACATACAAGATGAGAGTTTTCATAATATATATCGATAGATAGATAGATAAAGATATATCAATATATAAATAAATAAATATACAAATATACATATACACACACACCAGATGCACCTCCTGACACTAATGGTGAGCATCACCATGGATAATGCCTCACACAATAAAACCATATAATCCACAAAGAACAACTGTCTGTCTGCCACCAAGATGATTGTTCCCGCTAATGCAAATTATTCAACCAGAAAGCACATGATTCAATTGGCAGGTAAATTGAAACATGTGGAGTACAATGAGCACTCCCCCGATCAGATATTGACCTCCAACACAGAGGCTTTGGCCTTGCAACTCTGTCAAACAGACAACAATTACATAACCATCAGTAAACCATCAAAGAAAACCACTGATCTGGACTTCAGACTTATTTACCCTTATCCTTATAACATATAAGAAATATCCAACCAATAATGACCACATTAATCTTTTATACATCAGACCTCCTGACTTATGGTGAGCATTTCCTCAGATTATCTCTCACAGAAAGGACTCTGTCCAATGGAGATTGGGGGAGTGCTCGTCACACTCCACATGTTTTGATTAACCTGCTGATCACATCACGTGCCTTCTGGTTGAATGGTTTGCGTTAGCGGGAACAATCGTCTGAGTGGCAGACGGATGGATGTTCTTTGTGAATAATGCGATTTTACAGTATGAGACATAATCCTTGGTGATGCTCACCATAACAGTCAGGAGGTACATCTGATGAAAAACGACAATTGTGGTTATTATGAGTTAGATATTCATTGATATATTGTCCTGATGAAGGTAAATGAGTGCAGAATCTGGGTAGGTGGGCTTCATCTGATGTTAACCATATAATATTGAGATGCATGCGCACAGCTGATATCAGAAATTTTGTGGGAATTGACAGGTTGGAGTCAGTGTGATTACCAACAGCAGTACCTATTGTTTACAACCCAGAAACCTTAAGTAGCTTTCAGCAAAAAACAACATTGCATTTTTGTATAATTTTAAAGGATATGTACACAAACGTGATTCTTCATAAAAAGCTGTGTGTGACGGATGGAAAAAAGTATGGCTTGGTAATTTAGAAAACCCGTTCAGTCTGAAAACGGCTTGGTAATCGGGTGTTATAATACAACAACTTGCTCAGGGTGACAGAGCATGAACCACTCGCTCAGGGTGACAGAGCACGAACCACTCTCTCAGGGTGATGGAGAATGAACCACTCGCTCAGGGTGATGGAGCGCGAAACACTCGCTCAGGGTGACGGAGTACAGACCATTCGCTCAGGGTGACGGAGCATGAACCACTCGCTCAGGGTGATGGAGCATGAACCACTCGCTCAGGGTGACGGAGCACGAACCACTCGTTCAGGGTGACGGAGCACGAACCACTATATCAGGGTGATGGAGAATAAACCACTCGCTCAGGGTGATAGAGCACGAACCACTCGCTCAGGGTGACGGAGGAAGAATCACTTGCTCAGGGTGACGGAGTACAGACCATTCGCTCAGGGTGACGGAGCATGAACCACTCGCTCAGGGTGACGGAGCACGAACCACTATATCAGGGTGAAGGAGCATAAACCACTCGCTCAGGGTGACGGAGCACGAACCACTCATTTTGAATGACATGGCACAGCAAAAGCATCAACAAAGAGTGAACGGTTCGCTGAGAATGACGTAGCACGGTTCAGCTATCGACAATGAGCACTCTGCAAGTGGCTTAAGCCCTCATGCAAGCCCTCATAATTAAATGTTTGATGAGGAACGGTTGGTCAGGCTGTTGCTGCATTCCTTAAAGGATCCCTTCAACTTTAACACCCATCTTAACCACGCACACAGCAGTTAATGAAATAAAATGAATTAATTCAAAAAATGACTTTATCCACAAAAGAGTTGCTGCTTAATTCAGGACAATCCATTTGTTGACCCCATAATCGCTCTTGCATACCTTTGGCACTGTGCACCTCGAGCCAGCCAAATTCTCACTCACGTTAAGCAGTGGCAAGCGAGGTCCGACTCTTATGACAGACGGGAGCTCCGACTGAGAGGACTCGCTGCAGTAACTCGAATGGGCGGGGTGAGGGAGGAGGAACGCCAGTCCGAGCACAGGCTCCACCCAATGATGCACAAATTCTCGAAGCTTCCAGGCCGGCCTCATGAAAGAGCAAACCGCAAACTGTTTGATCTCTTTCAACGGGTGTTGGACGCTCTTTCAATAGGTGCCAGACACTCTGTTCCCTGAAGCGTGACATCATTTGTTCTGTTCTCTTTTCATGGGTGCTGGACATTCTCTCTTTCTTTGAGGTCAGATACGCTTGTTCTATCCTCTCAATGGACCTCTACGTTGCTCACTCTATGAAGGTCGTGCTGCTGGTTCCTGGCACGTTCACCCCTTTGGTGTTTACCTCACGAACTGTCATCGCAAGCGAGGCGCCGAGGCTGCGAGGTTGCGAACAGAACCAAGCCGATTTTTGGACCGAAACCCAGCCACACGGCTGACACATCTGGAAGGATCTTACACTTCGGCTCTCACCTCGCATGTCTTTTCTGCTGCACCTTTCTCAGTTTCCTTTTCAAATACACTCATAACACACACACACTCACAACACACACACACACACACACACACACACACACACACACACACACACACACACACACACACACACATCACTTTTCTCCATGCACCCTTGACTTGGTCACATGTACTGTGTTAGTGGTAGGTAAGGTGCTTATTAAGTTTGCTCTGTGTATCTTTCCTCTTTGTCTGATCTCATTGCTGTACAAATTGCTTTACCCTCATTTTTCGCCATGCTATTAAAATCCTTATGTTACCGCCAACCCCCGCCCCTTTTTCTCCCTTTTTCCTCACTTATGTAAATAAACATGTTCTTGTTGAATCTATTTCCGATCTGTCTGTGTCCTTCTTTTCCATCATTCGTCTAGCACTGTCCACACGTAGATAGCGTAGGAGGTTGAGATTCCTGACGGATTGGTTTGCAGGGTCTGTTCTGTGCTTGTGGTAGAGCTCGGCTGCATTCAAGATCACCAGACAACGTAAGGAGCACATTTGCCGAGGGTGCGTTCCCCGGTCCGGTGGTCACGGGACCCCCTTAGTTAAACGGTTGTGAGATGGATGGACACTGCGACTCGTGGTCACTCGATTGGCATCCACAGTTGCATCATAGGCATCATAGTTGCGTCGCAACCCACCACACAGGTGAAGTTATTCGCTCGTGGTGGCCTCATGTCTGGATGAGTTTTAGGGTTTTTGAGAAACTGGGGATTTCCCCCTCATAGTAGGCTCAAGCCCCGAGACTGCATCTCTTCATATATATATATATATATATATATATATATATATATATATATATATATATATATATATATATATATATATATATATATATATATATATATATATATATATATATATATATATACATACATGGAAGAAGAAGAAGAATATATATGCACACACACATTCTCTTTATTGAATATATCTATGAAATCACAAAGCTCTAAAGTTGCTGTGACTTTATCGTTTATTGTCTGACATCAGGATTTGTCATTGGACAAAAATTACTTCAGATTTTGTGCAGATGCAGTACTCTGGTGTACATTTGTACAATGGTGGAGAGAGAGAGAGAGAGAGAGAGAGAGAGAGAGAGAGAGAGAGAGAGAGAGAGAGAGAGAGAGAGAGAGAGAGAGAGAGAGAGAGAGAGAGAGAGAGAGAGAGAGAGAGAGAGAGAGAGAGAGAGAGAGAGAGAGAGAGAGAGAGAGAGAGAGAGAGAGAGAGAGAGAGAGAGAGAGAGAGAGAGAGAGAGAGAGAGAGAGAGAGAGAGAGAGAGAGAGAGAGAGAGAGAGAGAGAGAGAGAGAGAGAGAGAGAGAGAGAGAGAGAGAGAGAGAGAGAGAGAGAGAGAGAGAGAGAGAGAAAAAAAAAAAAAAAAAAAAAAAAAGAGAAGAGGAGGAAACACAGGCATTATTACAGATAAGAACGTTGAATTAGAAAGAACTAATGGGGATAAAAAAAAAACCATGTTTTTAGATGGGGGTGGCGGTCATGCACTGTCTGCTTGAAGCTCTGAAAGTGTAGAATAAGACAGACGAGCCTCAGGAAGGCAGTTGTATAGATGGGATAAGTGAGGAGCAAAGGAGTTGAGTTTTGCAGTCAGCATGGATTTTGTATGTTAAACCAGGAAAGGGATTTAAAAAATAATTTTATCACATCAGGTAACTATTATAAAAATAATTAATAACACATGAGATGAAAACTGATGTGCAGGCTGTTGTGTTTTTTTCGGATAAAAGGCACTGGAGTGCCCCTCTCTGTGCTAACTTTGAGTTAGTTTTCACATACATTGCATTTGAGTTTTATGGATATAAAAAGTAAGACCAATTTCCTTCCTTCGACACAAAAATTTCAGTTTTTTTTTTTTTTTTCAGAAGAAAGATAATCATTTTGCTCTTCCAGCTGTCGGTTTTTAAATTAGCTGGTGTTCTCCGTCGTCAGACACTCCACCATGGAAGTGAATGTTATCGTCTTGCTCAACAAACTGTGTAGTTTTATGTTACCTCTTCGTAGCATCCACCCCAGGATGCGCACAGTGCTCATTACGGCAGGAAAGCCACTCCTCGGCAATTTCTGCCGACTGAAGCATCATTCTGTGCCTCCAGAAGTGTGTTCTGTGCTTGAATGCTGCATATTTCGTTTTATCACTATCCGCTTTAAGGTAATTTTGCCTCCGTGGAAATATGTTCACGGCTGCAACGGTGCGCTTGCCTGCAGAGATGCCACGATTTGTCTGCACAATGCCCTCGAGCATATTCTGTGCACCGGAGCAGAGGCCGAATTGAGAAGCAAACACAGCAAACGATGCTTTGTAGCAAAATCGTCTCTCCGAGGGTGACCCACATGGTTGATGTTGAGAACAACAATAGAGACGACTAGCCTGCAGCACTTCAGATTTGCAGTGGCTTTGTTCTGATTGGAAATATGTTGAGATCTGAGTGGTAGTTTTAAACAGTGGAGCCTTTACCCACCTGACGACCTTTATCACAAAGGCATTGCAAACGCAAACCTCATAATTAGAAAATACTTATTTTCCTCTGGTTTCAGCAATTTCCTATTTTATCGTTAACACCAACCCAAACTATTTGATATAAGAGTTTTTCATTTGATTTTATAACAAGAAGGCCACTCGGTAGACCACATAACCTCTGCCATGTAGTGCCTGATCCACGAGAACATATCGGGCCCAATACATTTTTAAAATATCATGCTCTATGTCGTGTTTGGCCCCATCTATCAATGGTGAAGAATCTCTTCAAAAATTAAATAATTCTCGTATCCAGATCCAGATTCGGATCTTCACCAAAATTGAAAGAATTCTTCCTTGTCACACACCCAACCTGTCCATCAAGTTTCATCCGAATCCGTCACAACTTTTTGAGATATCCTGCATACAAACAGACAGACAAACAAACAAAGAAGAAGAAGACATCATGCAGAGCACGAGACTTGCAAAATCCATAAAACAATTTTGACCTCAAAATAATTGGTGATTGAATTCAATGAACAAATATGCAACTCCTCTTCATATTTCAAGTTAATGGGATGAAATTTGATGATTTTATAAATTCCACCTTAGTTGTTGACCTTGGGCCTCTGCTGACCTTTAGGTATATGTTGACCTCAAAAATAATTCACTGGGTGAATTCAGTGACTTGAAATATAAATCCTCTTCAAATTTCAAGTCAATCAGATGAAAATTGAGGATTTTTTTTAATAAATTTCACGTTAGTTGTTGACCTTGGGCCTATGTTGATGTTTCGGGCTATGTTTACCTCAAAATAATTGGCTGCTTGAATTCAGTGACCGGAAATATATATCCTCTTCAAATTTCAAGTCAATCGGATGAAAATTTGTAATTTTAGAAATTCCGCCTATGTTGACATTTTGGTCTATATTGACCTCAACAGTCATTTGTGGTTGAATTCAGTGACCTCAAATGCAAATCCTCTTCAAATTTCAAATTAATGGGATGAAATTTGAGGATTTTAGAAATAACACCTTAGTTGATGACCTTGGGCCTATGTTGACCTTTTGTCGATGTTGACCTCAAAAGTTATTGGCTGGTTTCATTCAGTGACCTTAAATATAAATCCTCTTCAAATTTCAAGTCAATAGGATGAAAATTTAGGATTTTAGAAATAGCAACTTCGTTGTTGACCTTGGGCCTTTTTTGACCTTTTGGTCCATGTTGACCTCAAAAACAATGGGCTTCTTTCTGATGACAAACTTTACCATGTGGTGAAGTGCTGTGAAGATCGGTTTAAAATTATGAACTGTCGGCGATAAACAGATGAACAAACAGACAGACAGAAAAACAAAATCGACTCACCAATATACTTGAAAAATCTTCAATTTTGTAAGTAACAAACAGACAGACACGAATGAAAATATAACCTCCTTCACCTTAGGTGGTGGAGGTCAAAATCCAGTTTCTATTTAATGCATATCTATTGAGCATCAATTGAGCATCAATCAACCACAAGGCATATTTGTGCATCAATATAGGCCAAAATGTCAAGATTTTGTTGTTATGAACATCTCCAAGTTCAAGTGTGCCGAATATTAAGAGCATTCAATGGTGGAGAGTGTGGCTTGCCGTTTGTAAACTTCCAAGCATAGCAATCTCAGAATTTGGAAACAATGCACAGATATAAATATCTAAAATATTCTCCATGGACAGTGTGTGTGTGTGTGTGTGTGTGTGTGTGTGTGTGTGTGTGTGTGTGTGTGTGTGTGTGTGTGTGTGTGTGTGTGTGTGTGTGTGTGTGTGTGTGTGTGTGTGTGTGTGTGTGTGTGTGTGTGTGTGTGTGTGTGTGTGTGTGTGTGTCCATTTCATTTTCAGGCCAGTCAAACTTTAAATTCATTGACGGATGATGATCTTCTTTTGAAAGATCATATAGATTGCATATTACTATATCCTGTGATGGGATGGCTGCCCTTTGTTGCTCTGACTGTGACTCGAGAGCCACCACCAGATACATATATATATATATATATATATATATATATATATATATATATATATATATATATATATATATATATATATATATATATATGCCAACATGAACACGACAGAGTATTGAGGAATTAATTTTGAATTTCGCCAGAATGTAAGACACAAGGCAGACTCGTATGTTCTTAATAAAAGACACTGTAGGATATTTAACGTTCCGCACAAACCAATGACGTGAGAGAGGTGACGATCTGAACGTCCAACTACACATAATTATACAACCTTCTGCTTGACAAACATCAGAGTGGCAGTTTATAATTGATAAGAATCAAACCGAGACTATGCAGCTCAAAGGTGAGTGTGCTACCTCTGAGCTTTCCTGCCAGCCATGGCCTGAGGTCTGACAATCTGAAATCACAGACATGAGAAAATAAGTTGAACTCAAAATTATAACGTTTCGTATCATTCGTGCATTTTATATTGGATGTACCATACTCTTTCCAGAGTGTTGGTGCTGCCAAAGCAATTTCGTGGCAAGGGTTATACTGGGTGGTTTGTCATTGCCTTGCCAGCGTTGTTTGTCCATGCTCTATCCTTTTAAATGCTGAGTGTGAAGCAAGGAAGCAGCACAAACCATATTTTAAAGTCCTTGGTATGATAGTGCTGTAGTTTAAACCAACGACCTCCCAGACTCAGAGCAGATGCTCTCACCATGACACCACCGAATCGAGTAGGTTTATACATACAACTATACAGTATAAATATATATATATATATATATATATATATATATATATATATATATATATATATATATATATATATATATATATATATATATATGTATGTCTGTTGTTGGCGCAGTTGTTAGGGCAGCAGCTTGGGATCCAAAAAAGGTCCTGAGTTCAAGCCCCGTTGGGCCACTGAATTAATACACCAGGGGGTTGACTCAGCCTGTCATCCTTCTGAGGTCGGCGAAATGAGTACCAGTATACTGGGCCGGTGTATACCCCGGTTAAAATAGGTGTACCATATCCCTGTGTCGTAAGAGGCGATCAGGGTTGCGTCAGGAAGGGCATCCGGCATAAAACATGTGCCAAATCACTATGCGGATCATACGGATGATCCGCTGTGGTGACCCCGAACGGGAGCAGCCGAAAGAAGAAGAAGATATATATGTGTATATATATATATATATATATATATATATATATATATATATATATATATATATATATATATATATATATATATATATTGTTGCGAATTCGCGTCCGCCGGCGTGCGAACGGCCACGTGACTCGAATCGCGGCACGTCGCCCACCGGACGGACAATTCTGTCGTGACCCTCTCGGACTAACGCCGGAGCTAGTCACGGGTGGGCCTTTCGGCCTCACCACGATCGTGCCAATCGGCCCCCCGCGTGGGATAGGGTTGTTCGCCAAATTCGACCTACCCAAGTACCCACGCGGAGGGTAGACCGGGCGATCGCACCTCGCCGCAGGTCGACTCCGGGCACGGGCCACTTAAGCGACCCATTCCGTACTATCGGGATAACCGAGCGGTGTTATAGTCGGCCTCGACGGTTCCGATTGATTATCGGGCGTATTAAGCCCACTACCAACCCTTTACGTGAAGCAAGATGGAGATTCAATTAAAGAAAAGACGAAGCGAAACGGGAAAACAGTTCAACAAAATGTACATTTATTCCGCGGCACATGGAGAGCACACATATACAATTACAACAATTATGCACCAAAAGCAGATGTAACAAAAGAAACACAACAATGCAGTTCTACTATCGACTACGCGAGCACATGGCAACACTTACACAGTTTTACTTTACAGACGGCGCCAACAACACATTTACTCAAAAGCAAAAGAAAAGGGCCACCCTCAAAAACAAGGGGGCAGACGGGGCCTGTGGGCCAATATTTGCGCGGGACCTGAAAGAGCGGTCAGGTCCGCGAGACCGGTGGATCCTACCCGTGTTTTTGTGATGAGCTGCAAATGTGGCGGCGCCCCGACTCCGCGCTCCTTCGCGGGTTTCGTTGGCAATGCTTGGAGTGGGGTCGGAACGGGGCCCCCTTTTCGCACTATCTCAGCGTGGGGGGGGGGGAAAGGGGGGGAATTTTGATGCTCTGGGGAAAGAGGCTAGCTGGCTTGTTTCGGGTCCCGTGACGAGCGATTCCACTACGAGATCATCGCCGACCGCCATCTTCCTTGCCTCGGACCCGAGCTATTCGGTCTCTTCCCCAATTCTCCTCAGCCGACTGCAGCAAACCACCTGTATGCCCTCGCCTCCCGACTCCACCCCACGCTCCAACCCGACTCTGCCCCAAAACTCTCTTCGCCCTTCCAAGGCCGACTCCCCACTCCTCCAAGGCCGACTCTGCACTCAAACCGACTCGACCGCGCTCCAGGCTTCCTCTCTCTGCAGCTCCCCGACAGACTCCGAACCCCGACAGACTGCAAGCTCCACTCGGCTCTCCTACCTCTCCAGACTCACTCTTCTCCACAGACTGACTGCCGCTGCCACACTCTGCCGCTGCCACACTCTGCTCTCCAAAAATGACCCAGATTCACCCAAGGTCGAGGTCAAATGGCGATCTAAAAACAAAAAACACATTTGTTGTCATCGCTCAATTTTGCCAATGCAGAATCTCAAAGACCTCTTGGCCTTCCAAGATGTTCTTGCATCATTATAGTGGACCTACACAAAAAGTGTGCACCTTATATTTAATTTGTGTCCTTGACCTGCTTTTTACGGATTGTGACCTCATTTAACTTGAATAATTTTCCTCCAATTTTCATGACGTTGGGTTTCATAGAGAGATTGCTGATGGAGACACATTTTCTTAATCTGCACTCTTTCCCTAAATGTTGAAGGTCAAGTTCATATGATGGTCTGAAAAAAAATATGGCCATCATTGGATCACGAGCCAATGGAAAGTCGGTGGTTATTGTCAAGGGTAAGCCTTCCCCAGTCGGGGAAGGCTTACCCTTGTGGATCGCTTTGGGATCGCAGAAATGGAGTTGTGCTTCTTTTTGCTCCTGTCTCAAGAAGTCACCCTTTTGCCATTCAAACAGCAGCTTCTGATTCATTTGGTCATTTCCGTGGGTGGATACATGGCCTGAAGAAAGAAAAGATCGATTTTATGTGAAAAAGACTGTTAAAATGCAATTTTGGTCAATGGTTCAATGATGAATTGTATTTAAAATTGAGAATGTACGGGTGTTACAAAATGACCTGGACAACTTTGCTTGTTAATATATTTAGTACCACAAGTGCTCGAACGATACCCTTTGTTCCCTCCACCACCGAAGGTGAAGGAGGTTATGTTTTCACCCCTTTCTGTCTGTTTGTCTGTTTGTTTGTGTACAGGATATCTCAAAAAGTTGTTGATGGATCTGGATGAAATTTTGGGAAAAGGCTTGGTGTATGACAATGACGAACTGATTAGATTTGAGTGAAGATCTAGATTCGGATCCGACTACTAGAATTTTTTAAGTGATTCTTCACCATTGAGAGATTGGGCCAAAAACGATCTTGTGCTGTATAGCATGATATTTCAAAAATGTATTGGGCCCGATATGTTCTCGTGGATCAGCCATTACGTGGCGGAGGTATGCATTCTACTGAGTGCCCTGATACAGAAAGTGCATCCATATTAAGTGCTCCAATCTATAATGAAAAAAAATGATAATGTTTCAGTTATCAATACAGAACCTCTGCGAACCCCCACGAACCTTTCACAATGGTTAAAGGTTATTCTCACATCCCACTAACAAAAACAAGAATGTGGGGTTGGGGGAGGAGGTTGGGTTGGGCTTCGCCAGACAACCAAACAAGATAGCATTATCCAGACCTCGTGATGTGAACATTAAAATTTGAAAACAACCATCCAATGGTAAGGTTGTGCCATCAGTGATATGCTGGGGTTATTGAAAGAGGCCCGAGGAAAGGGGGGGGTGCATATTATTAAATTAACGGTAATTGCTTATAATATAATCAAAACGTAAGCAGTACTAAAACCAAAAGAAGACAACAAAAGGAACAGAGAAATGAGAATGGTATGAAGAAGTGTGCAAATGGAAGAGCTGCTTCATCATGACTCATGTAATAAAGCCTCCCACCTCCCCCTTGCACCCCTGCTGTGTTTATGCATGAGTGGGTCACATCGATAACGATAAGAGAGTTCGTAGAACACCTTACCCTGTGCAGCCTTGAGAAAAGGACACAGGACACGAAGGGTCTTTTCAACTCATGCTTGGTGTTTCCAAGCACAATCTATTTCCTGTGAGCCGTAATTTTGTCTGAATCTTGATATTCCCAAGGGCTAAGAGAGTGAGCGGAAAATTTGATTTGTCAAGATGCGTAATATTTTGTCCAATACAAGTACTGCAAAACTGAAGGTTTTGGAAGTGCCAAAAAAGCAATTTGTGTTGTACAGTGGTCAAGCATCATTAAATTGAAATAAAATGGACCTTTGAAGGATGTGGAAAAAAAAAAAACTTTTTCGGAAGTCTACCGCAGTTGATCCACAATCTTTTACACCACCTTATTTAACACAATGCAAGAGTTATTCATGCCTGTTGTTTGTATCCTTTAACATCCTTAAAACAGCAAGTTTCCTGTTTGGAATTGTTTTCAATTTTGTTTGACTGCAAGACAGACAGACAGACTAAAACAACTACCTTACTCCACTACACACTCTGGATGAGATTCCGTACAATTTGCAAAATTTAGAGTCAAATTACTGCTCAACCTCAGGTTCATGTTCCAATTCATGTTCTGCAATGTTCAAAGTATAACATTCAATTGACATTAAGTAATACCTCGATCATAGACTGACATCTGTAGACAAACAGACAATGTGAACCAATTGCTTAACTCCGCATTGCGTTTCACGTGCGGGTAATACACAATTATTATTCATTCACTATTGAGTCATAGATATGTGAGCGTTATCATCATACTGTACCAATACACTGCCATCTTGTACAGTATTTGTGATGCAACCCTGCACTTCTTGAAGTTTTAAAACATTTTTCCAACCACACAAGTTCTTTACCAGAACCATCAACAAAACTCAAAGAGAACCACCTCCATTTCAATCATCAACAATTTCTAACTGGGAATCACAGATACACCACTCTGCTCAGGGTAATCTGCCTCAATATTGCCTTTCCCCTTGGTCAACTCCATTGTAAACTGATAGCTTTGGAGAAATATGGCCCATCTCATGATGCTATCATTGAGAAACATTGCCTTATCCAGGTACAGCAATGGCTCATGATCCGTTTGCAAAACAAATTCAGTCCCATCCATCCATCCATCCATCCATTGGGACCATAATCTGTGCAGAGCGTTGGTGCTGCCTCAGCAGTCTCCTTGGCTATTGGGCACAATCCTGGATGGGTCGCCACTCCGACACAGGTCCCATACAGACATGGCATAAATCGCTTAACACGCCACAGAATAGCAAGCCTTTCCTTCTCTGTGGTGGAGTCGTTGTTTCCAACGATTTATCAGCTCCTTGATAGCAAAACTCACATGGAAAAGTGTACCTTTGTTTGGCTTCTTCTTCTTCTTCTTCTTCTTCTTCTTCTTCTTCTTCTTCTTCTTCTTCTTCAACTTCTTCTACTTCTACTTATTTCGTAATCAGCACACATCCTCACAGCGAATACCATCGTTGGCTGAGGGGAGTGCAGCTGTGCCACTGATGCAACACCTTCTGTAGGTTCGGGCAGGAATTTGGAATTTGTTCAGGGTGCCGGCAGTAACTTACCTTGTCTTCGCAAAGGACACCCTGGGACCTTTGACATCCACCATCCAATGCTGGTAGATGGGACAGCCAGTTTCATGTCCATCAGAGATATCATACACGTTGATGCCTCGTCCTGCCTGAAAGAAACCAAGATGACAGTTTGTGGCTGGGTCGAGATTCAAACCCAAGCTTGATGGCTTAGAGGCGAGTGAGGAATCCTCGAGGCCATCCTGCCAGCCATTCGTGTTGCTGTAACAGAACAGGACAATACTGATGTCAGAATGAGCGGTCCCAAACAAAAATAGCTTACTCTCATCCAGACGTATCAATACGAGTTTGTTTTGATGTGAAGATTAGACATAAAAGTTTTTTTTTACACCTTGACTTAAGATGGAAGCTTTTTGCTGTAGCCTGAATGCAGGTGCTCTGTCATCTTCATTAAACCCTTTTTCCTTTTGGGAAATATATTGCACAACACATCCATCGCCTCTAACTCATTTGTTTGTTCCAACTAATCCCCTATGGATTTGGAATTGAAAAGTGCGAATACTACAAATAATAACTGTAATAATTATGAGTATTGCATGCTCATTATAACATAAAATCATACCTTCATTGCTGGATACTCTTTTTCAGCATTTTCAGGTATTTTGCAAAACAGAAAACAGACATACCTACAGACAGAGCAACGTGCCGACAATGGTTTTATTACAATTATTGAAACCCCCAGAAAACCCACAAATCCTGCAAAACCATCCAATTCCCATCCTGTGGTTTCAATCCAGGATTCTCCAGAAACAACCACCACTGACTAGCATAGTAATCATTATGAGCACGTAAAGTAATTTGGGAATTTCATAATGATCAATATCCTCCATTTTCATCTGCAACTGAGATGCAGCGTTTTCACTCAAAGTCAAAAAATAAAAATAAAAAATTATATCATGAAGTTATGTCTATGCCTAATGCCCAGTATATGTCAAATATACTGCATATATATATATATATATATATATATATATATATATATATATATATATATATATATATATATATATATATATATATATATATATATATATATATATATATATACCAGCTCACAAAGTTGTGTCCAGATTCATTAAATATTGTTTTTTTCAGTTATGACCTTTCAAAGCTACATTCTGTCAAACATTTACCAGACCTTTAATTTCTCCAACATAATTTATTTGTTTAGCAATTTCTCTAAAAATTTTTTATCCTTTTGTTGCCTTATAGCCAGGAATTAAATTGCATTAAAATCAGACTTTTTCACCTTTATTTACGCATTGCAATCTACAACTTTCAAGTGAAAAAGAAGCGTTGATGAAGAGCAATCTTCAGGTCATGGCACAGATTTTTGATTAAATTTAGGTTGGGCTTCTGACTGGGCCACTCAAGGACATTTATCTTTTTGTTCCTAAGTCATTCCAGTTTAGCTTTGGCTGTATGCTTCAGGTCATTATCATACTGAATGGTGAACTTCTCTTCCAATTTCAGCTTACATGCAGAGGGCAGCAGGTTTTTCTGTAAGATTGTTCTGTGCTTTGTGACATCCATTTCCCCTTTGATGCTGACAAGTGCTCCAGTCCCTGTTAATGAGAAAAATCACCCAAACATAATGCTGCTACCATCATGCTTCACAGTAGTGGTGGTGTTCTTTGGGTTATGTAATGTGCTGGGTTTGCACCAAACATAACGTTTTGCATTGAGGCCAAAAAGTTATATTTTAGTTTGGTCAGACCATAAAACTTTTGCCACATGGCTTCAGAATCTCCGTAGTGTTTTTCTGCATATCTCCAATGGGACTCAAGGTGGGCTTTTTGAGTAATGGCTTCCTTCTTGCCCATCCTACCATCCAGGCCAGTCTTGTGAAATGCTTGGGATATTGTTGTCAAATGCACACAGTGACCAATCTTTGCCGTAAAGGCATGTGGCTCTTTCAAAGTTGGTATTGGCTTCTTTGTGGCCTCTCTGATTAGTCTCCTCCTTGCTCGGTCATCCAGTTTGGATGGATGGCCTGATCTCGGCGGGGTCTTGGTGGTACCATATGCCTTCTACTTCTTAATGATTTTCTTGACTGTGCTCCAAGGGATATCCAAGGCCTTTGAAATATTGTTATACAAATCCCCTAAATTTGTACCTTTCCACAACTTTATCGCAGAGTTCTTTTGAAAGCTCCTTGGACATGGTTGAGTCTTTGCTCTGAAATGCACTTCCATCCATCCATCCATTTAACCCATACTCTGTGCAGAGCATTGGTGCTGCCTTCGCAATCTCCTTGGCTATTGGGTGCAATCTTGGACAGGTCGCCACTCTGACACAGGATACCAGCAATATGGCACTCATTTTGCCAACCGCTTAAGGATAACAGGCAGAGTCAAACTCACCTGGTATTCATTCAACTGCAATTGGGATTTAACTCAGGATCCTCAGATCCTAAGTCCAGTACCCTAACCATTAAGCCAACACCAGGCATAATGCACTACCCAGCAGAGGAAACCTCCAGGAAAAGCTGATTTTGTTCTGAAATAATCAGAATCATAACAATTGAACACAGGTGGAGGCCAATTAACTTGGCGTGTAATTTTGAAGGTAATTGGTTACACCTGAACTCATTGAAAATTGCTATTATAAACTGCTATAATACACTTATCCAACCAAGATATTCTTGTTTTCTATTCTTAATAATTTTTTTTGAAATTTGTAGAATTTATTTTTCACTTCGAAGTTGTGTGTTACGAGATGAAAATACAGGTGGAAAAAGTCTGATTTCATGCAATTTAATTCCAGGCTATAAGGCAACAAAAGGTGAAAAATTTGTAAGGGGGTGCAGACTTTTTATAGGCACTGTATATGTAATGATAAAGCTCTTTCTAACCTTTCCCTATTGAGTCCGAATCCATCTTAAGGCCACCGGTCAGACATCTTCCAATTCACAGCCATTTTTTGTTTCCTACCACAAAATCATTTTCCAATCCATTTAGCGACTCTACCAGTCACTCGACAAACCCTTACCTGAACAAAGTCTTCTATCTAGTACCTTATCAAATGCCTTCTGAAATTCTAGCTATTCTAGCCTCATTAAACCAATCCATTGCACTTCTCTTATCTACCCAGTAAGAAACTTTTTTTACAAAACTCCAATAACTTTGTGAAACATGATCTCCATTTGGTAAATCAGTGCTGATTACCTTTGGTCAATTTCTATTTCTTGAAATGGTTACCGATCTGTTCCAATGTCTTCCCTACAACTTAAGTCAAACTAACACGTTTATCATTCCACAATTCTCTTGTTTCCAATCCTCTGATCCCTGTCCTGACTACATCGAGCTGTTAAAGATATCTGCTAACACTACTTGTCTGCTCTGCCACCTTCCTCAATTCACTTTGATGCATATTTGATGCATATCTCTTAGTTCTCTGAGCTGCTTCTTCACGTCTTCCATTCGTACTTGAATCTCATCTAAAAACTTTTCCTCACCTCTGAGAGAGATAGCGTCAGATAATAGTAAATCCAATGACTCCTCTTTTGTAATACGTGATTTTTGAAATGACATATGAATGCTAAATGAGGCCTTTCATAAATTGCTGTGTGTGTGGTTACACTGGTTTGGTTCTGCTCACCGAGCACTTTTACCCTGCCGCCGCCAGCACCAAATCCGTAATTAAAATCGTCTTTCAAACATAATTCCCAGCTTTTAAATGAAAGAGTGGCAATTTCAAAATGGTGAAACATAATTGTTGTGTTCGTGGATGCAAATCAAACCCACCTCTTCCCCCTTCCACAACATTGTTAATAGAACACATCATCATTTTAAAGTTGATTTCAAAACTTATCCCTTGCAATAACAAGCCCCAAATATGACCTGTCAATCGGAATTCAGAAGCAACCACACCAGATATTGGGTCTGCCTCTAACTCTTCCATTGTGCAGAGTTTCAACCCAGCTTTATGTGCACCCCAGCTTCATGAAACGTATTTTTCCAAGTAGTTTCTGTTTCTTTTACAAGTTTTCCGAGCCATTTTAGGCAACAAACCCTGTTGCTCATGCACAATAGCAGTTCACACGAAGATCATTATTTCTAAGGGTTGTCAAGGGGTTGCATGCACACCGAGCATTATTTGGTGGAATACGTCTTTTCCAAAATCCTGTATTTTTGAAGCAAAAAACATAATAGGCCTGCCATTTCACATTCGTCAAGAACAAATCTGTCTGTGCTATTCCTTAAGGGGTCCACACTTCTTTAAAGATGTTCTTTACCCTTTTTGTACTTAAATAATTCCTTACTGTTCTGTTTAATACTTTGACCATATCCTTTTCATGTATACCCTTTTGGCTTGCCAAGTTGCTTTCTTTACTCGCCTTTGTTTACTCCTGTACTGATATGAGTCCGACTCCAATGCTACTGTTTTATTCCTAATAAATGCTTTCTGCTTGCCATTAATAGCACTCCTTATCTCACTGTCCGACCTCCCTGGTCTCTTTATGCATCTATCTTTACATCTCACTGGAGTATACCTATTCTGCACCCAACACATTTGCTCCTTCAAGGTTGCCCATTTCTCTGATTGAGACCACCCTCTCGTTAACATTTCCCAATCTATAGCATGTAAATATCTTGTCGTACCTTCAAAGCTTGCTTTCGTGAAATCTAACAGCCTTACTCTACTATCCCGACCTCCATCAATAATTATCAACAGGATCGTTGCATGCTTTATGTTATGATCACTTGTCCCCAAATGTTCTCCTCCCTCCACCTCATCCACCATTATGGGATCATTGCTTAATAAAAGATCTAATACTGCACTCCCCCTCATAGTCCTTTCGACAAACTTACTTAAAAAGCAATCTTGGACTAGATCTAGAAAATCATCCTCATCTCTGCTTTTTCCTTGTTTCTGATCCCAATCTATCCCTGGCAAATATAAATTCCGACAATAAAAACTCTCCACTTTCCACTTGCCTTTCTGAATTATTCATGAACTCCTCTCCCCTGCTCCTCTCTCAAACAAGGAGCCCTATAAACACATCCTACAAGTATCGAACTATTCTTATAATCTCTAATCTCAATCCACACAGAATCCTCTACATTAATTCCGTCCTTAATGTCATCGCTTTATCTCGATATAATTCTGTCTTTTGCCAGATTGCCACACCCCTCCTCTCTCCCCTTTCCTATCACACCTATATATATCTTGTGGCCTTCTAATCCTGTCCTTCAAATTGACTCCTCATTAAACCAAGTATATATCACTCACTGCAACAAAATCATTCTCTTCGCTATCTACTAATACCTTAGCTTCAAGTTCTTCTACTTTATTATTTAAATTCCTGACATTATTATAGAATTTCCTTTTTCACTTTTCCTTTCCAGTAATTATTTTTTCCTGCTTAGACTGACCAATCATAAAATCAGTTGCAGTTCCTTCCCTTATAGCCTCTCCACTCCCCCCAAGTCTAAAATTTCCCATCTTTACAAATGTTATTTTTAACTGAGATTGCTTGCACGAGCGATATTTAAAGAAGTACCATGGGGCAGACAGATGCCTTATTATAAAGCCTCAGAGTGAAAAAGATGAGCAAGAGTTATGGAGAAGGACACGGAGAGAAGACATTTGGCCTTTTGCGAAACAGCAAGCAGTCATGAGCCTCATAACACTTTTCAACTGCTTCAGAGCCGTTCATTAATCCATTCATGCACTTGCATGGTATAAAGAATGGAAAAACATTGCATTCCCATTCCCTTTTGCTGCCATCAGCTTTTGGTGACGAAGTTCTGTGCACAACAAAATATAATGCACGAGGTTGAACTGAAGATGGTTACGATGTGGCATGACATGTGGCTCAAACGTTAAAACGATGGGATACTTTGGTTTCTACAACTTCGGGAAATGTTAATAATTATTTGTCATTTATTGCAATAGAGAGTGTTGATCATCAAATTTAGAATGTAAGAACAACAAGATTGAATGGCACATGGTTTCACACATACCTCTAAAATGCTGAACAGTTTCGGTTTTGTATCCCACTGATAGGCTGGATCTGGACCTGAGCCGAAATCTAATCGGCTTGTTCTTGTCCCGAACCAACTTATCCATCTAATTTTGTCATTACCCGTCCAAAACTTTTAAAATATCATACTACATCTCATATTTGGCCCTATCTCTCAATGGTTAAGAATCGCTAAAAAATTATAGAATTATAGTATCCGTATCTTCAGCAAAATTTCATCAATTTGTCCTTGTTACACACGTGACCTGTCCACCAAGATTCGTTCGAATCAGTCAATAACTTTTTGAGATATACTACTCACAAAACAAACAGACAAACAGACAAACAGACAGGCAGGGGTTAAAATAATCTCTGGCCATTGCAGGTGGTGGAGGTCTGTATATATATATATATATATATATATATATATATATATATATATATATATATATATATATATATATATATATATATATATATATATATATATATATATATATATATATATATATATGTACGCACACTAGCAAATACAACCGATCACTTCGCTGATGGGGATACAAAAGGATTAGTAGAAAAAGAGAGGGAGGAGTGTGAGAGGGCAGGAGAGAGTGAAGAGTTGGAGGGGAAAAGAGAGAGTAGGGAAAGGGAGTGTGGAAGTGCGGAGAGGTGGGGGAAGGGAACACAGTGTGAGGAGGGAGGAAGGGAAGGCAAAAGTGCGGTGCAATGTTAATTACGATTCAGACTGTCTCATCAAACTGACTCTGCAGAGAAAAACAGGAATGATGGAAACAAAATAACATCTGAAATCTATTTTCTACAAGTTATGCTATAAATACAGCCCAGAGACAACATTTCCTGGACACGTCCAGAGACAAAACCCACCAGACACACCCAGAGCCAAGCCGTCTAGAGACAAACACTGCTCAGATACATCTGGAGACACACTCCTATCCAGCCACGACCATAGACAAGCTCCTGTCGAGATGCGTCCGGAGACAAACACCACCCAGATGCATCTGGAGACAAACACCTCCTTGACGTGTCCGGAGACAAACACCACCCCGACAAGTCAGGGGACGATCACCCCCCTGACGCGTTTGGAGACAAACACTGTCCCGATGCATCTGGAGACGAACACCACCCCAACATATCCAGAGACGAACAACGCCCAAATGCATCAGGACATGAACACCGCCCTGACCTGTCCGGAGACGAACACCACCCCGATGCGTTTGGAGACAAACAACGCCCTGCCACATCTATAGACAAACACTGCCCTGCCAGGTCCAGAAACAAATACTGCTCGACGCATCTGGAGATGAACACCACGCTGACATGTCCAGAGACGATCACCCTCCGACGCGTTCGGAGACAAACACAGCCCCGACGCATCCGGAGATGAACACCCCCCCCCCCGACGCGTTCGGAGACAAACACCGCCCTAACGCATCCGGAGACGAACACCACCCCGACATATCCAGAGAGGAACACCGCCCCGACACATCCGGATATGAACACCGCCCTGACCTGTCCGGAGACGAACACCACCCCGATGCGTTCGGAGACAAACAACGCTCCGCCGGGTCCAGAAACAAACACCGCCCTGATGCATCCAGAGATGAACACCACCCCAACATGTCCAGAGATGAACACCGCCCCGACGCATCCGGTAAAGGACACTGCCCTGATGCATCCAGAGAGGAACACCGCCTCAACTTATCCGGACATGAACACTGCCCTGATGTGTCTGGAGACGAACACCACCCCGATGCGTTCGGAGACAAACAATGCCCCACTGGGTCCAGAAACAAATACCACACTGACGCATCTGGAGACAACCACTGCCCTGACGCATCTGGAGACAACCACTGCCCTGACACATCTGGAAACAAACACCACCCCAATGCATCCGGAGACAAATACCACCCCGACGCATTTGGAGCCAAGCTGTGTGTAGACAAACACCGCTCAAACAGGTCCGGAGATAAATACCATCCAGATGTGTACGGAGCCAAACACCGTCCAGACATAACCACCATCTGGATATATCCAGAGAGAGAGAGAGAGAGAGGAAGGTGAGTGAAGAGGGTGCTGCACTGTATTGGCAGAGGGCAGAGCAAGGATTGGAGGAGTGGAGCAAGCAGAGAGAATATGATATGCTTTATGAACATCACACACCCACATATATTAGTCCTGGCCGATATCGGCAATTTTTCAGGAATTGGCAGGTTGGAGTCAGGGTGATTACCGACTACAGTACCTACTGTATACAACCAAAAAACCTTGAGTATCTATCACCGAAAACAACGTTGCATTTACATTGACATTTCAGGGAGATGTTCAAAGATTAATCTTAATATATAACTGCGTGTGACGAGGCGGGGGGGGGGGATTTTGCTCAGTAATTAAGAAAACACGTAAATAAGGCAAACGGCTCAGACTCACACAGGATAACGGAGCATGAACAACTCACTCAGGACGACAGAGCATGAACAATTCGGTTAGGATGACAGAGCACGAGGAAATCGCTCAGGGTGATGGAGCATGAACCACTCGCTCAGGATGATGGAGCACGAACCACTCGCTCAGGATGATGGAGCACGAACCACTCACTCAGAATGGTGGAGCATGAACCACTTGCCCGGGATGATGAAGCACAAACCATTCACTCAGGATGATGGAGCATGAACAACTTGCGAAAGTTAACAAAGCACGAACACGTTAATATGGCAAATGGCTTGGAACTCGAGTGTTATTTCACAACTCGCTCAGGATAACAGAGCACAAACAACTCGTTCAGCATAACATAGTATGAACAATTCGCACAGGATAACAGATAACGAATAACTCACTCAGGTTTACGGAACATGAATAACTCACTCAGGATGATGGGGCACAAGCAACTCTCTCAGGATGATGGAGCAAAAACCACTTGCTCAAGATGACGGAGCACGATCCAGTTGCACAGGATGATGGGGCATGCTCCACTCACTCAGGATGACGGAGCATGTGCAATTCACTCAATATGACAAAGCATGCACTACTCGCTCGGGAGGAGATAGCACGCACCACTTGCTCAGAAGGAGGGAGGACATGCCACTCGCTCAGGATGAAGGAGCACGTGCCACTCACTCAGGATGATGTAGCATGAACCACTTGCTCAGATTGACTGAGCATATACAACTCGCTCAGGGTGACTGAGCATGAACCACGCACTCAGAATGAGGTAATGAGGCCGTACCACTATGATCTCTCGGGCACTCAGCAAGTGGGTTTTTTTTGTATACCTTGTCGAGGCTCGTATGAGAGCTAACACACAATGCACATCAAGGGGGGGGGCATGATACAGGAGGGGAGGGAGTGGGAAGGAGAAAACAGTGGGGAACAGAGACATTACGAGATCTGTGTAAGGGAGAAGGATGGGACGGGGAACATGGGGAACACAAGATGGACATTACAGGGAGTTTCAAGAAGGAAAGCAGGGAATTTGAAGGAGGTGGGCTTGGGTGGATTATCGGGGGTAGAAAAGATCGAGGATTTGGATGGGGGATGATAAGAGGTGGTTGTGAACAGCTGTTTTGAAGGCCTGGAGGGAAGAATGGGAATGAATAGAGTGAGGGAGTTTATTCCAAAGGCGGTAAAAAAGAGGAATGAAAGAGGGAAGGTTAGCAGTGATTCGTGATTTTGGTAGTTTTACCAGAAGGGGGTTGTTGGCAGACCTTGTGCACCCTGCGGAAATGTGGTGGGGACAAATCGCAGAGAGAGAGAGAGAGAGAGAGAGAGAGAGCAGGGGGGGGGGCGAGACTGGAGAGGAGACGGTAGAAGACAGAAAGACCACTGACCAACCTGCGGTGATTGAGTGAGAGGCCCAAAGACTCAGCCTCATTGCGGGAGATGCCAAGGATCCCAAATGCCTTGGATTCTACAGCGTGAAGCCGAGAAAGGTGGGAGGCAGGAGCACTAGCCCAGAGGGGAGAGCAGTACTCCATCCGGATGACAGAGCAAAACACGATTTTCCATTATGATTTTCCATTTCCATTATGCATTATATGATACGATTTTCCACGATCGACCCTCATGGATTACTTAAAGTATATCATCAAAATATTATTTCGATTTTGAGGATTGGATATTTTCTGGATGAAATATGTGTCGAAATCTGTTGTGAAATCTGATAATTTAAAGAAATAACGAGTCCAATAACTAAGCCGATTATACCTATTTACTTTAGGCATGCAAGGCTATGTTCCTTCCTCCATACATATACAAGAAAATGTGAAAATTCCAAAGCATTAAACTTATCTTTTTCTTCTATTTCGAG